>NC_089505.1:60848155-61176998 GCF_036850995.1 Saccopteryx leptura | reverse complement strand
TAAAGTCCTCAAAGAGAGGATTTTCTAGCCAAGAATACTATACCCATCAAGCTATCCTTCAAATATGAAGGAGAAATAAAAACATTCACAGATACAGAAAAGATGAGGGAATTTATCATCAGAAAACCCCCATTTCAGGAAATACTAAAGGGAGTTTTCCAACCAGATACAAAGAAAAAAATAAAAATAAAACCACAAGTAAAAGCTCCACCAAGAACATGATAAAACCAAATTTAAACTGTGACAACAAAAAACAAAAAAGGGGGAGAGGACAAAGATTAACAGTAGCAAAGGATGATGGAGCGCAGAAGCATTCAGAAGATACTGTACTACAATGAGCATGGTAGGTACCCTTTTAATTACTTAATTGTAACCACCCCTGAAAAAACCACCATGGAAGCACATGACTTAAAAAAGGTATTAACAGAGTAAAGAAGTATGGATTACAACCAAACAAAAACAAATGATAGAAAAACAAAAGAGAAGAATCAAACAAGATACAAAACTAACAGAAAGCCATATCAAAAATGGCAAGAGGAAACCCTCAAGTGTCAATAATTACACTAAATGTAAACAGATTAATCTCACCAATAAAAAGACACAGAGTAGCAGAATGGATTTAAAAAGAAACATGATAAAGGCCATATATGATAAACCATCAGCTAAGATCATATTAAATGGCACTAAACTGAAGGCTTTCCCCCTTAAATCAGGAACAAGACAGGGTTGTCCACTCTCTCCACTCTTATTTAATGTGGTACTAGAGGTTCTAGCCAGAGCAATCAGACAAGACAAAGAAATAAAAGGCATCCATATCGGAAAAGAAGAAGTAAAGGTATCACTTTTTGCAGATGATATGATCCTATACATCGAAAACCCCAAAGAATCCACAAAAAGACTACTAGAAACAATAAGCCAATACAGTAAGGTCGCAGGATACAAAATTAACATACAGAAGTCAATAGCCTTTCTATATGCCAACAATGAAACAACTGAGAACGAACTCAAAAAAATAATCCCCTTCACAATTGCAACAAAAAAAATAAAATACTTAGGAATAAACATAACAAAGAATGTAAAGGACTTATATAATGAAAACTATAAACCATTGTTAAGAGAAATTGAGAAAGATATAATGAGATGGAAGAATATTCCTTGTTCTTGTTTAGAAAGAATAAATATAATCAAGATGGCTATATTACCCAAAGCAATATACAAATTTAATGCAATTCCCATCAAAATTCCAATGACATTTTTTAAAGAAATAGAGCAAAAAATCATCAGATTTATATGGAACTATAAAAAACCCCGAATAGCCAAAGCAATCCGAAAGAAAAATGAATGAAGCTGGGGGCATTACAATACCTGACTTCAAACTATATTATAGGGCCACGATAATCAAAACAGCATGGTATTGGCAGAAAAATAGACACTCAGACCAATGGAACAGAATAGAAAGTCCAGAAATAAAACCACATATATATAGTCAAATAATTTTTGATAAAGGGGCCAACAACACACAATGGAGAAAAGAAAGCCTCTTCAATAAATGGTGCTGGGAAAACTGGAAAGCCACATGCAAAAGAATGAAACTGGACTACAGTCTATCCCCTGTACTAAAATTAACTCAAAATGGATCAAAGATCTAAACATAAGACCTGAAACAATTAAGTACATAGAAGAAGACATAGGTACTAAACTCATGGACCTGGGATTTAAAGAGCATTTTATGAATTTGACTCCAATGGCAAGAGAAGTGAAGGCAAAAATTAATGAATGGGACTACATCAGACTAAGAAGTTTTTGCTCAGCAAGAGAAACTGATAACAAAATAAACAGAAAGCCAACTAAATGGGAAATGATATTTTCAAACAACAGCTCAGATAAGGGCCTAATATCCAAAATATACAAAGAACTCATAAAACTCAACAACAAACAAACAAACAATCCAATAAAAAAATGGGAAGAGGATATGAACAGACACTTCTCCCAGGAAGAAATACAAATGGCCAACAGATATATGAAAAGATGCTCATCTTCGTTAGTTATTAGAGAAATGCAAATCAAAACTGCAATGAGATACCACCTCACACCTGTTCGATTAGCTATTATTAGCAAGACAGGTAATAGCAAATGTTGGAGAGGCTGTGGAGAAAAAGGAACCCTCATACACTGTTGGTGGGAATGTAAAGTAGTACAATCATTATGGAAGAAAGTATGGTGGTTCCTCAAAAAACTGAAAATAGAACTACCTTATGACCCAGTAATCCCTCTACTGAGTTTATACCCCAAAAACTCAGAAACATTGATACGTAAAGACACATGCAGCCCCATATTTATTGCAGCATTGTTCACAGTGGCCAGGACATGGAAACAACCAAAAAGCCCATCAATAGATGACTCGATAAAGAAGATGTGGCACATATACACTATGGAATACTACTCAGCCATAAGAAATGATGACATCGGAACATTTACAGCAAAATGGTGGGATCTTGATATCATGATACGAAGCGAAATAAGTAAATCAGAAAAAACCAGGAACTGCATTATTCCATACGTAGGTGGGACATAAAAGTGAAACTAAGAGACATTGATAAGAGTGTGGTGGTTACAGGGGGGAGGGGGGAATGGGAGAGGGAAAGGGGAAGGGGGAGGGGCACAAAGAAAACTAGATAGAAGGTGACAGAGGACAATCTGACTTTGGGTGATGGGTATGCAACATAATTGAACGACAAGATAACCTGAACTTGTTATCTTTGAATATATGTATCCTGATTTATTGATGTCACTCCATTAAAAAAATAAAATTATTATTAAAAAAAAAAGAAATAGAAAAATATTCCCTGTTCTTGGATAGGAAGAATAAATATAATCAAAATGACCATATTACCCAAAGCAATACACAAATTTAATGCAATTCACATCAAAAATCCATTGACATTTTTTAAAGAAATGGAACAAAAAATCATCAGATTTATATGGAACTATAAAAAACCCTGAAAACCCAAAGGAATCCTAAGAAAAAGAATGAAGCTGGGGTCATTACAATACCTGACTTCAAATTATATTATAGAGCCACAACAATCAAAATAGCATGGTATTGGCAGAAAAATAGATACTCAGACCAGTAGAACAGAATATAAAGTCCAGAAATAAAACCATATAGATATGGTCAAGTAATTTTCAATAAAGGGTTCAACAACACACAATGGAGGAAAGAAAGCCTCTTCAACAAATGGTGCTGGGAAAACTGAAGAGCCACATGCAAAAGAAAGAAACTCGACTACAATTTGTCCTCTTGTACTAAAATTAATTCAAAATGGATCACAGACCTAAATATAAGACCTGAAACAATACGTACATAGAAGAAAACATAGGTACTCAACTCATGGACCTGGGTTTTAAAGAGCATTTTATGAATTTGACTCCCAAGGCAAGAGAAGTGAAGACAAAGATAAATGAATGGGAACACATCAGTGATATCAGTCATTCACACTGCACAGAGAGCTCTGTAAAGTTCACAGGGGTATTGTCCTGACCTCTGCAGAAGGAGGTTGTTCTTTGTTCAGGTGACAATGTGTAAGAAAAGGGCTCAGTCTTCCCTCTGAATCCAGATAACCCCAAGGTGACCCCTGACCTATTCCCATGGACAACTTTGTAGTATCAGCACAGGGAAACCCTTTTCAACCTGGGTATCTTATCACATCATCATCACAGGGAATTTTCCTCTCGTGGGATTTCATTGATCCTTTCCCAGAACTTTCTTTGAATTCAAAAAAGATCAGGTTCCTCTCCTCATGTAAACTTCTGTGTATGCTGGGAAAGGCCGGCTTGTCACCTCTCAGCCACCTCTAGAGCCAAAGGAACTTTACAGTAAGAGGGAAGATGTTTACTTGTTGTTACATAATTTATTAGGCAATAAAGATGGTCCACACAGACTTTATGACCTTGACTTGGAGAAGTTTCATCCAAAATATCTTTCATTCTGAATTGCAGTTTACTTCCTAGCCTGTAGATTGAATATCATGGTGAAATAAATCTGTAGGGAGAAGAGGTTATGTTTGTAACAAAAGGCAGTGACTGTAGCGATAGAACAAAACTACTTGATATAAGAAAGATCATATGTGAAATCTCACAGCTAAAACAATAATTTATAGAGAAACTTTAAAAACAATAAGATTGTGAAAAAAGTCAACAATGCTGATTTCTGCACTAATTCCACATAATACTGGAAGTTTGGGCAAAACAATTAGACAAGAAGATGAAATTACAGGTATCCAAATTGGGAATAAAGAAAAAAAATTCTCTCTTCTAACAGACAACATAATCTTATATATAGAAAACCTTAAAGATTCTGTACCCCCACCACACACAAAGACTATTAGAAGAAATTCAGTGAAGTCACAGGAGATAAAAATGAACACTCAGCATCATTTCTATTGTTTTGCAACAACAATGACCAAATTCAAAATGAAACCAGGAACAGTCCCACTATAACAGCATCAGAAAACAATAGAGAATATTAGGAATAAACTGAACCAAGGAAGTAGAAGATGTACACACTGAAAACTACCAAGTGTTTCTGAAAGAAAGTAAAGAAGAAACAACTAGAAAGAAAAACATCTATGTTCATGGATCGAAAGACCCCAACTACACATTTGAAACAATCCCTATCAAAATCCCATTGACTTCGTTGTGAAAATAAATAAACCCATCCAAAGTTTTTATGGAATTTCAATGGACACTTAATCGTTGCAAGTATTTTAAAAAGAAGAATGAAATTAGAAGTCTTCATTTCAAATCTTACTATAGAGCCTAAGTAACCAATAGTGTGACACTGACTTAAAATCTTTTATCATCAGAAGACACAATCAAATATTTCAACAATAAAGTCAAGACTGTTCAGTGGAGATATCACAGTCTTTTCAACAAATGGTGTTGAACAGCAATATCCACATGCAAACGAATCAAGTGGACCTTTCCTTATACCATAAACAAACGTTAAATAAAAATGGATCAAATCCCAAAGGTAAGGCATAACACTATAAAACTCTTAGAAGAAAATATAGAAGAAAGTGTTATGACGTGGATTTGGCAATAACTTTTTGAATATGACACTAAGAACACTGGCAAGAAAGAAAGAATAATTTAGATAAATAAGATTTTTTCAAAATGAAAAGCTGTGCTCATCAAGGACACAACAGAATGAAATATGACCTATGAAATGCAAGGCTATATTTTGCAAATTATAAATAAGATGAGAGGTTAATATCCAGAATATCCAAACAACTGCAAACTCAGCAATAACAAAATTAAATACCTGATTGAAAAATAGGCAAAGGTCTTGAATACTCAATTTTCCAACAAGATATACAGATGGCCAATCAGCATAGAAAAAGATACTCAGCATGACTATCATTCGGAAAAGAGAAGTCAAAACTCTCTGGGTTGAACTTCTTGCTTGTGATGTTGAGTTTGGGTAACTCAGCTGTGCAGGGAGGAGAGAGATGGCCTCATGTGGTTCCTTTGACTTTTCTAAAGGCTTCTTCAATCACAGTTGGCATCTCTTGCCTCTCAGGCAACTTGAGTCCTTAAAAAATAAGGCAGATCTGTGTATCTCAAGACAGATTCATGGGGATCTGAGTGTTCAAGGAACATAAGGCCTCCAGCTCTACGTCTGAAGGAAAGCACAGACTTTCTCAGCTGTCAGTTAAGTATCAGGGTTTGGTCATGGAAAGATACAGGACGGGGACTCAGAGATCATTTCACACACCTGGCTCTTCACTGACCACTGACCACTATGATGACCAGGTACCATCCCATCCAGCTGCACAGCCTCCTTTACCCAGATCTGGGGTGTATCTGTGAGGCACCATTTCCTACGACACCCTCGAGCCTGGGGTTCCAACAGAAATAACACATGGGGAGAGGGAGCAAGCTGGTGTTCAGCTGATTACTCAAGTGCCAGGGGCAAGGGGTGGGTCACGTCCTCTGAAAGCAAGGTAACTGAACATGAGCCAGTGAGCCAGTAATATAGAGCAGAGCTCAAGAAATGAGCTAGAAAAGTCCAGGGGACAAGAGGAGCTGATTGTGGCAGCAGAACCATGTGATCTGCACGTGGGCATTAAAGTCATTCTTTCTCTGCTGAGGACAAGTGAGGGCTTCTGCAAATGCAGACGAGGGGATGGTTGGAAAGAGGGGAGATGGACTTTCTGAAATTTGCCTCTTTTGGACCATTTATGGTTGGTGGTTATGTGATAGAAATTTGGAAAAAAGATAAAAATCTTGCATATGTAAAAATTGTTATTCATACTTAAGAATAGGAGCAATTTCAGGAAAGAATATTTCTCTAGAGAGCAGAAAGGCATCTGAGACATGGGTCTCATCCCTGGAAGGACAGAAAGCCTGTCCCATGTGGCCAGATTTGCAAGAATTCTACATCCAATTCCAGTCTCTGAAGAGATTTTGGATCATTCATTCATTCAATCACCATTTATTTTCTCCTAATTCATCAAAAGCAACTGAGTGTCTGTTACATGTTGTCCCTGAGCTGGTTGCAGGTGGAGAGTGGGGAGCACAGTCCTTTCCTTTCTGTCCAGTGGCAGTGACACCCACACAGCAGGAAACAAGAAGGAAGGGATTCAAGTCCAGGGCAGGGAGGTGTGGATCGGCCCCCTGAGTGGGAGGCCTGGGTGCTCCCAGCACCGACTCTGATTGTAACTGCAGGAAATTTGGTTCTAGAGTCAGAACAGATTAATTCTCCATTTTCTGTCACTATCCAGACCAGAATTCATCCCTATGAGCTGAGGACACCTAAAATAAAAACGGTCTGGGAGGTGACGTCACGGAAATGGCGCCGTGAGCAGCGCGTCCGACAGATCTCCCCAAAATCACAAAAAATTTATCAACTAGAAACAGAAAAATTTATCCTCGGAGCATTCTGGAGTTCCACACAAACTGAAAGCGAAAGGACTGTTATCACTTGAATCTGAGAGACGAGGGTGTGGAGGAAGCTAACTACCGCAGGAACGTTCATTCAAGCCGCGGAGAGAGCGCGCCTGTGGTGAGTCGGCCCACACTCGGGAGCGGCGAGCAGCCGCTGGCGCGCGCCCGGTCCAGTTGCAGAGCGAGCACCGCTAACGTTCCCAGCGGCCGCGCGCTGAGAGTGAGAGTCCCCAGCCACCGGTGCCCGGAGTACCCCATTTGTGCGCGTGCCCTGGGTATCCTACGCGCCCAGAGCACCCTACTGGCCTGCACACCCAGGGTGCCCCATTATCCTGCGCCCGGTGCGCCCTACTGGCCCGCACTCCCAGGGTGCCCCATTATCCTGCGCACGGTGCGCCCCAGCCGCCAGCGGCGGGGCGAGCGGAAGAGGCGCCAGGGCGGTCTTCCCTACTTGGGAGATTCTCTCCGCGGGCGGGGCACCTCACCCAGCCATTCAAGCTAACAATCAAGCATTGGGGGAGGGGCACGCAGGCAGCCTGAAATACCTTCGGGAGCACAGCTGCGGACCCAATCACTGAAATTAGCTTAACTCATGAAATCTGCGCACCCACGGGCTCTAATTGATAAGATCTCTCTCAGTTCAGCGATCCAAGACAAGAGGCGTGATATTTCTTAGTACCTCTTGCTAAAGGGGCGGGGGCAACTTCTGATTGATAGAGCCTCCATATTCAGGGATAAACGCTAACAAGAGGGACTTGGCAGATAATAAGATCTTTACTACACTAGTCGCAAGCAGAGACTAGTGCCTCTTCTTCCCAGACAAAACAGGCTACAAAGTGTGGAAAGCCTGGGTTGAGTGGTCCAACTGAATGCTAGGCGCTGAACAGTCACCTTGACAACAATTGACTCCCACCCCCGCCTGATTACACTGGAGGCTCTGACTGCCAGAGCCTTTCCCAAAGCCTTGTGCTGAATGTGGATAGAGTGGGGATTTCCTAGCTCTTTGAGCCTCTTACTCCCCAGGCAGAAGCAGTAGCAGCCTTATAGCTGGATCACCAGGCTGCTAATTCAGGAAGGGGGGACTAGGAGAGAGACTCCAGGAAAGCAAACTCTTTCATCGTTGGACCCTGCAAACGCCAACAAGCCTTGACTACCAGCAAGACTAAAGCCAATTATATGACATTGCCATAGAATCCCATCAACTGCAAATCCCTACCTAAGTGTGACACAGAGGCAGAGCCTGGGGTACAGAGTCACCGACCAGGAAGAGGGAGAGAAAAGAAAAAGGAAGAAGTTCACCTCTCAAAATCAAGAAAAATCCACAGACTTTACAACTTGTTCCACTAATTTTTTTTTGCTGTTGTTTGTTTCTCCTATCTTATTGCCTTTATTATTATTATTTCTATTTCCTCCACCTCGGTCTTTCTATTCTCTGCCCATCTTATGCTTTCCTTTTCTTGAACTACACTACCCATGAGTGTTACATTTTATTTCTTATCTTCATCCTCACCCTCCTTTAAGGTTATACTCCAAAACACTTAACTCTCACTCTCTCCTCTTTTTTTTTTTTTGTTTTGCTTTATTTTGTTTTCTTCTCTTCCTTTTTTTTTCTTCCTTCGTTTTTCTCTTTTTCTTATTTTTTCCTTTCTATTCGTTTTTTCTTTTCTCGTTTTACTTTTCCTCCCATTTAATCCTCAATCACGAACAAATTAGTTAATTTGGGACTCAAGGGTTTTTTTTTGTTGTTTTATTTTTCTTTTTTGCTTTTGTTTTTGTTTTTGTTTGTTTGTTTATTTTTGTGGCATTTTGGGTACTTTTTACGTTGCTTTTTAACTCACTAGCATTCCTCCAAACCCAAGGTCTCCATTGTATTTAGTCTTCGCTCCACTTAATACAACAGATTTTTACTTATTATTTTTATTTTTTTCTTTATTATTCTTTTTTTTTCTCCTTTTTTCTGGTTCCCTCTTATCTCTCTCATTATATCTCTTAGTCAACCATCACTTACAAGCAAATCATCTTATGCTTGTCTAAGATTTTCTTCCTTATTTTTTTTTTTTTTTTGCATTTAGTAGGTCCCTACTCCCTTTTTTTGCCCCTTGAACTCTTCACCCCAAATCAGGCCCTCCATTATAGGCAGTTTTTGTTCCATTTAGCATAATATAATTCAGAGGTCATCACGATATTTCCCTGAGGAGGGGAGAGGAGGGAAAGAGAAGAAAGAAAAAAGGGGGAAATAATAAATTACTACTGGTTTTTTTTGTGGGGTGTTTTACCTTTTTTTTTTTCCTTTTTACTCTTTATTAATTCTAATTAGTGCTATCAACAAGACCACCCTCAGATGCCAATAAGAAAGAGGAAATCGAATATTATGGATACAAAAGAAAGAGAGGTAACACAAATAGATGTGGAAAAATCTATGGAGAAAAGACTTAACATATTGGAAGCCTTGGAGCTAAATGACAGAGAATTTAAAATAGAAATCTTAAAAATACTCAGAGATATACAAGAAAACACAGAAAGGCAATTTAGGGAGATCAGAAAACAACTCAATGAACACAAAGAATATATTACCAAGGAAATTGAAACTATAAAAACAAATCAAACAGAAATGAAAAACTCAATTCACGAGCTGAAAAACGAGGTAACAAGCTTAGCTAACAGAACAGCCCAGATAGAAGATAGGATTAGTGAAATAGAAGACAAACAACTTGAGGCACAACAGAGAGAAGAAGAAAGAGACTCAAAAATAATAAAAAACGAGAAAGCCCTACAGGAATTGTCTGACTCCATCAGAAAGAATAACATAAGAATAATAGGTATATCAGAGGGAGAAGAGAAAGAAAATGGAATGGAGAATATACTCAAACAAATAATAGATGAGAACTTCCCAAGCCTGTGGAAAGAACTAAAGCCTCAAATTCAAGAAGCAAACAGAACACCAAGTTTTCTTAACCCCAACAAACCCACTTCAAGGCACATCATAATAAAGATGACACAAACCAATGACAAAGAAAAAATTCTCAAGGCAGCCAGGGAAAAGAAGAGTACAACATATAAAGGAAGGCCTATTAGATTATCATCAGATTTCTCAGCAGAAACTCTACAAGCTAGAAGAGAGTGGACCCCAATATTTAAAGCCCTGAAAGAGAGGAACTTTCAGCCACGAATACTATACCCATCAAAGCTATCCTTCAAGTACGAAGGAGATATAAAAACATTCACAAATACAGAAAAGATGAGAGAATTATCAGCAGAAAGCCCCCACTCCAGGAAATACTAAAGGGGGTTTTCCAACCAGATTCAAAGAACAAAAGAAAACAACACCACAAGTAACAGCTCCACCAAGAACACAATAAAACCAAACTTAAACTGTGACAACAAAGGAAAAAAAGGGGGGAGAGGATGGAGATTAACAGTAGCAAAGGACGATGAAGTGCAGAAATACTCATAAGATAGGGTACTACAATGAATATGGTAGGTATCCTTTTCATTACTGAATGGTAACCACCCTTGAAAAAACCACCACAAAAACACTTGACTTAAAAAAGGTAGCAACTGAGGAAAGAAGTATGGAACACAAACAAACAAAAACAAATGATAGAAAAACAAAAGAGAAGAATCAAACAAGATACAAAACTAACAGAAAGCAATTTATAAAATGGCAGTAGGGAACCCACAAGTGTCAATAATTACACTAAATGTAAATGGATTAAACTTACCAATAAAAAGACACAGAGTAGCAGAATGGATTAAAAAAGAAAATCCAACTATATGCTGCCTACAAGAAACACATCTAAGCAACAAGGATAAAAACAAATTCAAAGTGAAAGGCTGGAAAACAATACTACTAGCAAACAACAACCAAAAAAAAGCAGGTGTAGCAATACTCATATCTAATAATGCTGACTACAAGACAGAAAAAGTACTCAGAGACAAAAATGGTCATTTCATAATGATTAAGGGGAAGTTGAATCAAGAAGACATAACAGTCCTTAATATATATGCACCAAACCAAGGAGCACCAAAATATATAAGACAGCTACTTATTGACCTTAAAACAAAAACTAACAAAAATACAATCATACTTGGAGACCTCAATACACCGCTGACGGCTCTAGATCGGTCATCCAAACAGAGAATCAATAAAGATATAGTGGCCTTAAACGAAATACTAGAACACCTGGATATGATAGACATCTACAGGACACTTCATCCCAAAGCGACAGAGTATACATTTTTCTCTAGTGTACATGGAACATTCTCAAGAATTGACCATATGTTGGGCCACAAAGACAATATCAGCAAATTTAGAAAAATTGAAATTGTACCAAGTATATTTTCTGATCATAAAGCCTTGAAACTAGAATTCAACTGCAAAAAAGAGGGGGAAAAACCCACAAAAATGTGGAAACTAAACAACATACTTCTAAAAAATGAATGGGTCAAAGAAGAAATAAGCGCAGCGATCAAAAGATATATACTGACAAATGAAAATGAAAATACGACATATCAGAATCTCTGGGATGCAGCAAAAGCAGTAATAAGAGGAAAGTTCATATCACTTCAGGCCTATATGAACAAACAAGAGAGAGCCGAAGTAAACCACTTAACTTCACACCTTAAGGAACTAGAAAAAGAAGAACAAGACAACCCAAAACCAGCCGAAGAAAGGAGATAATAAAAATCAGAGCAGAAATAAATGAAATAGAGAACAGAAAAACTATAGAAAAAAATCAATAAAACAAGGAGCTGGTTCTTTGAAAAGATCAACAAAATTGACAAACCCTTGGCAAGACTCACCAAGGAAAAAAGACACAGGACTCAAATAAATAAAATCCAAAATGAAAGAGGAGAGATCACCACAGACATCATAGATATACAAAGAATTATTGTAGAATACTATGAAAAATTATATGCCACCAAATACAACAATCTAGAAGAAATGGATAAATTCCTAGAACAATACAACCTTCCTAGACTGAGTCATGAAGAAGCGGAAAGACTAAACAGACCAATCAGCAGGGAGGAAATAGAAAAAACTATTAAAAACCTCCCCAAAAATAAAAGTCCAGGCCCAGACGGTTATACTAGTGAATTCTATCAAACATTCAAAGAAGACTTGGTTCCTATTCTACTCAAAGTCTTCCAAAAAATTGAAGAAGAAGCAATACTTCCAAACACATTTTATGAGGCCAACATAACCCTCATACCAAAACCTGGCAAGGATGGCACAAAGAAAGAAAACTACAGACCAATATCTCTAATGAATACAGATGCTAAAATACTAAACAAAATACTGGCAAACCGAATACAACAACATATTAAAAAAATAATACATCATGATCAAGTGGGATTCATCCCAGAATCTCAAGGATGGTTCAACATACGCAAAACGGTTAACGTAATACATCATATCAACAAAACAAAGAACAAAAACCATATGATCTTATCAATAGATGCAGAAAAGGCTTTTGATAAAATATAACACAATTTTATGTTTAAGACTCTCAACAAAATGGGTATAGAAGGAAAATATCTCAACATGATAAAGGCCATATATGATAAACCATCAGCCAACATCATATTAAACGGCATAAAACTGAGGACTTTCTACCTTAAATCAGGAACAAGACAGGGTTGTCCACTCTCTCCACTCTTATTTAACGTGGTGCTAGAAGTTCTGGCCAGAGCAATCAGACAAGACAAAGAAATAAAAGGCATCCATATCGGAAAAGAAGAAGTAAAGGTATCACTTTTTGCTGATGATATGATCCTATACATCGAAAACCCGAAGGACTCCACAAAAAGATTATTAGAAACAATAAACCAATACAGTAAGGTCACAGGATACAAAATTAACATACAAAAGTCCATAGCCTTTCTATATGCCAACAATGAAATATTAGAAAACGAACTCAAAAAAATAATCCCCTTCACGATTGCAACAAAAAAAATAAAATACCTAGGAATAAACATAACAAAGAATGTAAAGGAACTATATAACGAAAACTACAAGGCATTATTAAGAGAAATAGAAAAAGACACAATGAGATGGAAAAATATTCCTTGTTCTTGGATAGGAAGAATAAATATAATTAAAATGGCCATATTACCCAAAGCAATATATAAATTTAATGCAATTCCCATCAAAATTCCTATGAGATTTTTTAAAGAAATGGAACAAAAAATCATCAGATTTATATGGAACTATAAAAACCCCGAATAGCCAAAACAATCCTAAGGAAAAAGAATGAAGTGGGGGCATTACAATACCTGACTTTAAACTATATTATAGGGCCACGATAATCAAAACAGCATGGTATTGGCAGAAAAATAGACACTCAGACCAATGGAACAGAATAGAAAGCCCAGAAATAAAACCACATATATATGGTCAAATAATCTTTGATAAAGGGGCCAACAACACACAATGGAGAAAAGAAAGCCTCTTCAACAAATGGTGTTGGGAAAACTGGAAAGCCACATGCAAAAGAATGAAACTCGACTACAGCATGTCCCCGTGTACTAAAATTAATTCAAAATGGATCAAAGACCTAAATATAAGACCTGAAACAATAAAGTACATAGAAGAAGACATAGGTACTAAAGTCATGGACCTGGGTTTTAAAGAACATTTTATGAACTTGACTCCAATGGCAAGAGAAGTGAAGGCAAAGATAAATGAATGGGACTACATCAGAATAAAAAGTTTTTGCTCAGCAAGAGAAACTGATATAAAAATAAACAGACAGCCAACTAAATGGGAAATGATATTTTCAAACAACAGCTCAGATAAGGGCCTAATATCCAAAATTTACAAAGAACTCATAAAACTCAACAACAAACAAACAAACAATCCAATAAAAAAATGGGAAGAGGACATGAACAGACACTTCTCCCAGGAAGAGATACAAATGGCCAACAGATATATGAAAAGATGCTCAGCTTCATTAGTTATTAGAGAAATGCAAATCAAAACTACAATGAGATACCACCTCACCCCTGTTAGATTAGCTATTATCAACAAGACGGGTAATAGCAAATGTTGGAGAGGCTGCAGAGAAAAGGGAACTCTCATCCTCTTTTGGTGGGACTGTAAAGTAGTACAACCATTATGGAGGAAAGTATGGTGGTTCCTCAAAAACTGCAAATAGAACTACCTTATGACCCAGCAATCCCTCTACTGGGTATATACCCCAAAATCTCAGAAACATTGATACATAAAGACACATGTAGCCCCATGTTCATTGCAGCACTGTTCACAGTGGCCAAGACATGGAAACAACCAAAAAGCCCTTCAATAGAAGACTGGATAAAGAAGATGTGGCACATATACACTATGGAATACTACTCAGCCATAAGAAATGATGACATCAGATCATTTACAGCAAAATGTTGGGATCTTGATAACATTATACGGAGTGAAATAAGTAAATCAGAAAAAAACAAGAACTACATGATTCCATACATTGGTGGAATATAAAAACGAGACTAAGAGACATGGACAAGAGTGTGGTGGTTACCAGGGGTGGGGGGAGGGAGGACATGGGAGGGAGGGAGGGAGAGAGTTAGGGGGAGGGGGAGGGGCACAGAGAACTAGATAGAGGGAGGCGGAGGACAATCTGACTTTGGGCGAGGGGTATGCAACATAATTTAATGACAAAATAACCTAGACATGTTTTCTTTGAATATATGTACCCTGATTTATTAATGTCATCCCATTATCATTAATAAAAATTTATTAAAAAAAATAAAAAAAAATAAAAAAATAAAAACTGTCTGAACCAATGGTTGGTCCAGGGATCCACAGTCACCAAATAAGCCGCATAGGGTGAAGGAGGGAACAAGACTATGGCTACAGACTGACCAGCTGCTCTTGGCCTGTGTGACTTTCCTTTAGCGGCAGTATCACCTTGTGCCTCAATTTCCTCTCAGTAAAAAAAGATGACCATTTGGTTTCTGGGTTGTCAGTATACTAACCATAAAATATTCACAGCAGTGACTTAAGTTTCTGGGTACAAGAGCTGCTCAAATAAGAGGCATTTGTCTTTGATCGACTGCAGACAGAATCCCCAGGCCTGATCCTTGGTGGGCAGGAAGCTGCTGGAACTGCTCTTTCGTGTTTCGACCTGGGGATGCTGACCATCCTCCACACTCTGCTAAGGCCCCTAGGGTAGTCCACAAATGGCCTGGTGACCTGGTCCATTGAGCTCTCCACACCGAACCCAGTATCAGGTGAAAGACCAGGCTCCATCCCTGGCCAGATGTGGTTCCTGGGGGCTGAGGCCTGGCTTGTGACCAGTTCAGGAGTTTGTGACTTTGGCACTTGGGAAACCTTGGTATCAGTCAGCCTTTCCCAATAGACCAAACCCAACCTGTCTCAGGTTCCCGGGGTATTAGGAGTCAGGATCCCTGGGACAGAGGTCAGGGGAGGGGTTGCTCAAGCTTCACTTCACTGTGAGGATTCCTCAGACCAGGTCCTGATGGAGCCCTGAAGCGTCTTTCTCAGTTTCACCTCATGGAGTGGGGACCAGGGGCTGGACTAAGACTTGTCTCCCTCTGCTGAGTTACTCCGTCAGATTGGTCCTTCTCTGTGGTGAATATCTGCAGGGGTGGAATCCATGAGAAAACTGATCTTAGAAAGTATGTCTCAGGCCCTGCTGGGTTGCTCAGTTGGCAAAAGTATCATCCCAATACACCAAGGTTGTGAGTTCAATCCCCAGTCAGCACACATACAAGCATAAAACCAATGGATGCCTGAACAAGTGGAACAAAAAACTGACATTTCTCTTTTTTTCTTAAAAAAAAAAAAAGGAAAAGGAAAAGAAAAAGAAAAAGAAATCTTTGCCTCCTCTGTGTGTGTCCTGCACTAACTACTGAAACCCCATCCTGGGATGTGATAAACACTAAGTGAAACATGAGTGAGCCAAGCTCAGCTGTACAGAAAAAGGAGCATGGGCCAGGTTTGATCCATCGCCAGAGTCTGAGGTGGGGTTTGAACTCAACAGAGCAGTCAGTCCAGTTTGCAGCCACACTGTTAGCAGAGCTGTGCAAGGAGAGGGAGCCCTGGGCAGTGTGGACAGGCCAGGGGACAGAAAGGGTCTAAATGAACAGTCCCTCTGTGATCCATCCTCCCATACCCCTCTCCTCTCCTTTCCTCCTCTCCTTACTTGTCGGCACCTGCAGTGTAGGCAGAGTCCCGAGAGTTAGGGTGCTGGACAAGTTATTGCAGAGATCCTTGTGGTGACACACATGGGTGTAGGAGATGATGTAGAGGCCATGCCCTGTGTATGGTGACCTGGGTCTCTTGATCCTTCCTCTGGGTACAGCCCTTGCTGATTACTAGAAGCACTCAGGGTCCTAAGTGACAGAGAAAGAGACCAGGTGAGGATCAAATCTCCAGTGTCCTAGAGGAAATGTATGACTGTGTTAAGAGTCTGGAGAAGAGGGTACTGGGCACCTGAGGGCGTGCACCTGCTGGTGGGAGGGACAGCTCCTGCTCTAAGAAGAGGTGTCTCTGGTTCTCCACAGAGAAATCTGGCAGGACTGGTCAGGGAAGGGATATCTGCTCAGGTGAGGATGGGGGTCAGGGATGGGATCTTGGGTCCCTTCTCACCATTCTCAATGAGCATCAGCGTGTCTTGGCAACCCTGGCCATCCCTGCAGACCTCTCTGCCAGCCGTCCAGTGCAAGGGCAGTTCTGTTGTGTTCTTCACAGACTTCAGGGTTCCCCACTCACAGGTCAGGGCCTGCACCCCTGAGACAGAAACAGCAAATTTGTCTTGGCTCACCTTCCCGGGAAATCCACCCCATGTTGGTGTGCTCACTCATGGGGCACCTGCAGGGTGAGGCCCAGGACGGCTGTCAGCAGTGCTGGTATCATGGTCAAGGCAAATAGAACTCTTTTGCTTTTTCTTTTTGTCCCCCATGAAACTGAGCCCTTTTATAGCTGCTCTTACCCAAGGCAGACAGGAAAGGGGTGGGGAATAGACATCCTTGCAAAAGGACACTGAGGCCGCTCCCTTAGTCCAACTAGCTTAAAGGCTGAGAAACCTGAGTCCTTCCTCTTCCATCAGACCAAAGACTCCATGCGTCCCTCCTCCCTAAGACCCGGGATTCAGGCCCCAGAGATCTCAACAGTTAAAAGCTGGAGCATCCTGACCATCACCCCCTTTGGTCCACATACAGCCTACGTTCCTCTCAGTCTCCTCTATGGGTCCCCACACCATCCTCTTCATGGTTCAGGATGGCCATTTCTCATTTCTCATGGCAGCTTGACCACCTCCTGGCCCCAGGTCGGGAGATGGCCCAACCGCCTGTGAGGACACTGCGTGGTGAGTCTTGGCTGGTTCCCAAGATTTTGTTACTCTAACATCAGTCCCCAACAGATTCCTACTTCTCCTTTCTTTCTCTTTCATTCCCCTCTTGTTTTCATTTTTATGCCTTTTTTTATGACCTTTTCTCATGCTTTTTTCACTCCTTCTCCTTGTTCTGTCTCTCCTCTGTCAGCACAGCATTAGCTTAGAGTCTTTCATTCCTGCTGCCCAGGAGAGAGCTAAGGTATGACAGGGGGAGGCTGCCTAGCACTGGGAGACCTCAAGTATTCCTTGATAAAGCAAAGTTTCTCTGCTAGAAACAGGTGGGAACAGTAAAATGCTAGAAAATGAGTTTTCAATAAAACAGCATCAACAACTCTTGCTTCATAAGGTTGGGCTATTACTATGGTGCCAGTATTCCTGCTACCTCTGTATTTGAAGCTATCAACAGTTTAACAACCAGATTCCCAAATGTCTAAATATTTTACAATCAGCTTTGCAGGAGTGTGCAAACCAGCTTAGCCCATGGGATAGGAGGGAGACAGGAGAGGACCAGGGGCATTTGTCAGAGACTACAGAGGCTCAAAAGGTGAAAAGAAAGGGTGAGAACAACAATAGAGGAGAAAGCAAAATAAATATTTACATCAAAATGACGTTTAGATTTTGACATTGATATACATTTTATTTTTATTTTGTTTGTAACTTCCAAATTTGCCACACTGGCACAGAGGTGTTTTATCTCCACTGTCTGCATCATTAGCATTGTGTATCATGAGTGTTCAGTAGATATTTACTGATTGAGTGAATGGATGAATGGATGAATTAATGAATGAAGAGGAGGGAAACATGGCAACAGAGCCATCACTAGATTTATATATGTTGTGCACTCTTGAAATGCTGTCACCTCCCCAATGAGTCACAGAGTTGTGTGTGAGTGGTGCCCTCTGAAGTCGTGCATGGCCTGAAACAGGGTCCCTGGAGGTAGAAGGGAAAGAAGATTGACAAAGAGGCACATAGGGTCACAGGTCACCCACTAAATGTCTTCTTTTAGTCAACAAATACGTACGGAGGCTAGACTTTGTGCCAGGCACTGTCCTCGTCACTGGGGATACAGAAGAACCACAGAAGGAGAGCCATGCTTTGTTGCGCTCACAGACTAATGAGAAAGAAAAGATAATAAACAAATACGTGAGCACAAACAAATCTTAAATGGTGCTGGGTGTTGGACAAGTCATGTGAATGTAAGTGACTGAACTGGGATCAGGGAGGGCCTGCCTGAGGAGGAGGTCACCTTTGAGCTGCAAGCAAAGTGAAAAGAAAAAGCCTGTCATGAGAGACAGGTGGCAGGGGTATTCTAGGGTTAGGTGAGAGCAGATGCAAAGGCCCTGAGGTGGGATCAAACTTGGTGTATGTGAGGGTTAGAAAGCAAGCAAGTGCTGGACTGTAGGGGCTAAGAGGGAGAGTGGTGGAGGATAAGAGTGATAAGGCTGGCAGAGGCCCGGCCAGGGAGGGAAATCGGGGGGCTAAGGTAACCGTCCTGGGAGCTCTTCCTCTTTCAATTGTCAAATGCAAAGGTTGGTTTGGGGTTTCTTAGTAAAAAGTTTGACAGTTCTTGGTGTACATTTCTGTTGGCTACTCAGCCTGATTCTGTTGCTCTCTACTTGTGGGGCCACAACTCATTCACTTCCCCTCTCTGAATTTTATCCTGTTTCTCTGTAAGGCAGGTGTAATGATTATCTGCATGTCATGGATGGTGGTGAGGATTACATTGATATTATCCAAAATGGGTTCTCAACGAATGATAAAAAAAAAGTTGATATTCTGAGTCCTTAGTCTGTCTTAGTCCTAGTCCACACTTTGCATGTTTCAAGTCATTGATTCATGACCACAATGATGAGGGGATTCTACTAATCATTCATATTTATAGGTAAGGAAACTAAGCTCCCCAAAAGAAAATAAGTTACCCAAGGTCAACAATGTGGCAGATATAACTACTTTCCAAAGACCCATGCTCCTTTCAGGGTTAGAGCTCTTACTAAGTGGTGACGGCCCAGCAAGACCTACACTTTCCAGCCATGCTTCCCTGTAGCTAGACCTTGTGACTATTTCATACCAACAGAATGTGGCAAAAATGACTAGTGTCACTTCTGACCCCGAGTGATATAAAAGCAGGCGTGCCTTTCCTCCTATCTATGTGGCCATCAAGGGTGACCTTGGAGCCATACAAAAAAGATGGCACAGACTCCATCAGCCTCAGTCCCTGAAAGTGTGAGTAAAACAGACCACACCTCCACCTCACAAAATTGTCCACCAAGTTGGCATGTTGTAAGTGAGAAATAAATTTCTATCATGTTAAACTGTTGTGGTAAAAATGGTCTTCTTTTATGGAGTCTCAGGAAAAGCATTCCAAAGGACTCATGTACGGGGGTTTTGAAGCTTTTGTGGTAAGATGTATTCAGGGCTGAAATGAAGGCTGTCTGCAGGTTCCCAGTGTCTCATTTCTGTTCATTGAATCATAGAAAAAGTCCAATGTTGTCCTCATTAAGTCCAGTGCAAAGACCAATATTCAGGAATTCCAATACAGTTTGTCCCTGTCCCTATCTGACCAGTATAAACTTTTTGGTTGCACCCAGGCTGATGCTGCACTGAGGCCAACATCTGGAGCCCCACTTAGACCCCATGCTGCTTCTGGGCCCCAGGCAGCCATTAGAGCTACATGGCTTCTTAGAGAGCCCACAAGCCAACAGGGTGCGTAAGTGTTTTCAAGGCAGGAAGGAAAAGGGAAGGTCTTTTCTCAACTTTGATTTTATTCCTTAAACTAACCAATTAACTTCTTAATCTATTGTGGGCTTGTGTTGGTTCCTAGCACTAACCAATCAGATTCTTCTTCTAGGATTGATGGCCTCTGTGGGTGTCATCTTGGCTTCCACTGCACATTCCCTAAAGTGGAAGCACAGAAGCACCTTCCCCATAGTCTGCAAATGGACTGGTTGTACCCTGAGGAGGTTGAAAAACTGTCCTCCTCCCTACAAGAGACAGAAAGGGGTGTTAATCCTTTTAGCAAGGCAATCCCCTGGGCAAATGCTATAGCTTCTCAGTAAATGGAATGCTGGGACTTGTTACTAAAGCAGCCTTCCCAGTTTTATTAATGTTAATATTTGATTCCCTCTTCCCTAGTTTATTATGCTCAACATCTGATTCCTTCTGCTTCCTTCCCTTACTAATATTTAGCTCTCTAGGCTAATGAAACCCCAGAAACTTAATTTGATGAGGTATTTGTTGTAGAAACGAGAATTTCTAATACATTGCACACAGCTAGGAAGTGCTTTTCTTGGGATGGATGTCCTGGAAGCAGAACTGGAGACAGAGCTTCTTCATCAAGTGTTTTCTTGAGGGAGCATTTTCAAGAGAAGTGAGTGAGGAAAGGAGGTAGGGTGGACAGGAAGACTAAGAAAGGAGGTGTTTTGGCTAAAATCAATCTGACATATTGCACCACAGAGTTGCACCTGCCATGAAAGAACACCACTGTTTTGCACCCGCATTCTAGTCAGTCATAGGCCAAAATCGTGCCTCTGAGTGGAAAGCGTGAAGCTGAGTGTCTAGAGATCCCACTGAGTAAAGGCACTGTGAGGTGTTCTCAGCCCATGCCAGCTGGCCAAAAGCATCTGGGCAGGACCCAGCGCTCACACTAGATCTGGAGACAGATTTACCTTCAAGGATCAGTTCCTAACTGCTACCCCTGCATGAGGATCTTCTGTGCATTTCTAAGAATACCAACTTTATAGCAAGAACAGGATTACTAACAATGATAAACACTACCTCTCCTCATCAATGCTATAGAGTGCATTGTTAAGAACCCTAAGACATTCACCCAGCACTGCAAGTCTGGGTCCTTTCCTTTTCTTTCTTTTCTCTTCTTGTCCTTGGGAGCAACAGTGGCAACAATCCTTGCTCCCATGGAGATCAGGAGCCAGACACTGAGAGACAGATCTTGCCAAGGCCTCTAAGTCAGTTCTGGTAGTTCACAGTTTGGCTGATTTCTTCCACTTTCTTCTTCTGGACTGGAGGCTGCATTCACCAGATATGGGTCATGTCAGAATTTGCTCTCAAGATTTATCTACAGATGACAAAGTCAGACCTCTTTAACATTTCTGTGGGGTTGCTTCCATATTTATGTCCAGCAAACACATTTCCCCCTCTCTACCCCAACCTTCCTTAATGACCAGAGGAATAAGTACTTCTCCTTGAGGTTTCCCCAGTCCAGCCCCTGCCTCTGTCACTGCCCTAACCACCCTGGGCAGTGACTGTCCCCATCTGTCTTCTCATCTCTAAATCGTGGGGGAGGTGCAACACAGGGCTCTGTCCACACAGGAGAGCTCTTGAGGGTCAAGAAGGTTCATACCCACATGTCTTCAAAGCATTATTTCTTTTTGCTCCCTAATGTTTTTATTTTAAAAAATTTAACCTACCAAATAGCTGCAAGAACACTCGTCTAGTCACATTCATGAACTGTTAACATTTTACTGTGTTTGCACACACAATTTAAAAATATTTTTAAAATTTAAACCCAAGTTGTAGACACTATGACTCTTATTGCTAAGTGCATCAGCAGGTACCTCTTAAGAATAAAGAATAAAATCCTCATGCTGCCCCGAGACCAGTATGACACCCCAGGAATTTACATTGCTACAGTACGGTCGAATATACACTCCATTTTCAATTTTCCTTCATTATTTCAATAACATCCTTTATACTGATTCTGTTTTTGGTCAGGGAGGCAATCCTGGGGCATGGCTGCCTTTGCCATCTGTGGTCCCCATCAAACTAGACGTGCCTACACTTTGGTTCCCTGTGAAAGTCACTTTCCTCTTTTTCTGTGGAATGTACCACAGCCTGGGTTTGTCTGTTTCTGCACAATGAGAGTCACTGATCGTTTCTGACGGTATTTCCCATGGGGAGCTGCACCTGCCCAGTGCATCACAGTGAGACTGTAATATCATTTTGTTGCATATTGGGCTAAAAACTAAGTAAACATGGGGTAAGCCATTGAAGTTCTGTGAACACACTCGTCACCAGCAGTGAGGGGACCCTTCTGTTTCCTTGCACACACTATCCCAGCATCATTTTTAAAGAATTCATCTTTATCAACGCTGACTACACTACGGCACATTATTAGCTGGCCTTAGGGGAATCCAGAGAAAGTTCCGCGGACCCAGGAAGAAACTGAGAAGAAAAGATGCTTCCAGCAGCTTCTTCTCCATCAAGGATCTGCTCAGGGAAGTTTCTCTTGGAGTCAATAACATGCTCCTTATTTGAGCAGCTCCCCTACCCCAAGATTTAAGTCATACACTGTGAATATTTTATGGTTAATATTACCAACAACCTGGATGCCAAATATTTATCCTTCTTCACTGAGGAAAACCTGAGGCACAGGGAGCTATACTCTCTAAAGAACAGTCACACAGACCATGAGCAGCTGATCAGAGACACCTGAGACCTGTCTGCAGCCATAGCCTTGTTCTCTCCTCCACCCTGGGGGCTTTCTTAGGTGTCTGTATCTTTAGGTCAACCACAGAATCAGATCCTTTCTCCTTAGGTGTCCCCAGCTCAAGGGAGAGATTCTGGTCTGGGGAGAGACAGCAAATGGAGAATTACTCTGTTTTTACTCCAGAATCAAATTTCCTGCAGTAACAATCAGAGTCGGTGCTGGGAAGGCCGAGGCCTTCTGCTCCGGGGGCCGATCTACACCTCCCTGCCCTGGACTTGAGTCACTGCTTTGTGCCTCACCTGTGGTGGCACAGTGGATAAAACATCAACCTGGAAAGCTGAGGTTGCTGGTTTGAAACCCTGGGCTTGCCTGCTCAAGGCACATACGGGAGCTGATGCTTTCTGTTCCTTGCCTCTTTCTTTTTCTCTTTCTCTCTCTCTCTCCTCCCTAAAATGAATAAAGTACTTTTTTTAAAAAAAAACATCATCTTAAAAAATATGAAATCACTTCTTTTTTTCTGATGTGGGGCTGTCACTCCCATTGGACATAAAAAGGACTTTGCTTCCCACTCCCCACTCTCCACCTGCAACCAGCTCAGGGACAACATGTAACAGACACTCAGTTGTTTTTGATGAAATAGGAAGAAATAAATGGTGATTGAATGAATGAATGAATGAATGAATGAATGAATAAATAATTCAAAATCTCTTCAAAGATTGGAATTGTATGTAGACTTCCTGTAATTCTGGCCACATAGGACAGACTCCCTGTCCCTCCAAAGAATTAGACCCATGTCTCAGATGCTTTTCTGCTCTCCAGAGAAATATTCTTTCCTGCAATTGCTCTTATACCCTTAGTATGAATAATAATTTTGAAATAATCAAGAATTTTTACTTCTTTCCAAATTTCTATCTCATAACCACCAAACACAAGTCACTCACGGGGCCAGAATTTCAGCCCATCCATCTCCTCTCTGGCCGTCCCTCCCCTCCCTGTCTGCATTTGCAGGAGATCTCACCTGTCCTCAGCACAGGGAGAATGACTCTGTGCCCAAAGAGAGAGAACACAGTTCTGCTGCCACAGTCAGCTCCTCCTGGCCCCTGCTCTTTTCTAGCCCACTCCTTGGGCTCTGTTCTGTCACTTATTGGCTCACTGTGCTCATGTCAGTCACACTCACCCGGGAAGACATGACCCACCTCTTTGTCATATTCCTGAGTAATCAACTGATTGCCAACTTGCCATTGGTCCCTACGTGTTATTTCTGCTAGAACCCGTCTCAGGTAGGTCCTTGAAATGGTGCCTCATAGAAACTTATTTCAGTTGAGTGATGGAGTTCTGTGCAGCTGGAAGATATGGCCCCTGATTGGCCAGGCAGTCATCAGTCAGTGAGGAACCAGGAGTGTGGTGTGGTCTCTGACTCCCAGGCTTATGTGTTTCCCATGACCAAACCCTGATACTTATCTGACACCTGAGAGAGTCTGTGCTTTCCCCCAGACGTACACCTGGAGGCCTTATGTTCTCTGAGCACTCAGATCCCCGTGCACTTGTCTTATGCTACACAGACCTGCCTTATTCCATTTTATTAAAATTTTTTATTAATTAAAATTTATTGTGATAACATGGATCCAAGTGTCCCACTCAGTGTAACTCCCTTGCCACCACCTCCTTTGCCCTCATTGCATCCTCTTTGCTGCCCTCCCCCTAACTCCCTCTTCCCCTTTCCTCTGGGACACGCTGTCCTGTTATCTGTATCTATGTGTTATGTGTATATAATTTCAATAATCCCTTCACCTTCTCTGATCTCATCCCCTCAATCCCCTTCCCTCTAACACAGTGGTCCCCACCCCCCGGGCTGCGGATTGGTACTGGTGCATGGGCCATTTGATGCCGGTTCGCAGAGAAAGAATAAATAACATACACATTATTTTTGTTTTATTTATATTTAAGTCTGAATGATGTTTTATTTTAAAAAAATGACCAGATTCCCTCTGTTACATCTGTCTAAGACTCACTCTTGACGCTTGTCTTGGTCACATGATACATTTATCCGTCCCACCCTAAAGGTTGGTCCGTGAAAATATTTTCTGACATTAAACCGGTCCGTGGTCCAAAAAAGGTTGGGGACCACTGCTCTAACAGCCATCTCTCTGCTCCCTGTGACCCAGCCTCTGCCTCTATTCTGTTTCAGTTCACTTTGTTCATTAGATTCCACATATAAGTGAGATCATTTCATACTTGTCTTTCTCTGCCTGGCTTATTTCACTTAGCATAATAATCTCCAGGTCCATCCATGCTGTTGCAAAAGGTAAAATTTCCTTCTTTTTCATGGGCACGTAGTATTCCATTGTGTATGGTACAACCACTGCTTTTTAATCCACTTGTTCACTGATGAACACTTAGGTTGTTTCCAGATCTTGGCTACTGTAAACAATGCTGCAATAAACATAGGGGTGCATGTCTTCTTTTGAATGAATGATTTAGTGTTCTTAGGATATTTTCCTAAAGTGGGATGGCTGGTTCAAAAGGCAGTTCGATTTTTAATTCTTTGAGGAATCTCCATACTGCTTTTCATAGTGGCTGCACCAGTCTGAATTCCCACCAGCAGTGCAGAAGGGTCCCTTTTCTTTACACCCTCGCTAGCATTTATTCTGTGTGGTTTTGTTAATGAGTGCCATTCTGATTGTGGCTTTAATTTGCATTTCTCTGATGATTAATAATGTTGAACATTTTTTCATTTGCCTATTGGCCATCTGTATGTCCTCTTTGGAGAAGTATCTATTTAGTTCTTTTGTCAATTTTTAAATTGGATTATTTACCTTCCTGGTGTTGAGTTTTAGACGTTCTTTATCAATTTTGGTTATTAACTCCTTATCAGGCTTATTGGCGAACAAGTTCTCCCATTGTGTGGGTTGTCTTTTTATTTTATTCATGGTGTATTTTGCTGTGCAAAAGCTTTTTAGTTTGATACAGTCCCATTTGTTTATTTTGTCTTTATTTCTTTTGCCTGTGTAAATAAATCTGCAAAAATGTAGCTATGAAAGAAATTATTGGAGAGTTTACTGCCAATCTTTTCTCTCAAGATGTTTGTGTTTCACAACTTATATTTAGGTCTTTTATCTATTTTGAGTTTATTTTCGTAAATGGTGTAAGTTGGTGGTCTAGTTTTATTTTTTGCAAGTACCAGTTCAGTTTTCCCAACACCATTTATTAAAGAGACTGTCTTTACTCCAATGTATGCCCTTACATTTTTGTCAAATATCAATTGACCATAAAGGCATGGGTTTATTTCTGGGTTCTCTGTTCTGTTCCACTGATCTGTATGCCTGTCCTTATGCCAGTACCAAGCTGTTTTGATTACAGTGGCCTTTTAGTATAACTTGATATCAGAAAGTGTGATACCTCCTACTTTATTCTTCATTTTCAAGATTGTTGAGGCTATTCACGTTCTTTTCTGGTTCCATACTAATTTTTGGAATATTTGTTCTATATCTTTGAAGTACGCCATTGGTATTTTAATAGGAATTGCAATGAATCTATAGGTTGCTTTGGAGTTATAGACATTTTAATGATGTTTATTCTTCCTGTTCATAAACATTGTATATGCTTCCACTTGTTTGTATCTTCCTTGATTTCTTTTTTCGATGTTTTATGATTTTATGAGTGCAAGTTTTTTACCTCCTTAATTAGATTCACTCTTAGGTACTATATTTTTTTGTTGCAATAGTGAAGGGGATTGTTTCCGTAATTTCTCTTTCAGACTGTTTATTCTTGGTGTATAAAAATGCTACTGATTTCTCAATATTAATTTTATATCCTGCCACTTTGCTGAATTTATTTATCAGGTCTAGTAGTTTTTTTGACTGAGACTTTAGGGTTTTCTGTGTACAGTATTATGTCATCAGAAAATAATGATAGTTTTACTTCTTCTTTTCCAATTTGGGTGCCTTTTATTTTTTCTTTTTGTCTGATTGCCTTGACTAGGATGTCCAGAATTATGTTGAATAAGTTGGTGAAATAGGGCACCCCTGCCTTATTCCTGATCTTAGGGGATTTCTTTTAACTTTTGCCCATTGAGTATGGGTTTGTCATAGATGGCCTTTATTATGTTGAGTTATGTTCCCTGTATTTTCACTTTGCTGATAGTTTTGATCATAAATGGGTGCTGGATTTTATCAAATGTTTTTACTGCATCTATTGATATACTCATGTGATTTTTTATCCTTCCTTTTGTTTATGTGATGAATCACATTGATTGATTTGCAAATATTATACCAGCCTTGCCTCCCCGGAATAAATCCTCTTGATCTTGATGTATGACATTTTTAATGTATTGCTAGATCGGCTTGCTAATATTTTGTTGAAAATTTTAACATCTGTTGTTCATCAGGGATATTGGCCTATACTTTTCTTTTTTTGTAGTATCTTTACCTGGTTTTGGAATGAGGACAATGCTTGCTTCATAAAAGAATCTTGGATTTCCTTGAATGTCTTGAAATAACTTGAAAAAGACAGGTGTTAGTTTTTCTTTGAATATTAGGTCAAATTTGCCTGTGAAGCCATCTGGTCCAGGACTTTTGTTTGTTTGGAGATTTTAGATAACTATTTCAATTTTTGTTGTTGTAGTCGGGTTGTTTAGGTTTTCTGATTCTTCCAGATTGAGTTTTGGAAGACTGTATGTTTCTAGGAATTTATCCATTTCACCTCGGTTGTCCAATATTTTGGCATATAGATCTTCATAGTATTTTCTTACAATCTTTTGCATTTCTGATGTGTCATTTGTTACTTCTCCATTTTCATTTCTAATTTTATTTATTTGAATTCTCTCTCTTTTTTTCTTGATGAGCCTGGTTAAGGCTTGTCAATGTTGTTTACTTTTTTAAAGAAACAGCTCTTGGTTTTGTTGATCTTTTGTATTTTTGTAGCTTCTATGTCATTTATTTCCACTCTGATCTTTATTATTTCATTTCTTCCACTTCCTCTGGGCTTTATTTGTTGTTCTTATTTTATTTCTTTTAGATGCGGGGTTAAGTTGTTTATCTGAGCTTTTTCTTGCTTCTTGTGGTATGAATGTAATGCTATGTACTTCCCTCTCAGGACAGTTTTTGCCGCGTTTCATAAATTTTGAGTTGTTGTATATTCATTTACATATTTTTAAAGAAAGATTTTGATTTTTTCTTTGATCTTATTGTTAATCCATTCTTTATTTAATAACATGCTATTTAGCCTCTAAGTGTTTGAATGTTTTTCAGTTTTTCTATTGTAGTTGATTTCTAGTTTCATGGCATTGTGATCAAAGAAAATGCTTGATATGATTTCAATTTTCTTAAACTTATCGAGACTTTTTTTGTATTCTAACATGTGGTCTATCCTAGAGAATGTACCATGAGCACTTGAAAAGAATGTATGTTCTGCTGTTTGGGGTGAAAGGTTCTGAAGATATCTATTAAATCCAGTTAATTTAGTGTGTCATTTAAGGCTGCTGTTCGTTTGTTAATTTTCTGTCTGGAGGATATATTCATTGATGTTAGTGGGGTATTAAAATCCCCTACTATTAGAATATTGCTGTTGATCTTGCTCTTTATGTCCATCAAAATGTGCTGTATATTTAGGTACTCCTGTGTTAGGTACATAAATATTAACAATGGATATACCCTTCTGTTGGATTGCTCCCTTTATCATTAAGTAATGACCTTCTTCATCTCTTTCTATAGCCTTTGTTTTAAAGTCTATTTCATCAGATATACGTATTGCTAACCCGGTTCTTTTTTTCATTAACATTTGTGTGAAATATTCTTTCCCCTCACTTCACTTTCAGTCTGTGTGTATCTTTTGTTCTGAGGTGGGTCTCTTGTAGATAGCATATGTATGAGTCCTATTTTTTTATCCACACAGCTACCCCACGGCTTTTGACTGGAGCATTTAAACCATTTACATTTAAGGTTATTATTGATATGTATTTTTTATTGCCATTTTATTCTGTAAATCTACAATCTTCTTTTTCTAGATTTTTTTCCTTTGCTCTTTTTACAGCAGGCCCCTTAACATTTCTTGTAATGCTGGTTTGATTGTCATAAATTTCTTGAGAGTATTTTCTTTTTTTGTCTGCGATGTTTGTTATTTCTCCTTCAATTTTAATTGATAGCTTTGATGAATAAAGAAGTTTTGGTTGTAGGTTTTGTTTTGTTTCACTTTGAATATTTCTTGCCAATCCCGTCTGGCCTCAAGTGTTTCTGTAGAGAAGTCTGATGTCATCCTTATGGGGATTTTCTGTGGGTAATTAACTGCTTTTCTCTTGCAGCTTTTAGTATTTTTTCTTTGTCTCTTTACTTTGGCACTTTAATTATTATGTGTCTTGGTTTAGGCCTTGTTGGATCCCTCTTCAATGGGATTCTCTGTGCTTCTTGAACTTGTGTGACTTTTTCTTTCATCAATTTAGGGAAGTTTTCAGCTATGATGTTTTCAAACAGGTTCTCTAGCCCTTGTTTGTTCTCTTATCCTGCAGGGACCTGTATGATTCAGATGTTGTTCTTTTCCTGTTGTCACAGAAGTCTCTTAGAATTTCCTCAGTCTTTCTAAGATTCTTTCCTTTTTGCTTCTCTGCTTCCATGCCTTCATTTATCTTGTCCTCTAAACCACTGAGTCAATCCTCTGCTTCATCCAAACTTCTGTTGATTCCTTCTAGAGCAGTCTTCATTTCTGATATTGTATTTGTCATTTCTGACAGATTCTTTTTTATGGTTTCAATGTTCTTTTTTATGATTGCTATCTTTTTATTTAGGTGCACATTATGTCCATTCATTGTTGATGTGATATCCTTGAGCATCCTACAAATCATTACTTTAAACTCTGCATTTTGGTAGTTTGGTTACTTCCATCTCATTCCGTTCTTTTTCTGAGGATTTCTTTTGTTGATTCATTTGGGTCTCATTTCTCTGTCTGCCCATCTTGTATGTGTATTAGATATTGCTGTCTGACTTTGAAGTTTTTGTGGAGTCTTTATGAAGATGATGTGCTTGGTGGTACTGACCCCCAGGCCACCTATTGTTTTGTTCTAGTTATACTTCCTGAGGGTACTATTTTCTTTCTAGTTGTATGTGAGCATTACATGCAATTGGTCCTTTCATGGGTACAAGTATCCCTTCAGGCTGGCTGGCTATAAAGGTCAACCTTGATCTTCTGTATTATACAGTGTGAAATGTCTGTCCTGTTGGGCATATATATTCTCCACAGTATCTGGTGCCTGGTAGACTCTATCTTTGGGCATGCTTTATGTGTACATAGCTGAATCGAAGGTTGTTGCTGTTTACCTCCCACTACCAGTTGTGTTGGCTCCAGATCTTCTTGGGTTGGCATTAGCTCTTGTTTGTAACCCACTGTGGGCTACCTGTCTGCAGCTACTTTACTTTTTGCTGTTTGTGTCTGTGTTTTCCATCTCTGAGTAGTGTGGGAGGAGCCAAACTTTGTATAAGGATCAGCTTCCTTCTGCGTAGGAATGACAGCAGCTCCATAAAAACCCCAAGCTTTGTAAGATTTGTCTTCACTTTTCAGCTTCTCCTCCTCTTCTTGCAACTGCCTGTTGTTCCCACAGAGTCTTCTGTGGAAAGAATGTAGTGTGGGCTCAGACTGGCCTCACCCAACCAACCTCTCTACAGGTTGTACACTTAGTGATTTATGGAAGCTGAGGTTGTGAATACAATATTAGTGGTATCTTCTACCTCAGGGGTCTCTTGGTCAGAAGCTCAGTATGGGAACTGTGACCCCTAATTCAAAGCTTAATCCCTCAGCCACTGCTGGATACTCAAATTTTATTTCTCCTTAACAAGGTGAGCAGCAGGTTCAGACCAAGTGTGGCTGACGGTCCTTTCTGCAGAAGTTGTTTCTGCTGGTGAGACTCTGGTTCTAGGAAGGAAGAAAGAGAATCCTCTCCTGGGCTGACTGTGCTCCCCAGAAAGTGGTTAAGCCCCTCAACGAGATCTAACAATAAGCTCACAGGGACCCACATGTTAAATGTCCATGCTCCAAGCCTTTCTCTCTTCCCCCTGTGGACTCTAACCCAGCAGGTCAAGATATCCAGTGTCCAGGCTGGTTGCCTTTAAAGCTTTACTCTACCCAATGTGCAGGAGCTGCTGTGCCAGTGCTAATCACAGAGAGCAGAACTCTCCTCAGCTGGGTCAGGTATGAGGAGACTTTCTTTAAGATACCAAGCTAGTGTCAATAAAGGAATTAGGAAGGGTGGTGGGTGTGGCTTGGTTCCTCGGCCTGAGGTGTCCATTCATCCAGACTTTTTTCACAGACCTCAGTAGAATGTGGCACCAGGAGTCCAGTGGGTGTGGCCTCTGGGTGAGACCCAGAGGTGTGGTCTGTTTGCTGTTTGCATAGTTTCTACTGAGTCTCCCGTGAGGTGGAATCACCAGTCTTAGAGTAGGGAGCGTGTGGGAGAAAGCTCCCGCCTCATTGTTATAAAACTGAGTCACTTACATGCCCCGTGCTTCCTGGCCTCTCAGAATGACCCATCAGTATGATTGGGGTAGAAGAGAATCTTGAGAGCAGAGCAGTTGCTTTTCTTCAGGCTCATACTGCACAGAGGGACAATCCACACAAGAATAATGGTTACTGCTGTATTGGAGAATGACCCAGCACAGGGATTTCAGGGGCCGTCCGCCACAGTGTCTCTCCCTGGGTCTCCAAATTTACACTCTCCTCACGCAACTTTAGTCTTCTCAGCTCTTCACCAGAACCGCAGGTAAGTGATTGTGAACAAGATTTTTTGCATGGCCCTTTAAGACAGAGCCTATGTCTTCGAGAGATCTGTCTCTTTCTCTTTTCCCTGCCAAATGCTGTGTTGGTGCCTCTTCTAGGCTCTGGGGCTCTGGTACTGGGGCTGAGCACCCACACCTCTCAGGGTGACCCTCCTGCAGTGAGAGTCTCTCCAGACCCTCAGCCACCACTTGCTCCTGGGATCATGGCAGTCCTTTTCATGTCTCCACCCTACCTACCATTCTCGATGTGGCTTCTTCAGTTATCCTTGGTTATAGACTTCTCTTCCTTTAGTCCAAAGTTGTCTTTTCAAGATGATTGTTCTTAAATTAAGTTGTAATCTAATTTGGTCCTGGGGGGTAGCAGTTGGAACATCTGCCAACTACATCACCATCTTACATTTTCTATATTTCATTTTTAATATGATGTATCATGTTTATTGATGTGCAGATGTAGCAATTTTCCATCCCCAGAATAAATCCCACTTAATTATGGTGTATGAACTTCTTAATGTATTGCTGAGTCCAGTTAGCTAATGTTTTGTTGAGGATTTCAGCATTTATGTTCACTGGTGCTATTGGCCTATAATTTTCATTCTCTGTAGTGTCTATGTGGTTTTGGAATTAGGATAATGCTGGCTTCATAAAATGAGCTTGGGAATCTTCTTTCTTTTGCAATTTTTAATATTTTGAGAAGTATAGTGTTAATTCTTCTTTGAAGGTTTGGTAAAATCCACCTGTGAAGCTGTCTAGTTCAGGACTTTTGTTTGTTTCGAATTTTTAAAATATTGCTTCAATTTTATTGACTGTAATCTGTCACTCAGATTTTCTGATTCTTCCTGATATGGTTTTGGAAGATTGTAATTTTTTAGGATTCTCTATTTCATCCAGATTGGCCAATTTGTTGGCTTATAGTTGTACATAATACTTTTTAAAAATGCTTTGTATTTCTTTGATGTCTGTTGTTACTTCTCCTCTTTCATTTCTCATTTTATTTATTTGCATCCTCTCTCTCTTCTGATGAGTCTGGTTAGAAGTCTGTCAATCTTGTTTATCTTTTCAAGGAACCACTTCTGGGTTTCATTGATCTTTTGTATTTTTTTAGACTCTATTTCATTTATTTTTGTACTAATCTAGATTATTTTCTTTATTTTATTGCATTTGGGCCTTCTATGTTGTTCTTTTACAAGTTTCTTGAAGTGTACAATTAGAGTGTTCATTTGAGATTTTTCTTATTTCTTGAGGTTAACTTGTAATGCTATTAATTTCTTTCTTAGGACTGCTTTTGTTTTGCCCTATAGATTTTAGGTTATTTTTTTCAGTTTTGTTTCAAAGCATCTTTTGATTTGTTTCTTTGTCTTATTGTTAACTCATGCATTGTCTGTAACATGTTATTTACATTCTATGTCTTTGTGTTTTTGTGTGATTGATCTAGTTTTATGCCCATATGGTCAGAGAAGGTTCTTGATTTCAATTTTTTAAAATTTATTGAAACTTGTTTTTTTTCTAATATGTGGTCTATACTAAAAGATATTTTATGTGCACTTGAAAAGAATGTATATTCTTCTGCTGTGGTAACACAATCTGAAATTATCAATTAAATCCAGCTGATCTAATGTGTCATTTAAGGCCACTGTTTTCTTGTTAATTTTCTGTCCGAAAGATCTATCTGTTGATGGCAATGGGGTGTTAAAATCCCCTACTATGACTGTATTGTTGTTGATCTCTCCCTTTATGACCATCAGGATTTTTTTTTTTACATATTTAGGTGCTTTTACATTAAGTGCATAAATGTTTACATGGGTTTTATCCTCTTGACTGAATTCTCACTTTATTATGTAGCATCCTTCTTTGTTTTAAAGTTTTTTTGTCAGCTCTAAGTATTGCTACTCCAGCTTTTTGTAAATTTCCAGTTGCATGAAATATTTTTCATCTCTTAACGTTTAGTTTGTGTGTACCTTTGGTTCTGAGGTGAGTATCTTGTAGACAACATACATATGTATCTTGCTTTTTATCCATTTAGCTACCATATGTCTTTTGATTGGAGCATTTAAGCTATTTATATTTGAATCAACTATTGATAGATACATAATTATTGACACTTTATTCTCTTATCTATGTTCCTCTGTTCTCCTTCTCCTCTTCCTCCTCCTCTTCCATCTTTTTAACATTTCTTGTTATATTTGTTTATTGATAAACTTCTTTAACAGTTTTTGTCTGGGAAGTTCTTTATTTTTTGTTTAATTTTAAATGATATCCTAGCTAAGTAAAATTGTTTTGGTTGTAGATTTTCTTTTCATCAAATTGAATATTTTATGCCAATCCATTCTAGCTTGATATGTTTTGTTGAGAAAACAGCTGACAGTCTTAAGGGAGCTGCTACTATGTAGGTAACTAACTGATCTTTTCTTACTGCTTGGAAGATTCTCACTTTGTTATTAACCTGTACCATTTTAATGATAATTTGTGTTGGTGTGGGCCTCTTTGGGACCATCTTGTTTGGAATTCTGTTACTTCCCGGATTTCAAACCCCTTGGAAAGCACACACACAAAAAACCATCCTATAAACTGAAGACAGAAATTCTTGGAATCTCTGACAACAGATTCCATGTGTGACTTTTAGAAGAGGTAAGTAGTTGTATGAGATGCAGCTGTGTATACCTGGGTGCTCAGGACAATGGGGCTAGTGCGACAAAGACTGTTGCAACAGAGGCTGCAGAGGGACTGTGGATTGAGATAAATACAGCATGTCCATTTCCCAGTTCTTTCATACAGAAAGCAGCAGCAGCTTCATTAATGAGGCTAATGTCCAGTCTTGCCACTGAAGATCAGTTTTGGAAGCTGCAAGTTGAGTCTGCTTCCAAATACATGAGTAAAAAGAATCAATAAAAATGAAGTTAAATAAGTTATAGCTTTCTCAAAAGAAGCAGGCAAAACATTTATCAACTGGTTCACAGACCAAGGATTATACTTTTTTAATTCTATGTTCCTGATATCCAAAACAAAACAAAACAAAACAAATACAGAGCACGTCAGTGCCCATCATTTGTCATTCGAAAAAAGAACCAAGAATTTTTGGCTTCTCAGCCAAATCTAAATCAATGTGTAAGACCCAGAGGAGGCATATTGTTGTGATGTGATTGCCTACAATCCCATGGAGACTTCAAATAGCATTTTGTCTGGAATATGAAATTATTCTCTCATAGCTGACAGTCACACTGTGGGCAAATCCAATATGCTGCCCCCATTGTTGGATGGTCTTTCTTGTATTTGTGATGATGCTGGATGTTGGCATGGTAAGCCCTGTGTCTCTATGTGTCTTCTTTCAGGTAGATCACAGGAAGTTTTGTGTTCCCTGTCTGGGTCACACTGAGAAGATCAGCTCCAAACAATGACACCTACCTTGGGGGGGGGGCTACAAAGCCATTTGTGAGTAACATGCTTTGAGGCTAATAATTGTGTTTTCTCTTTTAGGCTTTATCTCATCGAAGGTTTTTCCCTCTTGGAAGATGATGACTCAGCTGTTTCTTCCCCATAACCAACACATACCCACACACAGGCACACACACACACACACACAGAGCCATGCACACACACACACACACACACGTATGCACACACATTATCTCCTTTTCTCTCTCCCTCCTCATCCTATCTCTCACATATCTTTTTTGTTTTTTTTGTTTGTTTGTTTTTTTGTATTTTTCTGAAGCTGGAAACAGGGAGGCAGTCAGACAGACTCCCTCATGCGCCCAACCGGGATCCACCCGGCACGCCCACCAGGAGGCGATGCTCTGCCCATCCCAGGTGTCGTTCTGTCGCGACCAGAGCCACTCTAGCGCCTGGGGAAGAATCCAAGAAGCCATCCCCAGCACCCGGGCCATCTTTTTGCTCCAATGGAGCCTTGGTTGCGGGAGGGGAAGTGAGAGACAGAGAGGAAGGAGAGGGGGAGGTGTGGAGAAGCAGATGGGTGCTTCTCCTGTGTGCCCTGCCCGGGAATCAAACCCGGGACTTCCGCATGCCATGCCGAGGCTCTACCACTGAGCCAACCGGCCAAGGCCTCTCTCACATATATTTTTAAAAAACAATATTTAGTGTAGACTTTTTTGTGTCTGTTTAACGTTACTGAAATTGGAGCCATCTCTCTGTGAGTTCTTTTTTTAAAAATCTTATTTTTATTAATTTTAATGCAGTGACATTGATAAATCAGGGTGCATATGTTCCGAGAAAACATCTCCAGATTATTTTGACCTTTGATTATGCTGCATACCCCTCACTCAAAGTCAAATCGTCCTCCGTCACCTTCTATCTGGTTTTCTTTGTGCCCCTACCCTTTCCCCAGTCCCTCCCTCTCCTTCCTCGCCCCTTCCCCACCCTTCCACTCCACTCCCTGTTACCATCACATTCTTGTCCATGTCTCTGAGTCTCATTTTTATGTCCCATCTATGCATTGGTTCATATAGTTCTTAGTTTTTTTCTAATTTACTTATTTCACTCCGTATAATGTTATCAAGGTCCTTCCATGTTATTGTAAATGATCCGTTGTCATCATTTCTTATGGCTGAGTAGTATTCCATAGTATATGTGTACCAAAGCTTTTTAATCCACTTGTCCTCTGATGGACACTTGGGCTGTTTCCAGATCTTCACTTTTGTGAACAATGCTGCTATAAACATGGGAGTGCATTTCTCCTTCTGAACTGATCTATGGTGTCCGTGGGGTTTATTCCTAAAAGTGGGATGGCTGGGTCAAAAGGCAGTTCGATTTTCAATTTTTTGAGGAAACTCCATACTGTTTTCCACAGAGGCTGCACCAGTCTGCATTCCCACCAGCAATGCAGGAGGGTTCCCTTTTCTCCATATCCTCACCAGCACTTATTCTGTGTTGTTTTGTTGATGAGCGCCATTCTAACTGGTGTGAGGTGATATCTCATTGTGGTTTTAATTTGCATTTCTCTAATGATTAATGATATTGAGCATTTTTTCATATGCCTATTGGCCATCTGTATATCTTCTTTGGAGAAGTGTCTACTCATTTCTTTTGCCCATTTTTTGATTGGATTGTTTGTCTTTCTGGTGTTGAGATTTACAAGTTCTTTATAAATTTTGGTTATTAACCCCTTATCAGACATACTGTCAAATATGTTCTCCTATTGTGTAGTTTGTCTTTTTATTATGTTCTTATTGTCTTTGCAGTGCAAAAGCTTTTTAGTTAGATATAGTCCCATTTGTTTATCCTGTCTTTTATTTGCCTTGCCCGTGGAGATAAATGAGGAAATATATTGCTGCGAGAGATGTCGGAGAGCTTACTGCCTATGTTTTCTTCTAAGATGCTTATGGTTTCACACCTTACATTTAAGTCTTTTATCCATTTTGAGTTTATTTTTGTGAATGGTGTAAGTTGGTGGTCTAGTTTCATTTTTTTGCAGGTTGCTGTCCAATTTTCCCAACACCATTTGTTAAAGAGGCTGTCTTTACTCCATTGTATTTCCTTACTTCCCTTGTCAAATATCAGTTGTCCATAGAGCTGTGGGTTTATTTCTGGGTTCTCTGTTCTGTTCCATTGATCTATGTTCCTTTTCTTATGCCAGTACCAGGCTGTTTTGTGTACAATGGCTTTGTAGTATAGCTTGATATCAGGAAGTGTGATACCTCCCCCTTTATTCTTCTTTTTTAAGGTTGCTGAGGCTATTTGTGTTCTCTTTTGGTTCCATATAAATTTTTGGAATATGTGATCTATATCTTTAAAGTATGTTACTGGTGTTTTAATTGGTAGTGCATTGAATTTATAAATTACTTTGGGTAATATAGACATTTTAATGATGTTTATTCTTCCTAACCATGAGCATGGTATATGCTTCCACTTGTTTGTATCTTCCTTGATTTCTTTTATCAATGTTTTATAATTTTCCAAGTACATGTCTTTAGTCTCCTTGGTTAAATGTACTTCTGGGTACTTTATTTTTTTGGTTTTAATAGTGAAGGGGATTGTTTCCTTAATTTCTCTTTCTGATTGTTCATTGTTGGTGTATAAAAATGCCTCTGATTTCTGCAACCTTGCTGAATTCATTTATCAAGTCCAGTAGTTTTTTAACTGAGACTTTAGGATTTTCTATATACAATATCATATCACCTGCAAATAATGATAGTTTTACTTCTTCTTTTCCAACTTGAATGCCTTTTATTTCTTCTTCTAGTCTGATTGCTGTGGTTAGGACTTCCAGGACTATGTTGAATAAGAGTGGTGAAAGGGGGCACCCCTGCCTTGTTCCTGATCTTAAGGGGATTGATTTTAATTTTTTCCCATTGAGTATGATGTTGGCTGTGGGTTTGTCATAGATGGCTTTTATCATGTTGAGGTATGTTCCCTGTATTCCCACTTTGCTGAGAGTTTTGATCATGAATGGGTGCTGGATTTTATCAAATGCTTTTTCTGCATCTATTGAAATTATCATGTGGTTTTTCTCCTTCCTTTCATTATATGATGAATAACATTGATAGAATATTGTACCAGCCTTGCCTCCCCAAAATAAATCCCACTTGATCATGGTGTATGATTTTTTCCATATATTGTTGGATCCGGGTTGCTAATATTTTGTTGAGGATTTTTGCATCTAAGTTCATCAGGGATATTGGCCTATAATTTTCTTTCTTTGTGTTGTCTTTGCCTGGTTTTGGAATCAGAATTATGCTCACCTCATAAAAGGAGCTTGGAAGTTTTCCTTCCTCTTGAATTTTTTGAAATAGCTTGAGAAGGATAGGAGTTAGTTCTTCTTTGAATAGTTGGTAGAATTCACTTGTGAAGCCATCTGGCCCAGGACTTTTCTTTGTTGGGAGTTTTTTGATAACTGTTTCGATATCATTTGTTGTAATTGGTCTGTTTAGGTTTTCTGATTCTTTCAGACTGATTTTTGGAAGATTGTATGTTTCAAGGAATTTGTCCAGTTCATCTAGGTTGTCTAGTTTTTTGGCATACAGTTCTTCATAGTATTTTCTTACAATCCTTTGTATTTCTGTTGTGTCAGTTGTTATTTCTCCCCTCTCATTTCTAATTTTATTTATTTGAGTCGTCTCTCTCTTTTTCTTGGTGAGTTTAGTTAAAGGTTCATCAATCTTGTTTACCTTTTCAAAAAACCAGCTCCCAGTTTCATTGATCCTCTGTATTGTTTTTTTAGTCTCTATGTCATTTATTTCTGCTCTGATCTTTATTATTTCCTTCCTTCTACTACATTTAGGTTTTACTTGCTGTTCTTTTCTTAGTTCTTTTAGATGCAGGGTTAAGTTGTTTATTTGAGCTTTTTCTAGCTTCTTAAAGTGTGCTTGTAATGCTATGAACTTCTCTTTCAGTACTGCTTTTGCTGTGTCCCATAAATTTTGAGTTGTTGTATGCTCGTTATCATTTGTTTGTAGAAATTTTTTTATTTCTTCTTTGATCTTATTCTTAATCCATTTGTTATTTAACAACCTGCTATTTAGTTTCCATGTGTTTGAGAATTTTTGAGCTTTTCTGTTGTGGTTGATTTCTAGTTTCATGCAATTGTGATCAGAGAAAGTGTTTGATATAATTTCAATCTTCTTAAATTTGTGGAGAGCACTTTTGTGCCCTAACATGTGGTCTATCCTAGAGAATGTACCATGAGCACTTGAAAAGAATGTATATTCTGCTGCTTTAGGGTGAAAGGTTCTGTAGATATCTATTAAATCGAGTTGATCTAGTGTGTCCTTTAAGTCTGCTGTTTCTTTGTTAATTTTCTTTCTTGAGGATCTATCTAGTGATGTTAGTGGGGTATTAAAGTCTCCTACTATTATAGTGTTGCTGTTGATCTTACTCTTTATATCCATCAAAGTCTGCTTTATATAGGTGCTCCTATATTAGGTGCGTAGATATTTATAATAGTTGTATCTTCCTGTTGGATTGCTCCCTTTATCATTATGTAGTGGCCTTCTTTATCTCTTACTATATTCTTTGTTTTAAAGTCCATTTTGTCTGATATAAATATTGCTACCCCAGCTTTTTTTTCATTTCCATTTGCATGAAATGTTTTTTCCAACCTTTTACCTTCAACCTATGTGCATCTTTTGTTTTAAGGTGTGTCTCTTGTAGACAGCATATGTACCGGTCCTGTTTTCTTATCCATGCAGCTACCCTATGTCTTTTGATTGGATCATTTAATCCATTTACATTTAGGGTTATTATTGACATGCAGTTGTTTATTGCCATTTTATTCTTTAAAGCTGTATTCCTCTTTTGCTATATTCTTTTCCCACTTTGATCTGTTTACACCATCCCCCTTAACATTTCCTGCAGCATTGGTTTGGTTGTAATGAATTCCTTGAGTTGTTTTTTTGTCTGGGCAACTTTTTATTTCTCCTTCAATATTAAATGATAGCCTTGCTGGATAAAGTAGTCTTGGTTTTAGGTTCTTGTTCTGCATTACTTTGAATATTTCTTGCCATTCCCTTCTGGCTTCAAGTGTTTCTGTTGAAAAGTTGGATGTCATCCTTATGGGGGCTCCTTTGTAAGTGATAGCCTTTTATTCTCTAACAGCTTTTAATATTTTCTCTTTATCACTTAGCTTTGGTATTTTATGATGTGTCTTGGTGTAGGTTTCTTTAGGTTTCTTTTTAGTGGAGTTCTCTGTGCTTCTTGAATTTGTGAGAGTTTCTCCTGCATTAATTTAGGGAAGTTTTCAGCTATGATATGATTGAACAAAGCCTCTATCCCTTGTTCTTTCTCTTCTTCAGAAACCCCTATGATGCAGATGTTATTTCTCTTTATGTTGTCACAGAGCTCTCTAAGAGTTTCCTCAGACTTTTTGAGTCTCTTTTCTTTTTTCTTCTCTGTTTTCATGCCTTCATTCCAGTTGTCCTCCAACTCGCTGATTCGATCCTCAGCTGTATCCATCCTGTTTTTAAATCCTTCCATTGTGGTCTTCATTTCTGATATTGTATTTGTCATCTCCCACTGATTCTTTTTTAATATTTCAATATCCTTTTTTATACTTGCTATTTCTTTATTTATGTGTTTGTGATGACCATCCATTGTTGTTCTAAGATTCCTAAGCATCCTTACAATCATTATTTTAATCTCCGCATCCGGAAGCTTGATTATTTCCATATCACTCAGTTCATCTCCTAAAGGTCTCTCTTGTGGTTTCATTTGGACTGCACTTCTTTGTCTTCTCATTGTGCCTACCCAGGGTGTTTTCTTTGTAGAGCTGTTTGATTCTAGGCTTGGTGTTGTCTGCCTCTAGTTTTTACTTGTGTTGTTTCTAAGTCTTCTTGGGTTGGCATCAGCTATTATTTGTAATCCACTTTAGGATTTGGGCCTCTTTGAAGTCTTGATTTGTTTGTTTTCTTAACAGGTGATTGTCTTGTTTGCTGATCTCAGCAGGGGGCTTATTTGAAACTGTATCCAGGAATGCGGTTGGTGTGACCTGAGTCTCTGAAGTCCTCTTCTGCCAGTTAATCTCTCTGGGGGCGGGTTGCTTTCTCAGCTTCAGTAGGGGGAGGTGTATCTCAGATCTCCAAGGAGACCTGAGTTACTGCCCCTCTTCCCCACTTCTTGTTTTCAGCTCTGTCTTGTTGCGCTGATTGGAGCTGGACAGATGTCTGTATCTGTGTGACCTGGAAGTACTTTTGTATTTTGCTTTGTGGAAAGATCAGCCCCTCCCCCAGTTATGGCCGCCTCCAGCACTGAATGAGTCAGCTTTTTATATCATCACCTATATTCCTCTCCCCCTCACCATCCATCTCTCTCTTTCTCCTCTTTTTGGAAGACAAGCGGGCCCTTTCAACACACCTCGTTCCCTGGTTGCCAGGTAAGTGGCTGTGAGCAGTATTTACTGCTCTTTTCCTTGGAATTGAGAGCCCAGCCTCACCCCCTCCCCGTTCCTGTAAGTAGGGGAGATTCAGGTGCTCTCTACCAGGTTTGTTGTGTCTTCTTCTTTGCTCCTTGATTTTTAAAAGCTGTTCTTGTAGTCCAGATTTGGTTTTTCACGCTGATTGTTCATAAATTAGTTTATAATCCATTTTGGTGGTGTGAGCTGGGAGTCTGTGCATCTGCCTACTCTGCTGCCATCTTCAGGTCTCCTCTCTGTGAGTTCTTTAAATTTGAATCTCTGAAGTTCATCAGAGATGGAGAAACTTCCTTCTGGGAGCTAAAGACTGGATGAGTGGTGCTCCTGTTCATCAGACACTTAGGTGAGACAAACTAATTAAAAAAGCCCCAACCCCTTCAAATCCCTTTACAACCCCTCCTGGTAACTTTGTGGTGGTGCTGCCTTTTGGGGATCACATTAAAAATTTCTTATCCCTTTAGGGTCAAACCAGTTTTCCAACCTGGTGGCACTCCTAGGTTCAGAACCAGGAAAAATCAGGGTCAAGTGAAAATGCAGTCTTGTTGTTTCAAAGTCATTAAGAATTTCAGGCAACAAAAGCAAGAGTGTGAAACTTACCACAGACCCTTGTAAATGATGGCATGGATTGTGAGCCTATGGAGCCAGCCCTTCATAGTGGGGCAAACGTGGGTGTTCATCTTCCAAACCAATTCCACACCAAATTCAAGTCATAGAAACCTACAGACATAAAGCAATGTCATCCTCAAGGGTAAGAACCAGAGGCTTTCTCAGTAAAGATGAACAAAACTTAGTTCTCCAAATGCTCTGAAGGGTGGAAGTAGATGACTGTGAATGTTGATGTTTTAAGACAATGGCATCGGTGATGACAGTGACAGCAGTGGTAAGATCACCTCTCGTGATCAGCAATTTAAGCAAAGCAGGGGCTGTGGAGACATCTGTGACCATTCAGTGATCTGCCACATTTATGAGGCTTTTATGGTTCCAAAAGTCAGGGCCATGCTAGACATACCATCCAGGTTAAAGGACAAGATACTGCACTTGTGCCTCCACCTTATCAATGTTAGAGTAATGAAAGGAGCTCTGTGAAGCCTCTGGTGAGTCCTAGTAATAGAATTTAATACTGACAACTAGGGTTTGGAGCAAGACCATGCCTTCTACAGCAATAGAACCACAGCTCCTGACCAGCTTCTAGTTGTCAGTAGAGCTGGAGAGTCTGATGTGGACTGTAATATTACCAGGTAGTCAGACTGGCTCATCATGACCTGGGTCCTGTAACATCATCCAACATAAGGGCATGTGGGGAGAACAGCATCCATCACAGACGGAAGTGATACATGCTGGATTAGACAAGGACAGGTGGCCTAGACCATTGGCGCCTACCACTCCAGCACTGGGACCTGTCACATAGCTCTCACCTGTAGAGTCACAGAAAGTTCACTGACTAGTCAACATAGTAGATAAAGGCTCGGTTCCAAGTACCTCCCAGCCCTCAATCACACTCTTCCAAAGCACACACCTCAGCCAGTCCCGAGCCCCTTCCAGCTCCTATTCAGACTCCCTCACTGACACACAAACCCGCTGGGACATGGCTAACATGTTGACACAGCTGCAGCAGTTTTAGGGAAAGTGGGGTGAGATTTGGTTTCTACAACTATCCAAGGCCATGTGGAAACAGCTGTTGCCAAGCCATTCTTTGAATGACAGCTGCACATTTCACTAGTGGGTCAGAACTGCAGAGTAGATACTGCTGGCCCCCAGCTGGGTTTTCACCCCAAGCATAGCCTGTATTCCCCACCGTCCCCAGGCTCCATGACAACCCCTTGTCTAGTCCAACTACTCCACGCTCCAGCTTTTTTTCTGACTCAAACCCCAAAATTGCCTCAGCTCATCGCCTTCTGTGTTCATGGTGTCCTCAATCCTCCAATCCCCACTGCTCTTCAGACTCCCATCTCCCAGTGCATGCTCATCTCTTTCTCCCCTGATCCCCTGTCCCATGTCCTCTACCCCATGTCAGAACCTGGAGCACCGGAAGGATATGGACAGTGAGGTAATCCATACTGTCCATGCCACGTCGGAAGCGAGGGAGGAACGTTGGAAACATTTATTTGGACGGTTTTAGCCAGAAAAGAAAAAAAAAAGGGAAGACTTGAAAACATGGTAACAATCAACACTGTGAACAACATGACATGATCAACTGGTGACAGTTCGCTGATATCAGAGTAAAACATGCCTCAGGCCCATTCAAAGAGGCAAAAAGGATTTATTCAAGACTTGCAATAGTGCAGTGAGACTGAACTCAACATCCCTGAAACAAAAGGCTGGGGGATTTTAAGGACAGGAGAAGGAGTCATAGGCATGTGTGTTTGTTAATTGTTTTTACACAAAAGAAAAGTATAACTTCTCCTGAAACCCTGACAGGAAGTCATTTTACATCTTGGTTGTATAGGTCTTGGTGCGAGTTAGGCGCCTGCCCTTCCTCAGGTACTGAGACAGAGGGACGTCAGGAAGATGAAAATTTAAAGGGATGGACCAGGCCCTGGAGACAGATATTCTTTGTGTCAAGACACTGGCAAGAGGCTTTTAAGAAGACTTATGTGTATTTCAAAAGGGCAGAGAAAGAATCTGCGCTTACAAATTGCAACTACATTTCTAAAGAAAATGCTCTAAAAATATGGAGGTAGAGCCCTGTCGTCAGGAAGAATCTGTCTAAAAGTCAATGACTCTGAGGGGACAGGAAGGCCCCTAGGTCTCTACAAAACTGCTTCTGTACAGTGAGGAGAAACACAACTACACCTCTTTCAGCCTAGACCCAGTTGCATCTCCATTAGTTCCTGTTATTGGTAAAGACGTGCCAATCCCCAGCCACTCATAAACAATGCAGAGTAGCTGAGACACCCCGAGCAGGGCCAGGATCTGACCTCCCAGAAGGCTGTGCTTCTGGAGTTTTCCATGGAGCCACTTTCCCTTGGATCAAACATCATCTCCAAGGAAGAAGAGTATTTTTGATCCTACAACATGGTTGGTGTCACTTGATTTGGCCTGCTTAGTTACCTAAGTGCAGAGGAACTGACATTCACCACAAGTATGCTTCGAGACAGGTTTTTCTATGAGAACGAAGAAGGAAGTTTTAACAGCCTCTTTTATTTAGGAGGCCTCACCCTCACACTTCACTTGCAGTCTTTCTAGCTTTGGGTGATGCACTGTTCTCCAGGAAATACTAAAATACACATCAGGTTTTATTTCCACAAAGGGTGAGGTCATTTTTAAATGTGTGGGCACCTGTCTGAACGAGGACACTTGAGTCAAAGCTTTGGTTGTATTGCCAATTATATTCTATTACAAAGAGGACAGGGTCACACTGAACTTATGTGAATAAGTCTGTTGCCATGACAGTAGGAATATCCAGAAGACTTCAAAACTTTTTTGGAAAAAACAGAAAGATCAATGTTGCTACCCACATCGGTGTCTACCTGTCCATTCCCGGTGTCCACTACAGTGTCCAGACACCCTCCACACATCCCCTGGGGAAGGGTCAGAGCTCACAGTCCTGGGAACTCATCACATTCTCCCAACGGTGATCAGTTACTGCCCATCCTGTGAGGGACTTGCTGTCACTTCGTTATATAGATGGTGCAGTCAAGACCAACCGAAGGTGGGATCTGGTGTGGAATGTGACCTTAAGTTATCAATAATGAAAATGTTAGTTCACAATTCTTAATATTTATGGACTCAATGCAAGTCTAAGGACTCTCAACCTTCACAACAACTCTATTAAAATGGTGCAAAGAAATTTATTCAGATTTTAGGAACATGGAGAAGGGCAAGACAGTCACTCATATTTCACATTCAGCTCAACGGGCCAGCTTTCAGTAGAAGACTGGGGGTTGGACACTTCACACTGGTAACTGCCAGCATCCTCCCTGCGGACAGGGTCTATAGTGAGGACTCTGTTGTCTGGGGACAGCTTCATCCTGTCCGTGAGCTTCAGTCTCACAGCATTGAATAACCAGTGGGTGGTGATCCCATTTGTGTAGCAGGTGAACTCCACGGCATCTTTATTCTCTGTGACTGAAGTGTTGCTGGCCAGGAGGGTGGGCACTCTCAAGGGCTCTGCAGAGAAACAGAGGACATGAATGATCGAGAGTGGGCTTGGGACCTGGGGCCACGCAGCTTCCTCAGAGATCTCAGCCATTCAGTTTACACTGAGATCTGTAAAGGTCACCAGAGGATGGTCCTGACCTCTGCAGTGGGCCGTTTGTCTTTGTTCAGGTGACAGTGTGGAATGAGAGGGCAGAACCTCCTCTCTGACACCAGATAACCCCAGTGTGACCACAACCTGTTCCAATGGACATCTCCATGGGAATTGCTTCCCAGCCCGTGTGACTTATAAGTTCATCATCAGGTGGAATTTTTCCTCATAAGCTTGTATTGATTGTTTTCTAGAACTTTCTTTATCTTCACAAAGGATCAGGCCCCACTCTCTATGTAAACTTCATGTATATTGAGGAAGGCAGGCTTACCAATTTGGTCCATCTTTCAGGGCAAGGGAAATTTATACTGAATAAGAAGGCATTTAACTCTTGTTAAATAATTCATTAAGCAACAACAGATCTTAACTACCTAGATATTTCATACTATCTTTATCAAGATACCAATTACTTCGTTTTTGCAGAAATAACAATATCCACCTTAAAATTCATATGGAATTTCAATGTACCTAAATGGTTGTAATGATCTTAAAAAAATGAATGAAATTGGAGATCTTAAATTCCTGGTTTGAAAGCTTACTACAGAGCTAAAGTAACCAAAATAGTGTGACACTGGCATAAAAACTTTATCAAAAAGGACAATCAAATTGTTTGGACAAAGAAGCCAAGACTTTTCACATGAAAAAGGATACTCTCTTCAGCAAATAATACCGAACAGCAATATCCACCGCAAACTAATGAAGTGGACCATTTAATGATACTACATGCTAGAGTTAAAGTAACTTGAATCCTAAAAGTAAGACATAAAACTATAAAAATCTTAAAAGAAAATAAAGGGAGAAGAATGATAATATTATATTTGGCAAAGAGTTCTTGAACATGACACTAAAAACACAGGAGGGAAACATGAGATAAATTGGATTTTTTCAAAATGGAAAACTCCTCTCCATCAAAGGACACAATCAACAGAGTGAAATGTGACCTAAAGGCTAAGAGAGAAAAATTTAAAACATACAGAATGAGGGGATAATATCTAGAATATACAAAGAACTCCTACAACTCAACAACAAGACTCAATTCCCAATTTAAAAATGGGCAAAACACTTGCAAAGACATTTTATTAAAGGACATACGCATGGCCAATAAGGACATGAGAAGATGCTCAACATCACTGTCATTAGAAAAATGTAAAGCAAAGCTCTCGGAGTCAGAACTGTTGCTTGTGATGTTGGGTGTGGGTAACTGCGGTGTCAGGAACAGAGAGAACACTGCCCTGCGTGGCATCTTTGATTCTTTCAAGGATTCCTTCAATCAGAGTTGGCACCTCTCACCTTTCAGCCAACTTGAGTCCTTAAAGGAATAAGGCAGGTCTGTTATCGCAAGACAAATGCACAAGGTCCTGAGCACTAAGAGAACATAGAACCCCAGTGTATGTCTGGGGAAAAGCGCAGACTTTCTCAGGTTGGAAAGACACAGGACTACGAGTCAGAGACCAACTCACACTCCTCCTGGTTCTTCACTGTCTGCTGACTGCCGGCTGACCAGGGGCCATTCCTTCCAGCTTCACAGGCCTCCATCACCCAGTCGAGGTGTATGAGGTGCTATTTTCCATGACACCCTTGAGACTGGGGTTCACGCAGAAATTACACATGGGGACCAAGAGCAAGCCAGTGGTCAGTTGATTACTCAGGCTCCAGGGCCAAGAGGTGGGTCAGGTCCTCCCAGGTGAGTGTGACTGACATGAGCCAGTGAGCCAATAAATGACAGAACAGAGTCCAAGGGATGAGCTAGAAAAGAGCAGTGCCAGGAGGAGCTGACTGTGGCAGAAGAACTGTGTTCTGTCTTTGGGCATAGAGTCATTCTCCCTGTGCTGAGGGCAGGTGAGGACTTGTGCATATGCAGATGGGGGGATGGACCGCAAGGGGGAGATGGACGGGCTGAAATTCTGGTTCTGGTAGTCCCCTTGTGCTTGGTGGTTATGAAATAATAATTTGAAAAAGAGGTAAAATGTTTCAATATGTAAAAATTATTATTAGTACCCCAAAGTCTAAGACTGATTTCAGGAAGGAATGTTTCTCTAGAGAGCAGCAAAGGGTCTGAGACCCAGATATCAGCCCCTGGGTTGACAGGGAGGCTGTCTGTGTGGCCAGAATTCCAAAGACTCTGCTCTAGATTCCAGTCCTCTGCAGAGATTTTTGATTCATTCATTCATTCATTCATTCATTCATTCAATCACCATTTCTTTCTTTCTAATTCATTAAAAGTAACTTGAGTGTTTGTTACATGTTGTCCCTGAGCTGGTTGCAGGTGGAGAGTGGGGAGTGAGAAGCAAAGTCCTTTCCTTTCTGTCCTGTGGGAGTGACACCCAGACATCAAGAAACAAAGAAGAAAGTGATTCAAGTCCAGGGCAGGGAGGTGTGGATCGGCCCCCTGAAGGGGAGGCCTGGGTGCTCCCAGCACTGAGTCTGATTATTACTGCAGGAAATTTGGTTCTGGAATAAAAACAGATTATTTCTCCATTTGCTGTCACTTCCCAGATCAGAATCTCTCCCTGTGAGCTGAGGAGGCCAAAAAGAAATGCTCTGACCAGTGGCTGGTCTAGGGACCCAAAGACACCTGGAGTAAAGGGGGGAGGGGACAGGGCTATGGCTGCAGACAGACATCGAGTGACTCTGCTCAGCTGCTCATGGTCAGGGGACTCTGCTTTAGTGACTGCGTTTCCCTGTGCCCCAGTTTCTCCCTGAGGGAGGGTGAATACTCAGTTTCTAGGTTGTCAGTGTATAAACCTGAATATCGGGATAGGGAAGCTGCTCAAAGAAGAGGCATCTGTTATTATCGAGTCTGAGAGAGAATCCCCGGGGCTGATCCCTGGTGGATGTGGAGCTGCCAGGAGCACCTGCTTCCCTATTCCAGCCTGGGGATGCTGACTGTCCTCTGGATCATCCTAATTCCCAGAAGTGTTGGTTAATCTAGGGAGCTTTTGCAGCTCTGCTCCCCACACACAGCCTCAGGTGAAGGACCAGAACCTTCACCTGGCCCAGCTTTTTTTTTAATTGAGAGAGATAAAGAGAGAGAGAGAGAGAGAGAGAGAGAGTCAGAGGCAGACAAGGACAGACAGACAAATAGGGAAAGAGATGAGAAGCATCAATTCTTTGTCTCAACACCTTAGTTGTTTACTGATTGTTTTCTCATATGTGACTTGATCTGGGGGCTTCAGTAGAGTCAGTGACCCCTTGCTCAAGCCAGTGACCTTGGGCTCAAGCCAACGACCTTCGGGTCATGACTATGATCCATGCTCAAGCCAGCGACCCAGTACTCAAACTGGCGAGCCTGCGCTCAGGACGGTGACCTCAGGTTTTGAAGCAGGGTTCTCAGTGTCCCAAGCTAATGCTCTCTCCACCATGCCAGCACCTACTTAGGCGCAGATGTAGCTTTTGAGGCTAAGTACTGGCTGATGATCACATCAGGAGTCTTGTGAGTTGGGCACCCGGGAATCAGTTTATTACAGTCAGCCCTTCCCAGTAAAATTCAAATTGGCACAAAGTCCCCAGAGTCCCTGGAGTCAGGAGCCCTGGGACAGGGGTCTGGGGCCGGGCTGCCTGAACTGAGCTTATTTATTAAAATTCCAGGCATGTACTCAGGCTAGGCACTGATGTAGCTTTGTTACGGTCATGGTCATGGGGAGGGACCCAGGGTGTGGATGAGACTGGTCTCCCTCTGCTGAGTTACTCCAATCAGACTGGCCCTTCTCTCTGCAGTGAATGTCTGCAGGAGTGGAACCTGGGAAGGGGACTCTGATCTTAGGAAGTTTGTCTCCACTGTGTGTGTCCTGCACTAAATGCCCAAACCCAACCTGGGACGTGATGCAGAGAGCGGTGGAGGCAGAGCCCAGGGCTGTCCGTCCTGTGTGTGGAGTAGAATTCTCCCCACCCGACACCCAGAGGTTAGAGAGCAATCACTCACCGTATACAGTGAGCCTTCCAAATCCGATTTCTTTTCTTCCATTCTGAAGGTGGACTACTATGGTGTAGTCTCCTGTGTGCTTCAGGGTGACCCTCTTTATCACTAGGGATCCATCGTTGTTGACTAATATTCGATCGCTGTATATAGGCCATTTTTTATATGTTTTTTTCAGATATTTTGGAAGAGATGCAATAAAGTTACTTTCTTTTTCCCTTTGCCCCCTGTACCACACATAGCTCTCAGCATTGGGAGGCTTATTTTTGATACGCATAATCACATCACTCCCTTCAGCAGCAAATGTTGGCACGATAGCGAGTTGGGCAGAGGTGGGCGGGCTCCAGAAGGTGATGAGTGACACTAGGAGGGAAGAGAGAAATGGAGCAGTATTTAAGTCTGTGCATAGGGATGGAGAGATGTGACCATTGATCCTGAGCAGGTCTCTCAGCCTTGGTGTGTGTCAGAGTGTGTGTGTGTACCATGGTCAAAGTCAGCAGCATGGCTGCCATTATTTTAACACCTATAAACCTGTTATTGTTTCTGTTTTGAATACTCTTCTCTAGTGTCTGTCTGATTCACCCCCTCACTGATCTGCTGGTACTTAGAGAAGGTGGTCAGCAAAGGTGTGTCCCAAGGATCTAAAGATCTTCTGTTTCCAATTTCTGACCTGTCCCTCCTCGGTTTTCTCAATGACACTTGTGAGTGGCTGTCATCAAGTCTAGATATGTCCTTGTCTCTCTTCTTGCTATAGAATGTGAGCTCCATATGGAGGGGCTTGTCCGATCTTGTCCCCCAGTGCCTGCACAGACTGCACATACATGTGGGTGAATGAGGAGTGTTCCCAGGACCCTGCACCTCCTGGGGGTAATTGCCTATTTCTGAAGTTGGTAGGAAGGGCAATGTTTAGTGTTCCTGGTCCAGTTTTCTCTGGTGTCACTCAACATAAATTCTTATAATCATCACCAGCTTCCAAAATTCAATGTTAATGGATGACTAACTAGGTAGTAAATAGCAGTCGAGGTCTTCCGTTCCCTCACCCCTTCCAGATCATGAGATTTTCCTGTAGCTGGGCTCCCTCCCCCATCCTACTCTGCTACCTGTACTGTCCCACAGGTCCAAGCCATCTGTCCCCTCTCAGAGCACTGTCCTCCCTGGGAGACCCCAGCCTGTCTCCTTCTCCCACCACCCGCCCAGCCCAGGGATTGTCTTCTTACCTGCCAGCAGCAGCCCAGGCCAGGGGACAAGTCCTGTGCGGGGAGTGGCTGAGAGAGCCTGCATGGTGTCCACTGCCTGCTCTTCCCTCTCTCTGTGAGAAGAGCTTGAGATCCAGTAAGGCTCGCAAGGACTTCTGTCCAGACTGGTGGGATCTGCTGTCACTCCTTAATGTACCCTGAGCTTCCCCTGGGGCAACATAACTTCCCTGGTCACGTGGGCGGGGGGGGGGGGTCTGTGACCAGATCCCTCCCTCTCCTTCCCCTCATTCCTGGGTCATCCCTGTGCCCTTCCTCCATTTTCTTGTCCCCCTATATTTGGTTCCTTGGGAATTGCTGAGGCCTTGGCGTACGCCTGTGCATGCGCGCGCGCGCGCGCACGCACACACGCACACACTCAGACAATGTGCTTGAAAAAGCACCAGGTTCTGCGCTCCCAGAGCCCCTGGTGAGACACAGAGCTGTGTCCCCCCCACCTCTACCTACAGCGCTCTGTTCTTCACATTAACTTTACCTTTCAGAAAGGCCGTTCTGGGGCTACCTTTGGAAATCTTTCGCAAAGATGTCCCGTTTGCTGTGCATTGGGTCACCTGGAAAACTTTGTAAAGATTGTAATGCCCATTTGACACCTTAGAATGCTACTTCAGCTAAGGTGGATGTCCAACCAGAATGAGATTCTAGATGTGGGGGTTGGATAGCCCCTCCCTCTCTCCTGGGCAGTGGGATGGTCTGTAGATCCTGTACATGTAGATTCTGACTCGGCAGGTGTGCGGTGGGCCAGAGACCCTGCCTCTAACAAGCTCTCACGGGAGGGTGATCTTACTGGCCTCTGGAGCACACTGGCAATAGCAGTGCTGATGGGGGCACGTGTCCCCCTGAGAGGATGACACTCTCACCCTAGAATTGGCCTCTGCTGTGTCTTGTTCTTGAGTCTGCCAGCACCACACAGACAGCCCCAGGGGTCCCTACACCGGTGGATTGTTTCTGTGTGTGACACAGAAACCTAGCTGGACACCAGGCTTTCCCCATGTTCTCCTGCTCTGGGGAGGCTGGATTCCCTCCCAGCACGAGGGTCACAGAGATGAATCTGGGGGTGAAAAGAGGTCAAGCTGGGGAGTGAGTGTAGAAAGGACCCTTATTCTGTCCCAGGGTGTCACCAGCCTGGCCTCTGCTTCCAGGGACAGAACCCGGGACCAGGTGTCTCAGAAGGACCTGCAGGTCTTGGTGTGAAGAGAGAGGTGTCTTGTGTGTCCTGGGAAGACAGGACTGTGTTTGGTGGTCAGGTGGCCGGGGGCTCCCTGGTGTTCAGTGGGCGGTTGCAGGGAGACCCTCTCCGTCCTTCCCTATTGGTTGAGCTTGTCCTTGTGACCCCTTACCACTGGCAGCCTCTACCCTCCGCCTGGGGGGCTTTCCTGTGTCTCCCTGCCTTGCCCAGTGGTGGTGCAGGGCCGGAGGTGGGGAGCAGCACAGGGACCCCTGAGAGAGCAGGTGCTCCTAGGCCCAGTTTAGGTGAGAAAAGTGTAAACGTGTAGAAAGTTTTTATGACTTTACCTGAGTCGTAATGACATCACATGCCAGGGAGCAAGTTCTCAAGTCCTGAGGAGAACAGCAGATTTGCAGCTTATTTTATACAATATAATGAAAGACGGATAAAGGGAGTGTATGAAATCCATTAGAAGGTAAGAGAAAGCAAAGCAAAGAAATTTCTAGAATGGGATAAAAGGTGAAGTGGAGAAACAGATACATTTTTACACTGGTGAGTACAGGATAATGAACACTCACAACAGAGATGGTGTGCAGGGAACCAGATGCCCGGGGCTCTGTGGTCTCGTACTCTGTGCCAGGGGCTGATCCTTGGAATGGTCTGGCAAAGAATAGTCCTCTGACCTGTGAAAAGCATGTTATCCAGGTTGCATAAGAACAGGCACAGGGGCCAGTTAGGGTAGAGGGTGACCTTTGCTCCAGAAGCCGTGGGTCTGGGACGTGACTACTTGCCATCACCTGCCCACTGGAATGTTAATGCGAGCATCCTGTGGGGGTTCTTTTGGTCACTGAGCTTCTCAGGCCAGCCATGTGGTCTCTGAGCTGGTTGTGTTTAATGCACATCCTCTTTTTCATTCATGTTTCCCGAGCAGGAGCAGGGGGGACAAAACAGGGTTGGTGGAGGGGCCCAGAAGGGCCGTTAGAGCAGGAGATGGAAATCAGGCTCCTTCTCCACCCCCCTAGTCAAAGCCCAGTTCTTGTGTGAATTTCCTTTGTGTTGCCTGTGTGTCTTAGTGCCACTACCTGGAGGTCAGGAAGTTGGCTGCAGTGAATGTCAGGTGCTGCACTAGGGATGGTGACCAGGTTCCAGAGGTGAGAGTTGATCCGGAAGCCTGGACGAGGTGGGCTCTGACCTCCAGGCTGAGAGACCGCTCAGCCCGGCTCCTGTGGGCAGTAGGGCCTGACTCCATCCCAGGGCAGGGTGAGCCCAGTGAGAGCAAACATTGTCCAGAGTTTTGTGAGTGCAGTGTCAGGAGAACTGTTTCTTCAGGGGGATGTGATGTTTCGGGAGAAGCTCTGTGTCCCTGAGGTCTTTAAGGAAGGGCCTGGTGAGTGCTCTCCTGGGGCTTTTGGGAGAGGGGGTTGGCCTGGATGGCTGGTCCCCACAATTCCCCGTGTGTTCCCTTCACAGCAGTGGGCATTGAATCTAAGCCACCTGTGTCCCTGTCTGCTATTGGCTCAAGGCTCCCCCATGGTTCCAGGAGTGGAACAGTTCCCCATGGAGAGTCTCAAGGGGACGCTGTGGGTCCCTGGGTTAGAGGAGGAGAGTCCCCTGTTCGATCTGCACTCCCTCTGAGATGGAAGCAAGCACAGATTCGGGTTCTTTGTGTCCCATCCTGCTGAGAAGTTTTCTTGTTCCCCAGGACATCAGGGACCATAGGCAGGTGTCCACAGCCCTGGGACTTTGGGATTGGGAGTCACCCTTCATCCCCTGATTCCTCTGAGGTCAGGTGGGCTCCTCCCTGGTGGTAACTGCACCTGCAGTGCAGGACCCAGAGTCTCCGTCAGGTCAGGTCTCTGTGAGAATGAAAGACACAGGCTGCTGCCCAGCCCTGTGGAGACGAGATGTCACTCACAGTGTGGTGTGGGCAGGACTGGGCCTTTAGGGGAATGAAGGTGGGTTCGATACCCCACTGATGAGAGATCCCTGTCCTCCCTCCTGACTGCATGAGAGGGAAAGACCCGGCCCTGGGACATCCCTGGCACAGGGTGTCCTTTTGCCATGTGGATACCAGTGCTTTTGTGTCTATAAATTTGGCCAGATTAATGCATGTAAAGCCAGCAGCCAGGGCCAGGGCCACTATCACACCAGCCTCCACGCCCATGCAGGTTCGCATTGGATTTGGACAGTCGGTAAAGAAACAACGGAGCCACAAACTGGTGGGCCATAGTATTTAATTCTAGCTTGCACTTGGCGGGCAAGTAAAAACACACACTGGGCTCCAGAACCCACTCACATTCAGTGCTCACAAAGCCACTGACTTATCCGAGTTTCCTAGAATCAAAGGTTTCTAGCTCACCAGCCTTATTCTCCTCAGTTCCCCATCTCCTTCCTTCTCCAGCGTCAAACTGCACAAACTGGTCTCTCACTCAATACTCTGCCATCTTGGCTGCTTCTCCTGGCCACATGGCCTCTTTCTGCTCTCTGCTCTGCTCCCTCTGCTCTCTCATGCTAATCATCCCAGGAACCAAGAGAGCAAGCTCCCGTTCTGCCCCCATTTTATAGTGTAGATTCCAAACCTTTAATCCAATATACAAAATAGGGAAGTCTCTAATACAAAGTCACTTCTCTGAGGCATGATTGGATTGTACCACCCCACATCAAAACGGGTGGGAAAGGCTTAATTCCAAAACCAAGCCCCAGGCTACAGGGATTCTGCCTGCCCACAGAGACACACATTAATATCACCTGGGCAACAGCCTCCACGTGGGCAGCGCCACTTTAACAAAGTGAGCATAATACATTTTATCTGCCCAACAATGCACCAGACAAGTTGTTACAATAAAGACAATGAATGTATTCTTCACTCTTAAAGTCTTTCCAGGCCCCCTGGTAACCTCCTCATCCAGTCACTCTCTCACCTCCTTTCTCAGTGCTATGGAAACTCTCATTTTTTATAGTCATTATACATTAGTTTCTATTATTATTTTTTGTTATTTTTGGAATTTGAATTACATAATAGGTAATTTTGGTGTAGGTTGACTTCTTGAATCGACATGATTATTTTGAAATAGCTCTTTCCTTTTTATCCCCTGGTTCTATTCCATTGTCAGGATGGCCCTGATTGGTTTACTCACTCATCCATTCCTGGACTTTGTGTTGTTTCTAATTTTGAGTTGTTACAAGTAAACGTGCCATAAACATTTATGCAGAAAATTTTGTTAATTTTTTATTTTTTAAGAAGATATAATTATTGATTTTAGAGGCAGGACAGAGAGAGAAAGCTGGCAGGGAGGAACAGGAAGCATCAACTCATAGTTGCTTCGCATAGGTGCCTTGATTGGATAAACCCAGGGTTTCAAACGGGACACCTCAACATTCCAGATCGAAGCTTTATCCACTGCACTACCACAAGTCAGGCCAAAAAGGCTTTTTTTTTTTTTTTTAGAAAATTTTTTTATAAATTGATATTTAGTGAGAGAGGAAGGGAGAGAGAGAGTCATGAATTGGCTCCTGTATTTGCCCTGACCAGGGATTGAACCAGCAGCCCCTGTGCTTTTGGTTGATGCTCTAACCAACTAAGCTATAAGCCAGTGTCAGGCTGGAAAGGTCTTTAAAAAAAAGAATTAAGTGCTTGTGAACCCACTACAGACCTAGATAAAAGTTACTTAGAAAGCTGTCACTGGGAGTCTGGATTCTCGGGCGAATTGCCACAGCCCCCACCCACAGGGAAAGGGAAGAAACACCTCCTTCTTCTCATAAAGCCCTGTCTGCCAGAGCCCACCTGTCAGTCAACACAGGAGCAGAAATAGTGACCCCACCTCCCTTCCAGCTTCCTAGTTACACACACATGCATCTCAGAGGCTGAAATTAATTCACATCTGGATTCTCAAGTACTAGGAATGGAAAACATAGTGTTTAACCTTTCAGATCCTCTGATACAGGAGGGAACACAGGAAAGTTTGGAGCATAGACGTCAAGTGTCAGCAGACAATGCGTGGCATGTCTGAGCCCACAGGCAGCTGTGTGCCTCTGGGTGAGTGACCCCACCTCAAGAGTCCTGTTCCCTTGTGTTGTTTCATAGAAAGATATTTGGTGTTCTTTTCTGGTTCTTAGAACAGAGCAACTAAAACTCTTGGAATCTTCTGCATAATGAGGGTGATAAGGGTGTGTTTGTCCTGCTGAGGCAACTCCTGATGGGCCCGTAGATAGTTTGCAGTGAGGGCAGGTCGTCAAAAACACCAAGTCTTGATTAGAATCTTGCTATTTTCGTGGGTGTAAAGCCAGCAGGCAGGGCCAGGGCTATCAGGGCTGCCATCACAGCCGCCCAGCCCAATCAGGTTCGCATTGGATTCGGACAGTCGGTAAAGAAACAGCGGAGCCAAAAACTGATGGGCCATAGCCTTTAATCCTACCTTGCACCCGGCGGGCAAGTAAAAATACACACTGGGCTCCAAAACCCAGTCACACTCAGTGCTCACAAAGCCACTGACTTATCCGAGTTTCCTAGAATCAAAGGTTTCTAGCTCACCAGCCTTCTTCTCCTCAGTTCCCCACCTCCTTCCTTATCCCAGATACAAACTCTGCACAAACTGGCATCTCACTCAGCACTCTGCCATCTTGGCTGCTTCTCCTGGTCTCCTCCACGTGGCCTCCTTTAGCTGCTGGCTCTACTCTCTCCGCTCTCTCATGCTAACCTCAGGAACCAAGAACCCAAACTCCCGTTTTGCCCCCACTTTATACTGTAGCTTCACAACCTCTAATCCAATTACAAAGTAGGGAAGTCTCTAATACAAAGTCACTTCTTTGAGGCATGATTGGATTGTACCACCCTACATCAAAAAGGGTGGGAAAGGCTTAATCCCAAAACCAAGCCCCAGGCTACAAGGATTCTTTTTTTTTTTTTTTTTTTTTTTTTTAAATAAATTTTTATTAATGGTAATGGGATGACATTAATAAATCAGGGTACATATATTCAAAGAAAACATGTCTAGGTTATTTTGTCATTAAATTATGTTGCATACCCCTCGCCCAAAGTCAGATTGTCCTTCGCCACCCTCTATCTAGTTCTCTGTGCCCCTCTCCCTCCCCCTAACTCTCCCCCTGTCCTCCCTCCCCCCACCCCTGGTAACCACCACACTCTTGTCCATGTCTCTTAGTCTCATTTTTATGTTCCACCAATGTATGGAATCATGTAGTTCTGCTACAAGGATTCTTAACACACATTAATATCACCTGGGCGACGGCCTCATGTGGGCAGCGCCATTTTTAACAAAGTGAGCATAATACATTTTATCCACCCAACAGTGGGAAATAAAAGTGAGACTAAGAGACATTGATAAAAGTGTGGTGGTTATGGGGGGCGGGGAGGGGGGAGAGGGAGAGGGCAAGGGGGAGGGGGAGGGGCACAAAGAATACTAGATAGAAGGTGACAGAGGACAATCTGACTTTGGGAGATGGGTTTGCAACATAATTGAACCACAAGATAACCTGGACATGTTATCTTTGAATATCTGTATCCTGATTTATTGATGTTGCCCCATTAAAAAAATAAAATTATGAAATCAAAAAAGAAAAAAAAAGAATCTTGCTATTTTCAGTTGTCAAAGTAAGAAAATTTGAACTTTGTAGAGAGTTCTTAGGAGTTTATTTGAGCCAAACTGATGACAATAGCCCCACAGCAATATCTCAACTGACTGAGAAAATGGTCCCCAGTAGAGCCCTTTTGCGCCTTATTTTACACATTACAAGTGAAGCTATAGGCCTGAGGGGTCAGCTGAACTCCACTGGCTGTAGTTAAAAAAAGGCCAAATAAAGCAAAGCAGGGAGAAATCCCTGGGATTGGATAAAAAAAAAAAAAAAAAAAGACACATTCTTGTTTTACATTGGTGGGAGCAAGATAGTTAGCAGTCAATTAAAATAATAAAAATAACAATGAGGGCTTGTGTGTACTCTAATCTGGTCAGGGAGGGGTCCAAAAAAAAGGAAGTAAGGCTGACAGTGTTAGGTGAGTTATCAATGCTAAAAGGAAATAGAAGGCTCAGTTAAGGAAAGGATCAACATTTGTCAGAGAAGGTACCTGCCCAGGACGTGACAACATACCATTACTTGCTTTTTTTAAATTTTATTTTAGAAAATTAACTTTAACAGGGTGAATGCATCAATAAGAGTACATAGGGTTCAGGTGAACATTTCCATAGCATTTGAACTGTTCATTATGTTGTATACTCATCACCCAAACTCAAATCATTTTCTGTTACCTTATGTTTGTCCTTCACACCCTTTCCCCCCACTACCTCCCTCACATCTCCCTCCCCCATGTGCGCCTTCCCACACACCCTTCCCCTGGTAAGGACTTCACTTTTATCTATGTGCATGAGTCTCAGTTTTATATCCCACCCATTTGTGAAATCATACAGTTCTTAGACTTTTCTGATTTACTTATTTCACTTAGTATAATGTTCTCAAGATCCATCCATGTTGGCCCAAATGTCACTATGTCATCATTTCTTATGGCTGAGTAGTATTCCATTGTATATATGTACCATTTCCTTTATCCAGTCATCTATTGAAGGACACTTTTGTTGTTTCCATGTTTTAGCCACTGTGACTAATATTGTGATGAACATCTGGTTGCATGTGTCTTTACGTACCAATGTTTTCAAGTTTTGGGGGTTGATACCCAGTAGAGGGATTGCTGGGTCAAATGGTAGTTCTTTTTTTTTCTTTATTGAGGAACCACCATGTTCTTTTCATAATAATTGTGCTAATTTGCATCCATCAGCCGTGAATGAGTGTGTTTCTTTTTTCACAGCCTCTCCAGCATTTATTATTACTCATCTTGTTGATAATAGTCAATCTAACAGGTGTGAGGTGGTATCTCATTGTAGTTTTGATTGCATTTCTCAAACAGCTAGTTAAGATGAGCATCTTCTTATATATTTGTTGACCATTTGTATGTCCCCTTGGGAGAAGTGTCTGTTCAGGTCCTTTCCTCATTTTTATAATTGGATTGTTTGCTTGTTTGTTGCTCAGCTTTGTGAGTTTATATATATTTTGGATATTACTGCCTATCAGAACTATTGTTTGTAAATGTCATCTCCCATTTAGTTGGCTGCCTATTTGTTTTGTCTTTAGTTTCTTTTGCCTTACAGAAGCTTTTTAGTTTGATATAGTCTCATTCATTTATTTTTGCCTTTTCTTTTTTACGTTAGGTGTCAAATTCATAAATTGTTCTCTATGGCCAAGGTTTATGAGTTTAGTACCTCTGTTTTCTTCTATGTAATTTATTGTTTCAAATCTTATATTTAGGTCCTTGATGCATTTTGAATTAATTTTTGTGCAGGGGGATAAACTTTATTTGAGTTTCATTCTTTTGCATGTAGGTTTCCAATTTTCCCAGCGTTATTTATTGAGGAGGCTTTCTTTTCTCCATTGTGTGTTTTTTGTTTTTTTTTTTTTACTCTGTTTCAAAGATGATTTGTCTATACATATGCGGTTTTATTTCTGGGCTCTTCTTTCTGTTCCGTTGTTCTGTATGTCTGTTTTTCTGCCAATACCATGTTGTTTTGATTATTGTGGCTCTATAGTATAATTTGAAGTCAGGTACTGTGATACTTCTGGCTTTGTTATGACTTGCTTTCAGTTAAAACCTTTAGTTTCAGATCATTCTATGCAGACACTTCAGGAATCTGAGTTTATAAGGTGTACCTTACAGGATTCCTCTGAGCTTGTCAGGTTTAGTATGTCATCCTTTTTCATTCACACCTCCCCTTTGGTCATAAATCAATTTCAAGGATGCATTGAAGACCAACCTTTTGGTGAGATAATGTGGTTTCATGAAACTAGGGAGTCTCATTCTAGGAAATCCTAGTGTTAGCGTTTGTCTTGCTGAACAGTAGACCGTTGTGGATGGGGCAAGATCATCTATGGCCATACTACTCTGAACACGCCGGATCCCATCTGATCTCAGAAGTAAGCAGGGTTGTGCCTGGTTAGTACTTAGATGGACAGATAGGGCAGAAGTCTATAACCTTAGATAAAAGTCAAGGTCAAGTTTTCTCAAATTTTAAAGCAAATAAATGGGGAACAATTAGGTCACGAGGACCTTTATTAAGAAAAGCACCCCAGGTCATAAGCTGTCATGATCCAAGTTTTGCCGTCTCTCTCACTTCTTTGTATTTTGTGTACAGTATAACATTTTACTTATAATCTGAGGGCACACCACACACATCTTTGGTTTTCACAATTGGACCATGAGATAGGTTCCCATTTACAATGGTCCACCCAATTCCTCTTGGAAACATTCAAATGCTGTTATTAATCTCATTCCTGCTAGTTGTGCCATTGGGAACTGCAACCTTAGGTACATTTTGGGGTGATGTTTGTAAGAAAATACTTTTGTAAATTTTAGCTACCATCTAAGAAGTTGAGAGGCCAGGAGGACAGTAGAGTTTCAGAAGTAAATTTCCTGTGGCTCAGCAGCAGGTATAGAGGTCCATCCCACTTCTGCTTCCATTTGAATTAATATAGTTAGTAGTCCTTGTTGGGTTAGGGTGAAAGCACATTCCCATTATTGGGTTCTAGCATTTATGCATAGAATTCCTTTCTCAATATTTCTCTTCCACTAACCTTCTACAGCTTCCCTTGATCTTCTTATTTACTCCCTTTCTTACTCATTCAAAATTACCCAACTTATTAGGACAAAGTACTTATTTTAAGTTCTCTAAAAACACACACACTTCTCTTTTCTTCGTTTTGCAATAGCTTTCCTTACAAATTTCAAAATGTTACTGGAAACAGGGCCAGGTTTATGGCAGGTTTGTCCAAGCCTGGTCAATAGTGTGGGGTTCTAGACTTTGTTCAGGAAGTATTTCACAACATGAGTCCAGGTGGTTTTGAGAGTACATTTATTACAGCTGGAAACAATGAAACAGAGAAAGTCCGAGGGTAGGAGAAGCTGCAGGAGACAGACTGCACAGTGCTGCTTTGGGTTCCTAGAGACCTTATGGAAGGAAATGAGCCAGGGCGGGCTGCTCACATCCCACTGGAGAGCTGAGGAAAGGGGCCTTGGGGACGGGTTTAAGGGGTTAGCCCAAAATGAGCTGCTGCTGCCCACTACACCCCTGGTTGCAAGTCTTGTGGGGACCCTAAGAGTTTAGGAGAAAGAAAATTTACTTAAAAAAGAGATTCAAGTTGGTGAGCCCAAAGGAGAACACCTGCTGACTTTTCTGTCTTGAGGGGTTTTATGTGCTTTTCAAAGGTGGGAAGTTTAGAGGAAGTCTTGTTGGGGATCTCAACAGAACATGCATCAGGTTTTTAGGTGTGCTCCTTCAGGGTCGTGGTCTGCACTGGTTTGGATAGCAGCATGGCAGGTGTTGTAATCCACATGATCTGTGACATGCCAGGGCAGGAAAGGTCACCCCGGGGGCTAGGTGTAGCACCAGTTGTTCATTGCTAGGAGTCCAGGGAGTCCTGCCTTGGTGACCCTCTGTATCTGGCTGTATATTGTTCCACCATTTTGTTTAACTATCTTAGTTTCCCTGTTCCTCTTGCCAAGAAATGTTTCTAGCTTCTTACTGACCTGCCTCAAAAAAAAAAAAAAAAAAAAAAGAAACCATTAAAAGGGGATTTTTAGTAATACTAAAATTATTATATAAAATTATACCAATTGTTAGCATCTGGGCTATGCACATAGTGTTTAAGAAAAGCCCAAAGAACAAGTGTAATTATTATTATAACCATAATTAGCAGACAAGTAAAAACAATTAAAGGAATTAAGTTCAACATTAAGTTGTAGGGTTACAGGCTTTGGTGATGCCTTGGGAGAGCTGTCTATCTCTGATGTCAGCGGTTTCTCATCTTCAAGAAGTCGTTGGCTGCTGTAGATGAAGACAAGTGTCAAAGACAGGACTATATGTCCATTTGCATTTGGGCTCCTGATAAGTTCTCTCCCAAAGATGTTGAAGACAGTCTTTACTTCATGGCTTTTTCAGTGGCCAATGTGTCATGATTTTAAAAGTCTTCATTTCTTGGGAGTACATTGTGAAATGAATGTCACTAATTTTTAAGTCTTTATGAGCTGATCAATAAATTCTTGATAAAATGCTGAATGAACACTATAAACTGATGAACAAAATAGAAAGAAAGGCAGGAGCACAGATTACAGATGGACAGGTGTCAGAGGGAATGGGGAAAGGGGAACAGGATCAAAAAGTTAAGAGATTAGCCAAGATCATATATACATAACACATATATACAGACAACAGTGTGGCTGTATACAGAAGAAAAAGGGGAAGGGAGCCAGGAAGAGGGGGCAAAAGAGGAAAATGGGGGTGGCAGGAAACTTTGCATGGGGACAGGGGCACCGGTGCAGTGTGCAGTGGGTGTTATATTGAGTGGGACACTTGAATCCATGTCAACACAATAAATTAGATATAAAAATTGAAAAAAGAAAATAGAAAACAGCTCAGTGTTTGGGAATGATGTCAGAGGGAAAGTTGGGGTTAGGGGGTCAGCAAGGGCTAAGAGTCATGGAGAAATGGAGTCAGTAAGGAGTTTATCCCATACAAAAAATATAGAGTTAGCTTCAGCTCTACCAGCCAACCTAGGAAGGGAACAGTAGCACCCCCATTTAGAAGGTTATTATTCTCATCCTCAGAAAACTGGAATGCAAAGAACTGCCCAATATTATTGGTGTGGTTCAACAAGGAGTTAGATGGTTGCACCATGCAGCCATGAATGCTAACTATGGAGAAAAACCCAAATAGTAAGTGAAAACTGTGTCAGTGTGGTCCCAGAGTACTAAAAACTAAACTTTTTAAGACTCAGGAATCCCAGACCCTACCACTCCCCACCTCAGACCAGAGAACAGACTCTTAGGCCACTCTACTCTCAGAGCTAGAAATCTAGGTTTTCAGCCCCCTCCACCCACAGGCCCATGAGCCAGGGCCTCCGGCTCACTCCCTGAATAGCACCAAAATCCTGGCCCCAGCCCCTTCATCCTTGGGACCTGACCTTCAACTCTCACTTCCTCTGAGACTGATATGACCTTTATAACAATGAGTGGTGTTTTCAGGCATGTGACATTTTCAGACTTTAAACAGGATCCACCCATCTGCACACATGACGAACAATGCAGGTCTCCTGGGACAAGGACACCTGGGGAACAAAGAGAAGGTTGGGGTGCACAGCTCTTCTCCCAGCTGCAGCCATCCTCCTTGAGCCCAGAGCCTCTGAGTCTCTGGGTTTCCATCTCTCCATATCCTTGGTCACCTGCATCCCTCTGGGCTCTCCTACCTGGATGAGGGAGAGAGTTCAGCCTGAAACTGCCACACTTCACCTGTTGTACCTGTTATGTAGGAGGAGAAAAGGGCAGAGGAGGCTAAGAGCACTCTGGTGGGCCTCAAGTAGATGAATGTAGTCTGGAAATTCTGTTTCTTATCTTGCTGCAACCTTTGCTCCCCACTATGAGTGATCTGGGTCCTGCGGGGAGGAAGAGTGACAGCTGGGCTGGGAAAGGGCGGCTCTGAGGGAGACAGGGACCAGCGATTCCTGGATGCTCAGCAGGCGGAGAGTGAGAGCAGGTTCCCTGAGTACAAGAGCCCAGGGCATCTCAGAGATGGATAAGGCTGGAGCCTGAGCCTGGTTCCCCTCCCCCCCCCCCCCAGCTCTGTCACCTCTCAGTTCTTTCTCAGCGTCACCTTCATAGTGGAGCCTGCCCTGATCTCCTGTGTTTTTTTTTTCTTTTCCTTTCAGTGAATTTAATCGGGATGACACTAGTTAGGATAATTATATAGGTTTCAGTTATCCAATTTATAACACTTGTCTGTACACCATTTTTGTGATCATCCAAGCAGAGAAAGCCCAGCAGAACTCAGAGGGTAGAGCCTATTTTCCATTACTCTGTATCCATGTGCGGACTCTCTTTGGAGCAGGCACAGGGCGTTTGTATGAACAACAAAGAAAGAAACAGAGAAGATCGGAAAGTCTATCCTGATGTGGGTACACCCTGCAGAGAGCTAAGTGGTCACAGGACATAAAGGCACTGGGCTGGGTATATGCTCAGCTTGGCATCTGTTCATCTACCAGAGCTGGGTCCCCACTCTGCTGCAAACTTTTAAAATTTATTTTACTAATTTTTATTTATTTTGTTAACATGGATTCAAGTATTCCACTCAATGTAACTCCATCACCCCCACCGCCTTGCCCCCCATTTCTCACCTTCTGCTCCCCTCTCCCTCACTCCCTCCCTTCCTCTGCTGCCTTCAAGGAGTCTTTACATTCCACTCACCATAAAGGTTCTATGACAGAACATCTTTGAAGGATTGTGCATCGACTGCCTTACCCAGGAGGTGAAATGTATGTGGATGTAGAACAATGTTGGTGGTTAGGGTCCTCCCTGCCGTCTAGGAGGTTGTTGGTCATTTTTCACACATTTAATTTGCTCAGTGCTCCTGGCAATGTTAGTGGTGAGATCTTAGAGAGTTCCTTTCTCAGATGGAGCATCTTTTGAATCTATGGGGAAAATGTCATAAAAGGGACTTAGGAATGAGCAAGTAAGTTACCTGGGTGCCTCCAAATCACATGCAAGTGGGTAAGGTATTCAGATTGTGGACACATTCTCTGACAGTCCTGGAGGCAGAAGGCTACAATGGACGTCACCATGCTGGGCCCTGGTACGTGTCTGTGGGACCTGATCTTTCTCAGACTCTCTGGGATCTGTTTTTTCTTTTCTAGTTCCTGGAGGCTGTTCTCTTTCTTGGCTCATGTCCCCATCTCATGCACCTTCCCTACCTTCTTCTCATATTCACACCTGCTCTTTTCATTCTGTTGTTTAATCTCTTTCTGCCTCTCTCTCTGTCTCATAAGAACACTTCAGATTCCACCAGGGATGATCCAGAAAATCCAGAATAGTCTTTCCATCTCAACACCTGTAACTTCATCACACCTGCAAGGTTTCTTTAACCAGGGATGTAACAGTCACAGGTTCTAGGAATATAACTTGGGATATCTTTAGAGTGCCATGAATATTCCTATCACAGTATTCAGAACACTTCAAGATATCTTCATATTGTAAAAAGCTTTAAAAAACTACTCTGTTGCAGTCCTGGGTACTTGATCAGGGTAAGTGTTGTCCCCATAGTTGTAGTTCTCATGGTCCAAGCCCTGGAGGAGGGTCTCTTTTTTTTTCACCCCCTTGAATATTTGTATTGTCTGACATCCTTTCAGACAATCCAGTTTGAAGGTGTGACACTGGAGTGAAAATAGAGGTGGGCACTAGTTCGCAGGCTGCTCCTGAGTGTTTGGGGTTTGCTCAGGTCAGATCTGTGACTGTGAAAGAAGCCAATATTCCAGTTCTGATGTCATGACAGACACAGAAGCTAACAGACACAGTCCTTACGTCTTTTTAGGATTTAATCAGGAGGAGACTTAATGATGGGCACATGAGGCATGTGTCCTGGACCCTGATTTTTGAAGGGCCCAACAAAACCTTAACTTTACACTTTTTTTTAATCTAAAGGGCCCAATATTTCCTTCTGCACCTGAGACCACAACCCACTTCAATCTGCCTCTGGATTTACTTATTTTATTTATGAAAGACAAAGTTTTAGAATTTCTAATGAACAATTTGAGTGCATTACTCACGAATGACTTCCAAATATTTCTGACAAATTGGTGATGTTTCTATGAATCAGCCACCAACATTCTTAAAACAGGTGATTTCTATTGAATACAGTTAATATTTATGCCAGACACAACTGAGTTTGAGTTTCAAAAGAAAATGTAGTATGGACTACAAATGATAGTCACCCTTGTGGTTAACAGAGAGTTAAACCAGAGAGAAAAAATGGAAGGGGCAAAGAAATAGTCCAGTTTGCTTAATCTGACAGAGATGCTGGGTCTGAAGCCTTGGAACCTCTGCTTTTCCCTCATTTCAGGGTGTCTCTGATTGGGATGACAGAGGTGTGAGAACTTCCTCAGAAGGCTGAGTCCAAAGAGAACACAGTGAATGGAATCAGAGCAACTGCTTCTTTGAAAATTATTAGCAACAAATCCATTGATTGGAAGGCTCAGTATGGTAAACTGTTCATACTTCCCAAATTGATGTATAGATCCTATGTAATATATTATAATCTCAATGGTGATTTTGAACAAAATAGAATATATCAATTTCAATTCATATGTTATCTCAAAATACCCTAAGGAGCCAAAACAATCTTCAATAAGCAAAGTTTGTGGCTTACATTTCCTGATATCAAAACACATTACAGAAAATGGAGTGGCGTAATGGCAACATGAGAGATACTCTTGATCTCTCCCCTTGAAATTTCAACAAATTGAACAACTATAACACAGTGAAAGAATCCATATACTGCATGGACTAAAGGGTCTCTGGAGAGCAGAGAATCCCAGAGTGACTGGGTTTTATCTTCTGGGGCAGTGTTGAAGGGAGTAACCCGTGGTGACTTTGCTAGGAGTAGTGGACAGTTTGAGGTGCAGAGCAGAAGATATTAAACCAAAGTGATGGCAGAATGAGGGGTAACAGTCAGTGTTTTCATGGTCTTTCCACAATCCACACTCAGAGCAGAGACACAGAATACCATATTGAGGTCCCTTGCCCTCCCAGATCCTGCCTCCCTCACCTCACAGGTATGGAAAATGGAAGTGACAGACCCTACAGCTAATGCTCCAGAGCCACTCTCTCCACTGAAGATCAGAGCTGCTCTATGCCTGGTCCACTGCTCTGTTGAGACATGAAGAAGTGCACCCGGAGGTCTGGGATCCCCATTACAAAAGCCATAAAGGTGTAAATCCTTCACAACCCATGCTATCCACCAATGCGACTATAGCCCCACCTACATCATTGCAAAGCAACTTCTCATTGGAGGTCAGCCCAAAAATTTCACAGAGCTAAAACTTGTAACACAGTGACACCTACTAAAAGTAAATAGTACCCTCTTAAAATTAAAAATTTCACCCTTTTTTTCCTTTTGAATTTTATTTTCTTTAATTTTTATATTTTAATTCTTATTCTTTTGTATGTGTTTTGTTCCTTTCCTATTTTTTCTGTTTTTCACTCTTTGTTCTTTTGTGGTGTTTCTTTCTTAATTGTCATTATTTTCAGAATTGTAATACTTTTATTGTATTTTTTACATTTTTATTTTTCAGCCTTGGCTGGTAGGCTCAGCAGTAGAATGTTGGCCTGGCGTGTGAAAGCCCCAGCTTTGATTCCCAGTCTGGGCACAAAGGAGAAATGATCATCTGCTTTTTTACACCTTTCCCTTCTCACTCCCTCTCTCCACTCTCTCTATCTTCCACTCCTGGAGCCATGGTTCAAACAGTTTGAGCAAGTTGGCCTTGGGATGTAAGGATTTCTCAGTGGCCTTGCCTCATGAACTAAAATAGCTTGAATGCCGAGCAACGGAACAGCAACCCCAGATGCACAGCATTGCTCGGAAGAAGGCTGGCCAAGTAGATCCTAGTCAGACTTGTGTTAGTCTGTCTCTGTCTTAAGAAAAAAAATTATTTTTAATTATTTTAGTTGTTTTTGTTAGTGTTCTTAACAATACTACTGAACTGAAACAGACCTTCTCCAAGGCAGATCGTAATAAAGTAGTCAGAAATCAATGTCAATAATAAATCCTCAAGGCAGTCTAGGAAAAGAACAACATAACATATAGAGTAAAACCCATTTGGTTATCATCAGACTTCTCCGCAGACTCTATGGGCCAGAAAAGAGTGGGCCCTAACATTCAAATTACTGAAAGAGGAATCACCAGCCAAGACTACTACTATATGCATCAAAGTTATTCTTCTATATGAGGGAGAAGTAAAATCATTTGCAGACATACAGAAGCTGAGAGAATTATTTTCTACAAAACACCCACTGCACTTGGTCAAACCACAATTGCAACTGTGTCTTTAGAATTCTGATTAATGTAAGTGCCTTTTGTAACTAGAATCATAAAGTATTTGTCCTTTTGAGTCCAGTTTATTTCACTTACAATAATGTCCTCAAGTTTTATTCATTTTGTAGGACATTACAAAATTTCCTGTTTTCAAGGCTGAAGAATATTCCATTGTCTGTTTATACTCCATTTTGTTTACCCACCATCCATGGATGAACAGTAGGGCTGAATTCACATTGCAACTATTGTAAAAAAAAGCTTCTACGAACATGGATGTACAAATATCTATTTGAGAGCTTGATGTCAAATATTCTGAGTATATAGACAGAAATGGAATTGCTGGGTTACATGGTAGTTCTATGTTTAACTTTTTGAGGAACCACCACACTGGTTTCCAAAGTGGTTGCACCATTTATCCTTTCCCACCAACAGCGCACAGACATTCAGACCTCTCCACATTGCTGCCAACACTTGTTATTTTCTGCTTTTGCTAATAGCCATCTTACTGGGTATGAAACGTGATCTCATTGTGTTTTTAAGTCTTTTAGAGATGAAGTATAATTAACTTACAATATCCTATTAGTTTCAGGTAGACAAAATAGTGACTTGATATTTATATCCACTATAAAGTCATCAATACTATATTACCCCCTGTCGCCAAATACTAAGTTATTGAAATATTCTTGACTTCATTCTCTGTATTATTTGGAAAACTTCAGTGACTTATTTTATTTTATTTGAATTTTATTGATTTAGAGAGAGAGAAATATAATACATTGATTTGTTGTTCCATTTATTTATGCATTCATCAATTGATGCTTGTATGTGCTCTGATGGGTGATAGCACCCACATCCTTGGAGTAATGGGAAGCCACTCCAACAAACAGAGCTATACTGCCAGGTGACTTTTTTATTTTGTAACTGGAAGTGTGCACCCTTTGATCCCCTTCTCCTACTTTTAACACCCACACACACACGTCTCTGGAAGCCACCATAAATAACTATGAGCCTGTCTTTGCTTTGTTTTTTCATTTACCTTTCTATTTAGATTCCATATACGGTAACCCCATACAGTATTTGTTTTTCCTGTTCTGATGTATTTCTTTAAATATAACACACTCCAGAACCATTCATTGTGTTACAAATACCCAGACTTCATTCTTTTTTTCAATTTAATTGAATTATATTGGGGTGATACTGGTTAAAATAATTGTCCTTATAGAGGCTTCAGGTGACGAATTTTACAACACATCTCTGTACAACATGTTGTGTGTTCACCCCTTCCCCAAGTCAAGTGTTTCTCCATTACCATTTATCCCCCCTGCACCATCCTCCACCTCCCTTCCCCCGACCATCACCACACCGTTTTCCTTGTACATGAGTTCTTTGTGTCCTGTTTCTCTCTATTTCTCCACCTCCCTCACCATGCCCCCACACTGATGGCTGTCAGCCTGCTCTCTATGTGAGTGTGCTTGTATTTTGTTGTTATTTTATTTTGTTCATTAGATTCCACATAAGAGTGAAATAATATGGTACTTGTCTTTTTCTGACTTTTATTTCACTTAGCATAATAATCTCTAGGTCCATCCATACTATTGCATAAGGTAAGATTTTCCTCTTTTTTTATGACTAATATTCTATTTTCTTCTTTATGTATACATATATATTTAATATACATCACACTTCTTTATTCATTAATTTACTGATGGGCATCAACGTGGCTCCCATAATTTGACTATGATTTACAAAGCTGCACTGGCCATGGGGCTGCATATTTTTTCTTGCATTAGGGTTTATATTTTCTTTGGATAAATAACCAGAAGTATAATTGCTGGTTAATATGGTAATTCTACTTTGAGGATTCTCATTGTAGTTTATATTAGCATTTCTGTAAGAGCCAAGATTTCTTACCAGATTTTCTGAACCTGACACACATCCCCTGGCCGTGGCCCGCAAGCTGGATTCACCTGCCCCAGGTATGTAGAATTGACCCTCCGATTCCTTGGGAACCTTTTCAGCCTGTGTCTCAGTAAACTCCAGTATTACCATCTGTCAGTGGTCTGAGCACTCAGCACCCAGGGGCTGCCCTTCAGGTTACACATGTGTGGGCACACAGGATGGTGACAGATCTCTGAAGTCCTAGAGGCAAAAACATCCTTGCATGGGTCTGAGAGACCATGGAGTGGAGGGGATGTGAGGGCAGAGATCTTTCACTGGGGACACTTCTCCTGGACTGACCTGGAACTGTGCCTCCTCATTCAAAACAATGCATGTAAATGTCAACCTCTAAGCAACAATAAAAGCCTTGTCACTTTGTAAAAACAACACAAAGGGATTCTGTCCTGATTTCCATTTGTTCTCTTGGAGCTTCCACATAAATGACAGTGAAAAATCTTTGACTTGTATACAATTTATAGGTCTTAGTGGGTTTAACATCAAACCTGCTATTCTGGGAAAAAATGTCCTCCATGGGCAAGTTTGCATTAGTGTTTTGAACAGCAGTATACTACTGAGATCCTTTAAAGTTCAAAGAAAACTGAAGAAATGGCGCTCAGGATATAAAGATACCCTCCCTCTGCCATGCCCCCAAGTCCTCCGGGGTTTTACCTTTTCTTTTCTTTTGGGAGCTCCATGCACTCTATGGTCATTGAACCCTTGACCTCCCTCCATCCTTCTCCCTCTCACACTGCCCACCAGGCTCCTCCTCACCCGCTCCTGAGGCTCTGTTTCTCCTTTTCATCTCTTCCATATTTTATGCAAACTCGTAATTTCAGCCACAGGACCAGCGGGTGTAATGGTGGCAGTTTGCTGCTCTAACACTGCAGGGTGATGCTTCAATGGGAGGACCCCAGCCCGTGCTTTGAGAGCCACACTCCTGGCTGAATAGGTCTGAGCGGGACACTGGAGATCCTGCCCTCACCCTGAACCTGCGGTCTCTCCACACACGTCCCACCCCCATGCTCATATTCATTGCCCCTCCTTGGCCAGTGTTTGGTCCCGAACATCTCTAAGTCTAAAACCCTCACAATTGCCCCTCCCTCCAGGCCTTCCTTCGCTGGACAGGAGACCCTCAAACCTTTGGTTTCAGCCTTTTCTCTATCTGTCTCCACACCTGGCACCTCTCTGCGCTCTAAATTCCTAGTTCCTGATGGATTCTGTTTTCTCTCGCCCTGTGTGCACCTGCTCCTCCTCTGTTGACCTGTCCTCATGGGGGACTCTGTGTCCTAGAGGCTGGTGTCTGCCCATCCGTTCAGGTTCCTACCCTAGGGACACCCTCCACCCTGTACAGGCAGCCCCAACACATCCAGCTGCCTTCACTCAGTCCTCATTCCCCAGTGGGCTGTCCTCACAGGGACTCGCTAGACTTCCATCTTGCCTATAACCCTGAGCGCCCCCTAGTGGTGGGGACTTTTTATTTGAAAACATGCTTCCTTTGGGTTGGTTATGAGACCTCCACCTCCATCTTTGAACTACGCAGGATACTCTCTGTGCCTCAGTCTTTGTTTTATTTGAAGCTGATGGCTCAGATTATATTGCTTAAAAATAAAAATACTGTCTTTTATTTTTGGTGTGTGACAGAGACAAAGGATGGACAGATAGGGACAGACAGACAGAAAGGGAGAGCAATGAGGAAGATCAGTTCTTCGTTGTGGCACCTTACTTGTTCATGGATTGCTTTCTCATATATGCCTTGACCAAGGGGCTACATACAGCAGACTGTGTGACCCCTTGCTCAAGCCAGCAACTTTGGGCTTAACTGGTGAGCCTTGCTCAAACCAGATCAACCCGCTCTCAAGCCAGTGACCTTGGAGTTTCAAACCTGGGTCTTTCAACCTGGGTCCTTCTCATGCAAATCCGACTCTCTGTCCACTGAGCCACCGCCCGGGCAGGCTGAAAATACTGTCTTGTACCTGCTAGAAAAGGAAGCTTTGATGAGCAGTTTCTGCTTCAATGTAAAACATTTTGGAATATAAACTTTGTGATGTGAATTTGGCATTTGAATGTTTCCTTGGCTGCATGGCCTTCACTGGGCACATAGAAGGTGCTTGCAAGTGTGCGCCCTCTGCAGGCTGTGGGCAGAAGTGTCTCCTTTCTCCAGATTCGGAAGTAGTCCTCTTGCACCTTGGGCACCATCAAGGACCCTTTTCTCCTCCTGCCTTTGTCTTTCTGTCATTTCTCACTCTGGTCTCTACTTGTTTGGTATTCACACTGTGATTCGATTCAGGTTAATACAATCTCCTGATCTCAACAGCCTTAACTTTACATCTATAAAGTCCCATTTCTCATGTAAAAGGGCCAATCACAGGTTCCCGGATGAGACTCTGGGTATCTTGTGGTCATTATTCAGCCTACCATGTATAAAAAGACTTAAAAGAGTTCAAACTTCAGCCTGCCCTGTGGTGGCATAATGGATAAAGTGTTGACCTGGAAGATCCCTGGTTTGAAACCCAGGGAATGCCTGGTCAAGGCACTGTGTGAAGCAACAGGAGTTCGTGCTTCTTGCTTCTCCCAGTCTTTCTCTTTGTCTCAAATTTATAAATAAAGTTTTTAAAAAAATCTTCAGAGTTCATATGTAAAAGCTTTTCCATGTTCCATGCTTTTCAAAACCAGTTAACCTCATCAATAAAGTGTTGTCTGCTTATCTGTACCTATTTCTGTTCTCCTCCACTACTGGAGGGTCCCCTGTACCTCTCAGCCAGCACTGCTGGCTGTCACACCTGTCAGTCTGGCTGCAGGGTGGTGAATAAGATGATCCATGGTGCTGGGTCGCATGGCACACGCTCATTGGCCAGGAGCACATTGTGTTTCTCAAGCATTCAATTATTTCATATCTTAATATAATGCTAGAGAAACTTTTAATAGACAGCATTCCTTTATTTCTCATATATAAAATAAGAATATTCTTAAGAAACTAATGATATGGCCAAAGAAAGAATCAACACTATTTGTAAAGCACACGTCTAATTACTAATTGAAAGGCTGCCTGTATTTGTAGTAGACGAGAGCTCTACTGTTCTGAATAACCAAATGGAAGTGAAACGTTTAAAAACAACATCATTTTTAAGGCGATGTCTTGCAAACCGTAGCAATGACTGTGAATTAACTATTGCTTACAAATTGAACACAATATCTATAAAACCAGATTGACCTGAAATGTTTAAATGACAATATTACACTAGCAATAAGCATTGGTTATGGATACTTAACATTAGGAATGCACTTAATGCCAGTGAATGGTGCTCTTAAAATGGTTACAATGACAAACTTTACTTATGTGTATTTTACCACAATAAAAGTAAAGTTAAGGAAATTAAAACAATGTCCCCCTGCTTGCCGCCATGGGCTTGACACTTACAAAATAATAGAGTGTAGAAGATTGAAGAAAAGTTGGTACTTGGAGTATTATATCCATTATTGTGAGGTGGAGAGAAACTTTACACCCCAATCTGTAGATAAAGTGTAGTTGAGAAAACTAAAGTAAATATATAGGAGAAATGACCAAAAATTCAGGGAATTGTCAGTGCTGGGTTCAGGAAAAAAGATAATGGCTATGATTATACACAGAAGTGTTTCTGAATGCTGGCAATGAACTGTCTCCTGATTTGAGTGGTCACCCAGACAATAGCTTGATTATATTTTATTAGTTTATGTGTATAATATATGAACTTTCTCATGCTTTCTAGATAAACAAGCTTTTAATGTACATTCATAGTTTTGTTCTATAATCTTGGCTTTAAACATAGTTGCCTTATCTTTAATATAAAAAGTATTTTTATTAAAAATATAATGAACCATTTTTAATGAATAGTATTTTTGTCTTCTATAATTAATAAGGTCATCCATTACAATAAGACTATATGGTATTTTCAAACAACAAAATAATCAGGTTTATTATAAATGCAATATCCAGTTTTATGAGTATTGAGTTTGTCATTAAAAAAATGAAACAACCCTGTCTCTTTATTAACTGTATAGACATTGTCCTTTGTAAAGGTTACTATATCTTTAGCTGTGTAAACACCTTTTCCTTTCAAAATATCCAGATCATGTCCAGTAGACAGTCAATGATCCTGTATTTAATAAATGCATCTTTCCTTGGGAAGTATAAAAATATTATAGTGATGGCTATAAGAGAAATAAAATCACACATGCCAACTTAGATAAATATATATATCTCAGAGACACGATGTTTAGTTAAAAGAAACTTCACTGGGTTGCACTGAAAGTGATGGCAGTGTGGGAGATAATCCCTTGAAATTTCAACAAATTAAACAGCTCTCACGCCACAAAGCAACCGAAGCTAGGCTTGCAGACGTGCCTGAAAGATCTGGGCACCAAATGAAATAAAGGTAGTAAGGGTTGACAAGAGGATCAGAAAATAATACACACTTGTGCTTGGATCCAGAGAGGAAAGAGGCCCAACTGTCTTGGGTTTTTGTCAGCTGGGGCTCTGGAGAGGAGGGAAGCACAGCCTGTCCCAAAGTGTTGGCAGAATGAGGGGCCACCACAAGTGGTCACGTGGTCTGCCAGCAGCCTCCACATGATGCAGAGACTAATAAATCCAAAGTGAGGCCACTACTGCCCTGATCCCGACTACCTCACCTCATTGGGTACAGAGTGTGGCAGAGTCAGACCCCCACAGCTAACTCTGCAGAGCCTCTCTCCCCGGAAGAACAGAGGAGCTCTCTGGTCCCTTGGTGTGTTGACACATGTGGAGGAGTGCCTGTACCTGAGATCACCATTGCTAAAGCCATAAAGCTCTCAAGCCCTCAAACATGCCCCATCCACCAGCACTACCGCAGCCCTGCCTATTACTGTAGCCCTCCCTATATCATTGCAAGAGCAACATCTCAGCAGAGTCAGTCCCAGAGTTTCATAGAGCTGAAGTTGTAGTACAGAAGCACCTATTGGAAGAAAACAGAAAGACCTTTCAAAAATGAAATATCTTTTCCCCCCCTCTTTTTATCTTTTTTCTCCTTTTCTTTTTAAATTTCATTTTGTTTTATTTTTGTATTCTTACTTTTTGTGGTGTTTTGTTCATTTTTGATTATTTTTTTCTCCTTATTCATTATGGTTTTTCTTTATTTCTTGTCATTATCCTTTAAAATTTTATATTTTCAGCTTTACTTTCTTTTTGAGTTTCTAACAATACCACTCTCAAGTGTCATCAAGGAAGAAGATATTGAATACCATGGCTATAGAACAGAGACATAGTTCAGAAAATAAATGAAAAATTGGAAAGCAAGCTCAATCACAAGGAAATCTTGGAGTCAAATGGTAAAAGATTCAGAATTAAAGTTCTGAATATACTCAGTGAGAAAACACTGATAAGCTATTCAATGAGCTCAAAAAACAAATTAATAAACAAAATGAGCACTTCACCAAAAATACTGAAGCATTAAAATACATAGATGAAGAACTCAATACATGAACTGAAAAACCAGGTAGAAAGTTTAGCTAATAGATCAGGTCAGATACAGAAGAAAATCAGTGACATTGAAGGCAGGCAACTAGAGATGCTATAGAGAGAAAAAGAAAGAGACTCATAAATTTAGAAAAAGATAGCTCTACAAGGCTTATCTGACTATACTTGAAAAAGCAATATAAGAATAATAGTTATATTAGAAGAAGAATAGAGGGAGAAGGGAATGGAAAGCCCATTCAAACAAATAATAGATAAGAACTTGCCAAGCCTATGCAAAGAGTTAGACCTTTGAATCCAAGAAACAAACAATGCTGAGTTAGCTCAACCCTAACAGACCTTCTCCAAGGCACGGCATAATAAAATACAAGTCAGTGACAAAGGCATAATCCTCAAGGCAGCCAGAGAAAAGAACATGACATATTATGGAAGGACCATTAGCCTATCATCAGACTTCTCTGCAGAAACTCTACAAGCTGAAGAAGAGTGGACCCAAATGTATAAAGTACTCAAAGAGAGAAATTACCAGCCAAAAATACTATATTTATCAAAGTTGTACTTCAAATTTGAAGGAGAGATAAAAACCAAACAATCCAATATTTTGTACTTATCCTTTTCAATGTTTTCCAAAAACTAAAGAAGTAGCAATACTCCCTATTTTATGAGGCCACCATAGCGCTGATACCAAAACTGGGCAAAGACAATACAAAATAAAAAAACTGCAGACCAACAACTCTAATGAATACAGACACAAAATTCCTAAACAAAATAGTGATAAATGAAATACAAAACACTTTTTAAAAAATCAATACATCACGATCAAGTGGGATTCATTCCAGGAGCACAAGGATGGATCAACATATGTGAAATTTTCAACCTAATATACCACATAAAGAATGAAAAAAAGAACAAAACTCATATGATTCTATCAATAGGTAAAGAAAAAGCATTTGTTAAGTTACAACATCCCTTTATGTTTAACACACTCAGTAAAATGGGTATAGAAAAGAATTACGTCAACTAAATAATGGCCATATATGACATACTTTCAGCTAATATCATACCAAATGGTAAAGAAATGGAGGCTTTTTCTTTAAAATCAGGAACAAGACAAGGCTGCCTGCTTCCTCCACTCTTATTAAACATAGTTTTAAAAGTTTTAGCTAGAGCAATCAGGCAAGAGAAAAAAATAAAAAGCATTAATATCAAAAAAGAGAAAGTAAAAGGATCACATTTTGCAGATGACATGATATTATATCTAGAAAACCTCAAACACTCCACCAAAAACTGTTATAAACAATAAATCAATGCAGTAAAGCTGCAGAATACAAAATGAATATACAAAACAATATGCCAATGATGAAACTTTAAAAAAATTAACTCAAAAAATAATTTATTTTACAATTGCAACTACAACAAAATTCCTAGGGATAAACTTAATGGAGGTGAAGGACCTCTATACTGAAAATTACAAAGTGGTATTGAAAGAAATTAAAAAAGAATGAAATAGGAAAATATTTCATATTCATGAATTGAAAGAATCAATATAGCTAAAATGGCCATATTATACAGAGCAATTACAAATTTAATACAATCACCATCAAAATCCTAATGTCATTATTTTAAAGACATTGAACAAAATATCACCTGGTTTGTGTGGAATCAAAACCAAAACCAAAACAAATAAACAAAAAAACCTTGAATACATAAAGCAATCTTGAGGAAAAAGAATGAAGTTGGAAATATCACACTAACTGACTTCAGACTATACTATAGAGTCACAATAATCAAAATAGCATGGTAGTGACAGAAAAACAGACATACAAACCAAAAAAATAAAATTGAGAGGCTGGCAATTAAACCATAAATATATGGAAAACCATCATTGAAATAGGAGCTAAAAGCACACAGTAGAGAAAAAAAGCCTCTTCAATAAATGGTGCTGGAAAAATTAGAAAGCCACATGCAAAAAATGAAACTTGGCTATAATTAATCCCCTGGCACAAAAATTAATTCCAAATGAGTAAAAGACTTAAATATAAGATTTGAAACAATAAATTAAATAGAAAAAAACATAAGTACTAAGCCCATGGACCTTGGCTGTAAAGAATAATTTATGAATTTGACTAAAAGGCAAGAAAAATAAGGAAAAAAATAAATGAATGGGACTATGTCAAACTAAAAATTTTCTGCAGAGCAAAAAAACTGACAACAAAACAAATAGGCAGCCTACTAAATGCAAGATGATAATTTCAAACAGCAGCTTCAAGAAGAATTTAATATCCAAAATATATAAAGAACTCACAAAGTTCAGCAACAAACAAGAAAGCAATCCAATTAAAAAATGAGGAGAGCCTGACCAGATAACTTCTCCCAAGAGGACATACAAATGGTCAACATATATATGAAAAGATGTTCATATTCACTACCTATTCAAGAAATGCTAATCAAAACTACAATAAGATATAGCCTTGCACCTGTTAGATTGGCTATTATCAATAAGATAGGTTATAATAAGTGTTGGAAAGATAGTGGAGAAAAAGATATCCTTATTCACTGCTGGTGAGAGTGCATATTAGTACAACTGGTATAGAAGAAGGTATAATGGTTCCTCAAAAAAATAAGAATAAATCTACCATATGACCTACCAATTCATCTACTGTGTATCAACCTCAAAAACACGAAAACGTTGGTACATTAAGACACATGTACCCCGTGTTCATTGCAGCATTATTTACATTGGCCAAGATATGGAAACAATCAAAGGATCCCTTGAGAGAAGATTGGATAAAGAATATGTGGTATACAATGGAATACTACTCAGCCATAAGAAATGATGACATAGTGCCATTTACAACAATAAGGATGGACCTTGAGAACATTATACTGAGTGAAATAAGTAAATCAGAGAAAGCTAAGAACTGTATGATTTCCACATAGGTGCAATATAAATGGGAGACTCGTGGGCATTGATAAAATGAAGTGGTTACCAGGGGGAAGGGTTTTGGAAAGGAGACAGGTCAGAGAGGATTAAAGTAGGACAAACACTTGGTGACAAATTATGATTTGACTTTGGGTGATTGGTATACAACATAATCGACAGTTCAGATGCTATAGAAATGTTAACCTGAAACCTATGTACTCTTATTCATCAATGTCACCCTGTTAAATTTAATTTTCTAAATAAAATAAAAAAAAAACTTTAAAAATTATATGATCCTAGCAGTAGATGCAGAAAAGGCATTTGATAAGATACAATATCTATATATTTAAAACACTCATTACAATAAATATATAAGGAAAGCACCTCAACATAATAAAGGACATATAAGATAAACTATCAGTTAATATCACACAGAATGTTAAAAAACTAAAAGCTTTTCCTCTAAAATTAGGAACAAGACATGGCTGCCCACTGTTTCCAAGCTTATTCAGTATATATAGTAGTGGAAGTTTTAGCCAGAGCAATCAGGCAAGAGAAAGAAATAAAAGGTTTTCGATTTAGGAAAGAAGTAAAGGTGACACAATCCTGAACATAGAAAACTAAAGACTCCACTAACAAACTATTAGAAGCAATAACCAATATAATAAAGTTGCAGGCTATAAAATCAAGTTACAAAAGTCTATTAAATTTTTATACTCCAACAATGAAACTTCAGAAAATGAACTAAAAAAACAATTCCTTGGCAATTGCATCAAAAAATAAAATACTAGAGAATGTACTTAAGCAGCGATGTGAAGAACCTGTATACTGAAAAGTATAATGCATTACTGAAAGAAATTAAAAAAGACACAATGAAATAAAATATATTTCATGTTCATGGATTGGAAAAATCAACATACCTAAAATGGCCATATAACCCAATGCATATACAAATTTAATGCAATCCCCCTTAAAACCCCAATGTCATTTTTTAAAGAAATAGAACAAAAATCACCAGATTTGTATGGAACCACAAAAGAGTCTGAACAGTAAAAGGAGTCCTGCAACTGAAGATTGAAGCCCGATGTATCACAATACCTTATTTCAAATTATACTACAGAACCCTGATGATCAAAACAGCATGCTATTGGCAGAAAAACTGATATACAGACCAATGGAACAGACTCAAAACCCCAGAAATAAAGCCACATATATATAAAAAAATCATCTTAAACAAAGAAGCCAAAAACACACAATGGAGAAAAGAAATCCTCTTTAAGAAAGAGTGCTGGAAAAATTGGAAAGTTATATGTGAAACAATAAATGTTGACCCCAAAAGAAAGGGAAGTTAAGGTAAAAATTAATGAATGGGACCATATTAAACTAAGAAGCTTCTTCACAAAAAATGACAACAAACAAAAAGGCAGCCAACCAAATGGTAGAGGATATTTGCAAACAACAGTTTTGAAGACAAGTTAATGTCTAAAATATATAAACAACTCACAAAACTCAGCAACAAACAAAGAAACAATCCTATTAAAACATGGGGAGAGGACCTGAACTGACACATCTCCCAAGAGGACATACAAACAATAAATAGATATATGAAGAGATGCTCATCTTTGCCAGCTGTGAGAGACATACAAATCAAACCTATAATGAGGTTACACCTCACACCTATTATCAACAAGACAGGTAGTAACAAGTGTTAGAGAGGCTGCGGAAAAAAGGGAACACTCACTCACTGCTTGTAGGAATGTAAACTGGTACAGCCATTATGGAAGAAACTATGATGGTTCTTTAAACAATTAAGACTAGAACTACCATATGACCCAGCAATCCTTCTACTGGGTATCTACCTCAAAAACTAGAAAACATTGGTACACAGAGACGTATGCCCCCATGTTCATTGCAGCATTTTTCACAGTGGCCAAGACATGGTAACAACAAAAGAGTCCTTAATTAGAGGACTGGATAAAGAAAAGGTGGTACATATATACAATGCAGTACTATTCAGCCATGAGAAATGCTGACATATTGCCATTTATGACTACATGGATGGACCTTAAGAACGTTATACTGAGTGAAATAAGTAAATCAGAAAAAGCTAAGAACTGTGATTTGACAGATAGGTAAGATATAAAACTGAGACTCATGGAGATGGATAAAAGTGAAGAGGATACCTGGGGGAGGGGCATGGAGAAGGGGGTGGGTCAGAGGTGATTAAAGGACAAGTACACAGTGACGAAACATTATTTGACTTTGGGTGATGGGCATGTAGCGCAATCAGCAGTTCAAATGCTATAGAGATGTTTACCTGGAACCTATGCACTTTTATCATTGATGGTCGGCCATTAACTTTTCTAAATAAAAATTTTTTAAATAAAAACAAAATTGTCTCTTGACCCTGCAATCCCATTTCTGAGACTATATCTTAAGAATCATAAAGCACTAATTTGAAGGAATAAATGTACCTTTATATGTATTGCAGTGCTATTTACAATCACCAGGATCTGAAATCAGTCCATTAGTAGATAGGTAGATAATAAAATGGTGGTACATTTATGCAAAGGAATACTATGCAGCCATGAAAAGAAAGAAATGTTACCCTTTGCCACAGCATGAATGGACCTAGTGATCTGTATGCTAAGTAAATAAACCCGTTAGAAAAAACAAATATCATATGATTTCACTTATTTGTGGATCAAATGAACAAGATGAGCTAACAAACACAATAATGGCAGTCTCATACATACATATAAAGCAGACTGACAGCTCTTGGGGAGGGCAGGGATATGAGTGAGAGGCATGTAGGGATTGAGGAAAAAGGACCAAAGAAAAGAAAAAACTAGTGGACAAAGACAAAAGATACAATGGAGTGACTGCGGGGTGAAGGAGGTGGTTGAAGGCATGTGGGAATAAAAAGTGGATGAAGGCTTGCCTTCGGGAGGTGAACACACAATACAGTGTACAGAGATATGTTCTAGAATTGGGCACCTAAAACTGGTATAATTCTGATCACCAGTGTCATCCAAATAAATTCAGTTTTAAAAATTGAAATTACATTCTAAAGGAAGTGCTCTAACAAATGGAAGTCAGAGGTCTGTAGTCAGGAAGAACCTATCTAACGGTTAGTGACTGAGGGAAGAGTAAGGTCTCTAGGTCATAACAATACTGCTTTCTGCACAGTCAGGGGAAATACAGCCAAATGTGTTTCACCCAAGATCCACTTGCATTCCACTAGTTCCTGCTTTTTCTCAAGAGGTGCAAATTCCCAGCCATTTATAAAGAGATGGGAAATAGCTGAGAGCCCTGAATAGGGCCAAGATCTGACCTTCAAGAAAGCTGTGTTCTCAAGTTTTCTGTGAGAACATTAAATTTTTTTCTAGTCACCTTCCCTTTGATTAAACATCGTCTTCAAAGAAAAAGAGTATTTTTTTTTTGAAAAAGAGAGAGAAACAGAGAGAAAGAAGGAGAGATCGAGTGGCATCAACCCATTGCTCCACTTAGTTGTGCATTGACTGTTTCTCATTTGTATGTGCCTTGCTGGAAATAGGACTGGTGACCTTAGTCTTAATCCAGTGACTTCAGACTCGATCCTTGTCACCACCAATTCAAGCCAGTGATCTCAGCCTTGTTGCCTGGAACCAGATTTAAGCCAGTGACTTCAGGTTTCCAACCAGTGACCTCAGCATTCTGGGTCAGTTCTCTATCAGGTGTGCTACCACCTATCAGACAAGAGTACAGTAATGCCTCAGTTTTCGTTGACTTTGGTTATTGTTGGTTTTGGTTTTCATCGATTTTTCTGTAAAAAAAATGTCTCAGTTTTTGACAGTTGCCCCGGATTTCATTGGCGTGCCCATGTGACCTCGCTGCTAATTTTACGAAAACAAAGGACATCCCATGCATTCTCCTGCTCAGTGTGCCGTTGTTTCTTGTTGTGTGAACATAACCCCACATGTCTAGCCCAACAATTCCATTGCTTTCTAGTGTTTTTGTGCTTTTCTTATTGATTGCAAGCGCTAATACTACAATTACATATAAGTGATTACTGCGTATACAGTATTCGGTGTAATGTGTTTGAGTTATTCAGTTTCAAAATGTATGTAACTCACATAAGATAAAATCACTTGTGCTCAGATCTCATTGTTCCTGTTAAGTGTTTCCCTTGCTAATAATGCCATGTTAAATGTTTTTTTATTCTTTACATTACTCTCTTATATTCATTTTATATTAATTTCTTATTGTTTTTAGTATTAATTCTACATTTATTCTCTATAAAATGTGTTTTTTGGTATGTATTTTGGAGTGTCTAGAATGAATTAATTGGATTTATATTGATTCATATGGAAATGATTGCCTCAGTATTCATTAGTTTCAATTTCACCAGTTGTCTTCGGACAGATTATCAACGAAAACTGAGGTATTGCTGTATTCTTTTTTTTTTTTAATTAATTTTTCTGAAGTGAGAAGCAGGGTGGCCCACATGCACCCAACCTGTATCTACCTGGCATGCCCACCAGGGGGTGATGCTCTGCCCATCTGGGGCCCTTGCTCTGCTATAACCAGAGTCATTATAATGCCTGAGGCAGAGGCCATGGAGCCATCCTCAGCGCCTGGGCCAGCGTTGCCTCAATGGATCCTTGGCTGTGGGAGGGGAAGAGAGAGATAAAGAGGAAGGAGAGGGGGAATGGTGGAGAAGTAGATGGCGCTTCTCATGTGTGCGCTGGCTGGGAATAGAATCTAGGACTTCCATACGCTAGGCCGACTCAATACCACTGAGCAGAACATCCAGGGAAAATAGTATTCTTGATCTTACGACATTGCTGGTGTTACTCTATTTGGCCTAAGTAGTTACCCAAGAACAGAGGGACTGACATTACCCACATGGTTTGCTGTGATGCAGGTTCTTTTATGAAACCTAAGATAGGAGCTTTAACAATGTCTTAAAGTTAGAAAGTCTCATCTTCACACATCAATCACCAGCACTTTCTACCTTTGGATGATCCCCTCTTCTCCAAAAGATTTCAAAATACCCAACAGGTCAAACTTTATACAATAAAAAGTGAATACTTTTACCAAATTCTGTAGGTGTCAGTCTGAATTATGACAGTTGAGCCAAAGTCTTGGTTGTTTTATCAACATTTCTAATTATATCTTAATTTTAAGAGGGACAGTCATACCAATCATGGAAGTAAGGTTAATGCCATTAAAATAAGAATACTCATGAAGACTTCAGAAATGTTGGGGGGGAAATCAAAAAAGGAAAAAAATATCAGTGTTGCAACCCACATAGGTATCCTTGTGTCCATCCCTGTTGTTCACAACAGTGTTCAGGTGCTTTCCATGTGCACCCTGAATCAGGGACACAGCTCAGCTTCCTGTAGCTCATCATGAAATAATACCAGTCATCCCATGACCACTGCCCATGCTCTGAGGGACACGGTGTCACTCCACTGTGGAGATGGTGCAGCTGAGACCAACCAGTGTAGGATCTGGAGTGGAATGTGACCATAAGTCAACAATAATGACAATAATAACTCATATTTTTGAGTATATGTTGACTCAATGCAAGGCTTCTAAAGTTTTCTACCTTCACAACCAATCTACTAGAAATGTGCAGAAAGAATTTATTCAGAATTTAGTAACAGAGAAAGGGAGGAGTGTCAGCCATATTTCACATCAAGCTCGACGGGTGCACTTTCAACAGAACTGATCGGGTTGGAGACTTCACACTGGTAGTTTCCAGCATCCTTCATCCTTACAGGGTCTATGGTGAGCATTCTGTTGTCTGGGGACAGCTTCATCCTCTCCGTGAGCTGCAGACCCACGCCATTGAAGATCCACTGGGTGGAAAGTGCATTTGTGTAGCAGGTCAGGACCACGGAGTCCTTATTATCTGTAACTGTGGTGTTGCTGGCTAGGAGGGTGGGCACTCTCACAGGCTCTGTAGAAAAACAGATGGGAGGATTTGACTTATTGATAGAAGCTGCTTACTCAGAGATATCAAATATTCATACTCCACAGAGAGCTCTATCAAGTTCACAGAACTATTGTCTTGACATCTGAAGAGGTAAGTTTTTCTTTGTTCAGGTGACAATGTGTAAGAAAAGGGCTGAGTCTCCCCTATGAATCTAGATAATGCCAATGTGACCCCTGATCTATTGCCATGGACATCTCTGTTGTATCTACACAGGGAACCCTTTCTCAACTCAGGTATCTTATCACAACATCATCACAGGAAATTTTTCTCTCATGAGCTTTCATTAATCCTTTCCTAGAACTTTCTTTGACTTCAAAAAAGATCAGGTTCCTCTCCTCATGTAAACTTCTGTGTATGCTGAGAAAGGCCGGCTTGCCACCTCTGGCCACCTTTAGAGCCAAAGGAACTTTAGAGTAAGAGGGTATATATTTACCTCTTGTTAAATAATTGATTAGGCAATAAAGATGGCACATCCAGACTTTATGACCTTGGACTTGGAGAAGTTTCATCCAAAATATCTTTCATTCTGAATTGCAGTTTACTTCCTAGCCTGTAGATTGAATATCATGGTGAAATAAATCTCTAGGGAGAAGAGCTTATGTTTGTAACAAAAGGCAGTGATTGTAGAGATAGAATGAAACTACCCGAAATAATAAAGGTCATATGTGAAATCTCACATCTAAAACAATAATTCATAAAGAAACCTAAAAAACATTAATAAGATTGTGAAAAAAGTCAACAATGCTGATCTCTGCACTAATTCAACATAAAGTTTGGGCAAAACAATTATACAAGGAGATGAAATTACAGGTATCTAAATTGGGAATAAAGAAGAAAAATTCTCTCTTCTAACAGACAACATAATCTTATATATAGAAAACCTTAAAGATTCTGCACCCCCACCACACACAAAGACTATTAGAAGAAATTCAGTGAAGTCACAGGAGATAAAAATGAACACTCAGCATCATTTCTATTGTTTTGCAACAACAATGTACAAATTCAGAATGAAACCAGGGAACAAACCCACTACAACAGCATCAGAAAATAATATAGAATATTAAAAATAAATTGAACCAAGGAGGTAGGAGATGTACACACTGGATCTACCAAATGTTTCTGAAAGAAAGTAAAAAATAAACAATTAAAAAGAAAGACATCCACGTTCATGTATTGGAAGACCCCTACTATCTACATATTTGATACAATCCCTATCAAAATACCATTGACATTTTTGTGATAATAAAAAAACTCATCCAAAGTTTTTATGAAATTTGAATGGACACCTAAAGTTTGCAAAGGTCTTAAAAAAGAGAATGAAATTGGAAGTTTCACACCTCTTCATTTCAAATCTTACTATAGAGCCTAAGTAACCAATAGTGTGACACTGACTTCAAAACTTTTATTCATCAGAAGACACAATCAAATGTTTCAACAATAGAGTCAAGACTGTTCAGTGGAGATATCACAGTCTTCTCAACCAATGGTGTTGAACAGCAATATTCACATGGAAATGAAGCAAGTGGACCTTTGCTTATACCATAAATAAATGTTAAGTAAAAATGGATCAAATCCTAAAGGTAAGCCAGAATACTATAATATTTTTAGAAGAAGATATAGGAGGAAGTGTTATGACACTGGATTTGGCAATAACTTCTTGAATATGACACTTAGAAATCATGCAATAAAAATAAATAATTATGTTGCATACACATCACCCAAAGTTATATAGTCTTCCATCACCTTCTATCTGGTTTAATCAAATGTCAAAATGACCTGGAGATATTTTCTCTGAACTTATGTACCCTGATTGATTAATGTCACCCTATTAAAATTAATAAAAAATAATTTAAATATATTAGATTTTGTCAAAATAAAAAGCTGTGTTTGTCAAGGACACAACAGAATGAAATATGACATGAAATGAAAGGCTGTTTTGCAAATTATAAATAAGATGAGAGGTTAATATCTAGAATATCCAAACAACTGCAACTCAACAGTAACAAAACTAAAAACCTGACTTAAAAATAGGCAAAGCCCTTGAATACCTAATTTTCCAACAAGTTATACAGATGGCCAATAAGCACAGAAAAAGATACTCAGCATGACTATCATTCGGAAAAGAGAAATCAAAGCTCTCAGGGTCGAACTTGCTGCTTGTGATGTTGAGTTTGGGTAACTCCGCTGTGCAGGGAGGAGAGAGATGGCCTCATGTGGTTCCTTTGACTTTCTAAAGGCTTCTTCAATCACAGTTGGCACCTCTCGCCTCTCAGCCAACTTGAGCCCTTAAAAAAATAAGGCAGATCCGTGTATCTCAAGACAGATGTGTGGGAATCTGAGTGCTCAGAGAACGTAAGGCCTCCGGCTCTACGTCTGGGAGAAAGCATAGACTTTCTCAGCTGTCAGTTAAGTATCAGGGTTTGGTCATGGAAAGACACAGAACAGGGACTCAGAGATCATTTTACAGACCTGGCTCTTCACTGACCGCTAACAGCTGGTGTTCAGGTGATTACTCAGGTGCCAGGGGCAAGGGGTGGGTCACATCCTCCCAAAGCAAGGTGACTGAACATGAGCCAGCGAGCCAGTAATATAGAGCAGAGCTCAAGAAACGAGCTAGAAAAGTCCAGGGGACAAGAGGAGCTGATTGTGGCAGCAGAACCATGTGCTCTGCACTTGGGCATTAAAGTCATTCTTTCTCTGCTGAGGACAGGTGAGGGCTTCTGCAAATGCGGACGAGGGCATGGTTGGAAAGAAGGGAGATGGACTTGCAAAATTCTGCCTCTCTTGGACTATTTATGGTTGGTGGTTATGTGATAGAAATTTGGAAAAAAGCTAAAATTCTGGAATATGTAAAGATTGTTATTCATACTTAAGACAGGAGCAATTGCAGAAAAGTATATTTCTCTAGAGAGCAGAAAGGCATCTGAGACATGGGTCACATATCCTGGAGGGACAGAAAGCCTGTCCCATGTGGCCAGATTTGCAAGAAGTCTACATCCAATTCCAGTCTCTGAAGAGAGTTTGGATCATTCATTCATTCATTCATTCAGTAAATCACCATTTATTTCTTCCTAATTCATCAAAAGAAAATGGGTGTCTGTTACATGTTGTCCCTGAGCTGGTTACAGGTGGAGAGTGGGGAGTGAGAAGCACAGTCCTCTCCTTTCTGTCCAGTGGCAGTGACACGCACACAGCAGGAAACAAAGAAGGAAGTGACTCAAGTCCAGGGCAGGGAGGTGTGGATCAGCCCCCTGAGTGGGAGGCCTGGGCGCTCCCAGCACCGACTCTGATTGTAACTGCAGGAAATTTGGTTCTAGATTTAGAACAAATTCTACACTTTTTGTTACTATCCAGACCAGAATTCATCCTTACGAGCTGAGGACACCTAAAATAAAAAAGGATCTGAACCAATGGTTGGTCTAGGGATCCACAGACACCAAATAAGTCCCATAGGGTGAAGGAGGGAACAAGGCTATGGCAGTATCACCATGTGCCTCAATTTCCTCTCAGTAAAGAAAGATGACCATTTGGTTTCCGGGTTGTCAATATACTAACCATATAATATTCACAGCATTGACTTAAGTTTCAGGATACGGGAGCTGCTCAAATGAGAGGCATTTGTCATTGATCGAGTGCAGACAGAATCCCCAGGGCTGATCCCAATTGGGCAGGGAACTGCCAGGAGCATCTCTACCCTGTTTTGACCTGGGGATGCTGACCATCCTCCACACTCTCCTAAGGCCCCTAGGGTAGTCCACAAATGGCCTGGTGACCTGGTCCATTGAGCTCTCCACACCCAGCCCAGTCTCAGGTGAAGGACCTGGCTCCATCCCTGGCCAGATGTGGTTCTGGGGGCTTAGCCCCGGCTGGTGACCAGTTCAGGAGTTTGTCACTTTGGCACTTGGGAAACCTTGGTATCAGTCAGCCTTTCCCAGGAGACTAAACCCAACCTGTCTCAGGTTCCCGGGGAATTAGGAGTCAGGATCCCTGGAACAGAGGTCAGGGGAGGGGTTGCTCAAGCTTCACTTCACTGTGAGGATTCCTCAGGCCAGGCCCTGATGGAGCCCTGAAGCGTCTTTCTCAGTTTCACCTCATGGAGTGGGGACCAGGGGATGGACAAGACTTGTCTCCCTCTGCTGAGTTACTTTGTCAGACTGGTCCTTCTCAGTGGTGAATGTCTGCAGGGGTGGAACCCATCAGAAAACTGATCTTAGAAAGTATGTCTCAGGCCCTGGCTGGGTACCTCAGTTAGAAAAATATCATCCAGATACACCAAGGTTGTGGGTTCAATCCCCAGTCAGCACACATAGAAATATAGAACCAATGGATGCCTGAATACGTGGAACAAAAAACTGACATTTCTCTCTTTTTCTCAAATAAAAAAGGAAAGAAAGAAAGAAAGAAAGGAAGGAAAAGAAAAAGAAATGTTTGCCTCCTCTGTGTGTGTCCTGCACTATCTACTGAAACCCCATCCTGGGATGTGAAATGGACGGGGTGGAGGCAGAGCCCAGGGCTGTCGTCCTGTGTGTGGAGAGAATTCACCTCACCCGACACCCAGGGGTCAGAGAGCAGTTACTCACGGTATACATTGAGCCTTCCAAATCCTATTTCTTTTTTTGAATCTAGAAGGTGGATTACTACAGTGTAGTCTCCTGTGTCCCTCAGGTTGACCTTCTTTAATTGCAATGTTCCATCGAAGTTTATTTTCTCTCGACCAGTGGATACAGGCCCTGCTGCATAAAATTTTAGGTCCATTGAAAGGTGCCCAATAATGCGATTGCGGTTTGCGCCCTCCCCTCTGAACCACATGTAGGCTGCAGGATTAGGCGGCTTATTGCGGAGACGCAGAACTACATCCTCCCCTTCAGCAGTGTTGACTGACACAATAGCCAGTTGGGCGGTGGTGGGCGGGCTCCAGGAGGTTAAGAGTGAGACTAGAAGGGAAGAGAGAAATGGATCAATATTTGCATCTACATATTGGGATGGAGAGCTGAGGCCATTGGTCCTGAGCATGTTCTTTATCTCTTAGTCTTGGTGTGTGAGTGTGTGAGTGTGTGTGTGTCAATGTGTGTGAGTGTGTGAGTGAGTGTGTGTGAGTGTATGTGAGTGTGGGTCTCCTATGGTCAAGGTGGGCAGCATGGCCACCATTACCTTAGCAGCTTTGAACCTGTTGTTTTCTCTGTTTCAAAAACTCATCCCCCGGTGTCTGCCTGGCCCACTCCTGCTGACACTCTGGGGAGCCCTTGGGACACCTTCCTTGAACACCAGCTCTAAAGTCCCTCTGTCTTCACATTCTGACCTGTCCCTGTGGGTAGCTGAGCTCACATCTAGATGTTTCCTTGTCCCCTCCCCCTCACAGAACAGGAGATCCATGTGGGAGGGGCTTGTCTGCTCCTGTTGACGCCCAGGGCCCGCAGCAGGCTGCACACACCTGTGGGTGAATGAGCAGTGTTCCAGGGGGTGCATCTGCTTGTTTCTGAGGTTGGAGGTAAGGGCAATGTTTAGTGTCCCTGTTTTCCTATTCTCTGGAGTCTCCTGATATAAACTTTTATTATTATCATTGGTTTTCAAAATTCAATACTTAGTGATGAATAACAGGAAATGATCAGCAAAGGTCTCCTGCCACTCACCACTTCCAGATTATGAGATTTTCCTATAGCTGAGCCTCTCCCTTTCTAGTCAGATCTGTCCTCTCTCCACAGGTCCAACAGAAGCCCTCTGTCCCTCTCAGAGCTCTGTCCTCCCCGGCAGTCCCCAGCCAGTGTCTGACTCTCATTTTGCCATCAACCCTCAGGGATTGTCTTCTCCTTACCTGCCAGCAGGAGCCCAGGCCAGGGGACACGTCCTCTGCGGGGAGTGGCTGAGGGGCACTCCATGGTGTCTGCTGCCTGCTCCTCCCTGTCTCTGTGAGAAGAGCCTGAGGTCCAGTAAGGCTTGCCGGCACCTCTGTCTGGACTGGAGAGATCTGCGGTCCCTCCTCAATGTGCTCTGAGTCATCTCCTGAGGCAATATAACTTCCCAGGTCACGAGGGCTGGGGGTGGGGTCTGTGCCCAGGACCCTCCCACTCTGTCTCCTCATTCCTGCCAGCACTGTCTCCTCCTTCCATTTTATTGTCCTTCTATATCTCAGTTTCCTGGGAACTGCTGAGGCCTCTGCACGCGTGCACACACTGACACACACGGGCACACGCTCATTCGGTGTGGTTAGAGAAGTACAAGTCTGGGGTTTCCAGTGTCAGGAGAACTGTACCTCCTGGGGGATGTGTTGTTTCAGGACGAGCTCTCTTTTCCTGAGGTTTCATAGGAGGGCTCTTCTGAGGCTTTCCGGGGAGGGTTCCAGCCTGGAGTGTTGATACCCGGAATGTCCATGTGTTCCCATCACAACATTGGGCCTTAAATCCAATTCATCTGTGTCCCTGTCTGTTGTCTACTCTAGGCCCTTCCCTGGGCCCCAGGAGAGGGAGCATCACCACCTGGAGACTCAATTGGGGTACCCTGAGGGTTCTATTGTTAGGAAAGGGGCATCCTCCATAAGATGCTCATCCCCTCTGAGATGGACGCAACCACAGATTCTGGGTCCTAGTGTCCCATTCTGCATGAAATATTCCCCTTGTTCCCCAGGACATCATGGATTGGTGAGATGTCTTCAAAGACCACAGGCTTGTGTCCCACAGCCCAGGGGCCTTGGGGATTGGGTGTCAGCCTTGATTCCATTGGGGTCAGGTTGGGGCCCCTCCTCCCCTGGTAGTAACTCTACCTGGGGTGCTGGACCCAGAGTTTCTGCAAGTCAGGTCTATGTGAGAGGAAGGACATGGTTTGCTGCACAGGCACAAGGGAGATGAGACGTGTCTCACAAGGTGAGGGTGGGGAGGGCTGTGATTTTCTGGGAATTGAGGGGTATTTGATACCTTACCATTGGGAGGTCCCTTCTGACTGTATGAGAGGTAAACACAAATCCTGGGACATCTCTGGGCACTTGGTGGCCTCCTCCCATGCTGACACCAATGCCTTCATGTCTCTAAGGAACATGTTCCACACACTTCTGTCCCACAGGTGACAGGCTCCCATTGTGTGGTTTCCTCATCCATTTAGTCAATGTCTACTGAGCATGTGTGATGTGTCAGGCCCCAGGCTGGGCCCCAGAAACTTTGCAGAGAACAGGACACACGTGGGCCCTGTGCTCATGGACTTTACTTTGTAACAGAGAGTAAAGCTCTCAGAGAAATTAAAGCAATAAAGCGTTAATTTATAATGCAGAGAAGGGCTGTGAATGGAAAGTTCTGGTGCATTTAAAGCATGTACTTGGGTTCCAGCTGGTCTGGGGATCACAGAGAGCACTGCTGAGAAAGTGACCTCATGTTTGAGACTGAAGCGTGAGTGGCTGTTCTCCCCTTGAAGGACAGAGGGAGGTGGGAAACAGCTGTCCGCAGAGAAATGGCCTTTGGTGGGCAGATGGCTGGCTGGATGGAGGAGCAACAGCGTCCACTGTGGCCGCTTGGAGAGCAGGAGGACGAGGACTGAGTGACGCTGGTGACGTTGGCCCCTGCTGGGCTGTGGGTGCAGCTGAGGTCAGGAGAGCAGCCCCTGGGGAGGCTCCAGGTTGCAGAGAAGCTCTCCCACCCTCTGGTGGGTAAGTAAGAAATGTACAAGATACAATCCTTTTGCTGTGAGGAATACTTTTGTTTTGTACTTTTCATTCAACTTACAATGTAGTAGATATTTATTTATGCATATATGATTTTTAACATATTTATTGAGTTACAGTTGACACATAATAAACTTAACATATTGAAAGTGTACAATTTATTAAGGCGTGTCTACTTCACACAGCGGAGATGTTGTTGCAATGAGGTAATGAATGTGTCCCTTACGCTTAAAGTCTCCTCAGGCCCTCTTGTAATCTGTCCATTGTGCCCCTCCCCCACCCCTCTTCCAGTGTTATGGAAACTGTCATCAGCTTTCTGTCATTATAGATTAGTTTGATTTCTCTAAAATTTACATAATTTGAATCAAACTATAGATATAATTTTGAGTGAAAGTTGACTTCTTGACTCAACATGATTATTTTAAACTAATTCTTTCCTTTTTATCCCTGGTTCTATTCCATTCTGGAGATGATCGAATTTGTTTATCCACTCACCCATTCATGGACATTTGTGTGGTTTCCAATTTTGAGTTGTTATAAGTAAACCTGCTATGAACATTGGTGCAGAATGACTTTTAACACGAAGAATCAAGAGTTGTAAAACCATTGACAGGTTAGAGAAAAGGAAATGAGGGAGGTGCCACAAGGAGTCTGGTTCTCAGGTACATTGCCACAGCCCCCACCCACAGGGAAGGGGAAGAAACACCTGCTTCTTCCCATAAAGCTGTGTCTGCCAGAGCCCACCCATCAGTTAACACAGGAGCAGAAATAGTGACCCCCATCTCCCTTTTAGCTTCCTAATTACACACGAGTGCATCTCAGAGGCTGAACTTAATTCACATCTGGATTCTCAATCACTAGGAATGAAAAAAATATAGTGTTTAACCTTTCAGACCCTCTGATATAGGAGGGAACACAGGAAAGTCTGGAGCACAGACGTCAAGTGCCAGCAGACAATGTGTGGCATGTCTGAGCCCACAGGCAGCTGTGTGCCTCTGGGTGAGTGACCCCACCTCAAGAATCCTGTTTTCTTGTGAGATATCATAGAAAGATATTTGGTGTTCTTTCCAGGTTCTTAGAACAGAGCAACTAAAACCGTTGGAATCTTCTGCATAATGAGAGTGATAAGAGTGTGTTTGTCCTGATGAGGCAACTCCTGGCCGGCCCCCAGAAAGTCTCCAGTGAGGGCAGGTCGTCAAAAAGACCAAGCCTTTATTAGAAGATTGAAATTTTCAGTCCTCTCTCCAACCTCCTAGGAGGAGAAAGGAGCTAGAGATCAATTACCAATAATGCCAATATAAGAAAACTTTTATATAAAATTCTAAATATGGGCTTCAGAGAGCTCCCACATTGGTGAACACACGGAGGTGCTGGACCGTTGGAGCCTGAGGCAGGTGTGGAAGCTCCATGCCCCTCCCCCCATGCCTTGCCCTGTGAGTCTCTTCCATTCAGCTGTTCCTGAATTATAAGGAAGACCCTTTCCTGAGCTCTGTGAGTCATTCTAGATAATTATAACACCTGAGGGGGATCATGGGAATAGCTTTAAAAATGAGTTCTTCTTTGACTAAAATTGACTTTAGACCTTAAATAAATATTTTAGAATCTAAATGAGAATAAGTTGATTCAGTCTTTGCAAATACACAAGCAAGATCTAAATTCCAATGCTTTTTAATTCTGGAGTAGTGCACAGTTGATTTTTTTTCTTTTTTTGCAATAAAGATCAGTCACTTGAAATAGGCTTTTTAAATTTTTAAATACCATTGTGCAAAAAGCTGACTTCCTGTAAGAGAAAAATCACACTAGACTAAGCCTAATGCTGGCTCTGAAGAAGTAAAACCATTTGTTAATAAATGTGGATACATTTTAATATCAAAAAACAAGGCCAGTAAGTGATAGGCCATATAGAAATAAATAAAAAGAACCTACCATTGAATCCACTAGATTCTAGTTATATTAGAAATTAATTGAAGTTCTCTCCCACCAAAATCTTTTATTTGGAAATTATAAAATATTCTTTTAAATAACTCTTGTGCTATTATACTTAGAAATTTAAAATAGCAGGTACCTATGTTTCAAATTCAGCATATTTTATATGGAACATCTTACAAGCTCCAGGCTAAGAACCACAGTGCAGAACTCCAGGTTTTGGAGTTTGGGGGAAAATCCATGCCTCCTTCTGCAGATTTAGAAAGGGGCTCTGGTCTTTTCACTGGGCCCCTGTTGAGTCTGGATGCCTGATACACTGCCCTAAATGTTTGTCCTCCTGACTTCATATATTGAAAGTATAATCCCAGTATAAAGGTATCTGGAACATGGACCTTTGTGGAGTTATTAGGTCATGAAGGTGGAGCTGTCATGAATGGGATTAGTATGTGTATTGATTAAGTTCTGTAGTAAAATTGCACTAATAAGATGTAGACAGATTGCCATGGACCAGCGCGGCTCGTAATTCTAGGTCCTGAGTGAGAACGGTGCAGAATTAAGAAAACAGACTCATTAAGAAAAAAGGATGGGATCAGGAGGCCTCTTCAATGTTGATGGCAATATCCCAGTGCCCCATAGCCCCAGTTTGTTTATTATATAGTATATATATTATATAGTATATATATATTATATATATAGTCATATGCAAATCAAGGAAGTCCTTGATACAAAGTTACACATCTGAGACAAAAACAGGAACTCTCCCAAGGCATAAACAGGAATCCCCCTACCATGCATAAGAAAAATCAACCAACATCTGAACAAACAAACTGTGAGAAGATTGCTTCCAGCAACTTAAGCAAGCAAGTGAAGTGGGTGCAAATACTCAGCATCATAGCCAATATGGAGGTAGAGGGGGGAGAACTCAGCCCTTTGCTAAGCCTCAAATTTACAAAGGCTTTTTACCGCTTGCAGTCTACAACAACAGATAGATAGGTAGGTAGATAATTAGATAGATAGATAGATAGATAGATAGATAGATAGATAGATAGATAGATACAGATTTATAGAAAGAGGTTCATTATGAGCATATAATTATGGAGGTTATAAGATCCCATGATATTTTTCCTGCAAGCTGGAGCCCAGAAAAGCAAGTGGGGTAGCTCCATTCTAAACCTCAGAGCCAAGACCAAGGGGAGCCAATGGTATAAATTCAAATCCAAGGTTGTATTTTGGAGAACAGGAGACCTGGTATGGAAGGACAGGAGAAGATGGATGTCCCAGCTCAAGCAGACAGAAAATTCCTCCTTCCTCTACATTTTGTCTACTCAGGCCCTCAAAGGATTGGAAGAAGACAACTTGCATTGTGAGGACCCTAATTCCACCAATTAAATGCTATTCTTTTCTGGAAACACCCTTACTGAAACATCCAGAAATAATTTTCTATCTGTTATCTGGGAATCCCTCAGCCCAGTCAAGTTGACCATAAGATTAACCATCTTAGTGCCTTAAAATAAGGATGCCAGAGTTAGTTAGCTCCCTTTGAGCCATGTGGGGGCACAGTGAGAGGCCTGCAGCCCAGAAGAGGGCCCTCATTAGAACCTGACTGTGCAAGCACCCTGATCTTGGACTTTCAATCACCAAACCTGTGAGAAATGAGAAATACATTTGTGCCCTTGATAAGGCATGGTATTAAAAAAACTTTTTTTTATTTTTCTTAAGTGAGAAGTGAGAAACAGAGAGACAAACTCCCCCATGCACCCCGACTGTCACCCCCCCCCCCCAGCAAGCCTCTCATAGAGTGATGCTCTGCCCATCTGGGGTTGTTGCTTTGTTGTTCAGCAACTGAGATATTTTAGTGCCTGATATGAGGCCATGGAGCCATCCTCTGTGCACGGAACCAATTTACTCAAACCAAGCCATGGCTGTACGAGGGAAAGAGAGAGATTGAGAGAGAGAAGAGAGAGGGAGAGGGATGGAGAAGCAGATGGTCATTTTTGCTTTGTGCCCTGACAAGAAATGGAACCCAGGACATACACTGGCCGGGAAAATGCTCTATCACTGAGATAACTGGCCAGGGGAAACCATATTTTATTATACAATCCCAAACTGACAAAGGCGTCTGGCCACAAGCACAAGGGGAATAATGACTTGAAATGCACATCATATATTGGGTGCTGCCTAAGCCACCAAACACGATCTTGGGCTTGTACAACAGCATCCATCACTCATGGAAAAGGTATGTATGGGATCAGGCCCAAGCAGGAATAGAGGGTATGGGTGAATACGCCACAGGTGGCTCAGACACCCATGGCACTGGTGTCTCCTGCCCCTCCCTTCACCTGTACATATGGGCTCATGGCAGTTCCTATGAGCTGTTCACAGAGGAGGGATTACACAAACCAGATATACGGATGAATTGCACAGTAGACTGGTGCCAGCAGAAGTGGGTAGCTGCTGTTTTAACACTCTACTCATGTGGCCTTGAAACAGTGATGGAGGGAAATCTTACAGGTCACAAGACTTTAGGGGTCCACCTTATGAAAGGGAGGGATGTGTCAGTCTCTTTCTGCATGGATCCACATGAACCGCCTGGTCATGATGTGGAAAGAATAAAGCATGAAATGAAGACAGGGAGGATTTGGAGATTGTTTTCTGAAAATGGGCACAAACTGTGAAGATGATCAAATCCCACACTAATGCCCACCAGAAGGCCTGCACCATGTAGAGGCTGTTGGTAAGCAGTGGGCAGTGTCAAAAAGCTTCTTGCCCCACCAGTATGTGCTTGCTGGGTCCTTATGCAAAATGGCTAAATAGGCATTGCAGGCTACCAATGCTTTCAGCAAATGGGTTAACTCTTTCTGAGGCTGGGCTTGCTGTTAACAGTTCCTAGTGCCCAAACCAACAGAGACAGAGGCCAAGCTAAACCCATCATGGCCTCTTTCTGCAGCAGGATTACACAGACCAGGCCCCATTGCATAGGACTCTGAGCTTTGCCCTCACACGTATAGATATATACTCTGGGTTCTGATTGCTTCTTTGTACTCAATGTTCTGTCAACACTGCCAGTTAGAACCAAGAAAATGTCTCACCTATTGCTATGGCATCCCAGAAAGCATTGCTTCCCATTGGAGGGTACTTTTTTAAGACAAATGTAGTGAAGCAATTAACTCATAGTCGTGAATTCAGTGATCCTCCCTGGGTTCTCACTACACAGAGACAGTTGGCCTTTCAGAATGATAGAATGTCCCATGATCAGAGGCAGATTAAGGTCAGTTGAGGACCTGGATGTAGAAGAAAATATTAGGCCCCTTACATTAGAAAAGAGTGTAAAGTTTGGGTTCTGCAGGGTTCTTCAGTAGTCAGGGCCCAGGGCGCATGCCTGGTGCACCCACGGTTAAATCTGCCTTTGCCTACGATGGCTAATGAGGGGTCCTTTCTTCCTTGCTACCTAGTGAAGCCACCTCTTTAATTTTAAAAGATCTCCCAAAGAACCTCCATTTAAGGAGCACTGTAATATGACCAGGGGATCTTCCTGTGTCTTTTCCATCCTCAGCTTTGGGAGGGGAATCTCCAGATAGATTTTCATTCTCATCTCCCCTCCCCATGCCATTTCCATGGGACTCATATCCAGGGTCCCAGGCACTCTAACTCTTATTCTCAGTTCTTTCTCTGATCCTCACTACTCCCTCTTTTCTCATTTCTGCTCCTGGTCCCCAGATTCACAAAGTGTTGGTAAAAAACCATAGGCTACTTGGCCTGTGGTGGCGCTGTGTATAAAGTGTCGTCCTGGAATGCTGAGGTCAGTGGTTTGAGACTCAGGGCTTGTGCGATTAAGGCACATACAAAAAGTAACTACTTTAAGTTGATGCTTCCGGTCTTCCCCCCACTGCTTTCTCTCTCTCTCTCTCTCTCTCTCTCTCTCTCTCTCTCTTCTCTCCTAAATCAACAAATAAAATCTTAAAAAAGTAAAAAAAGAAAACATCATTGGCCTTGGGACAAGCATAACTAGAGCAATAGTCAAGGTTTTCCCCAGATAATACCAGCCTCCAGTTATTTCTCACAGAATGGTCTTTAACACAAAAAATTAAGTGCTTGCAAAACCACTGAAGGACCAAAAAATTATAAGTGAGGGAGTTGTCACTGGAAATCTGGTTTCTTGGGCTCACTACTGTTAAGCCTAATCCTGAGGGACTCGAAGACACAACAAAATCCATCGATTCCACCCCAAAGCTTTATTGTCTAGCTTGGCCAAGCAGCGGCAACTCTGACAGAAATCTGAGGGAGAGCGCTAGCCCTTTGTTCTACTTAGTTTTTGTAGTTTTGCAAGTGGGAAGTATAGAAGCAAAAATTGCAATTAGGTGCCCTTTACCACTATTGGTTATAGTCATATGCCGTTTAACAGGATAGGACCATGTTCAATTTGCAAGCCATACATCATTTTGGAGAAAACAAAATTTACAAGTCAATATAATGATAGAAAGATGTCTCTTCCTGCACCTGGCCAGCCATTCACCCCTTTCCCCACAAGTGTGGTGGAATGTCAGGGAATCCATGTTTTCCTTCCCTTTGTATTTACAATCCAATGCTAAGGGCCATCCTGGTTTTATGCCAATCACACAGTACAGAGATCATTCACAAAATTTCTCTGCACACCTTAACTCAAATTAATAAAATGTTCTTTAAGCCTCTTAAAATATTAATATTGATTCTGTAGCTTTTGGTACTTTACAACACCTGTGGGTGAGGTGGCACAGTGACTCCTCAGGGCTCCTCACTACCACAGCCCCCACCCACAGGTAAAGAAACACCTGCTTCTTCCCATAAAGCTGTGTCTGCCAGAGCCCACCTGTCGGTCACACAGGAGCAGAAATAGTGACCCCATCTCCCTCCAGCTTCCTAGTTACACACATGTGCATCTCAGAGGCTGAATTTAATTCACATCTGGATTCTCAAGTACTAGGAATGGAAAACATAGTGTTTAACCTTTCAGACCCTCTGATATAGGAGGGAACACAGGAAAGTTTGGAGCATAGACGTCAAGTGTCAGCAGACAATGCGTGGCATGTCTGAGCCCACGGGCAGCTGTGTGCCTCTGGGTGAGTGACCCCACCTCAAGAATCCTGTTCCCTTGTGTTGTTTCATAGAAAGATATTTGGTGTTCTTTCCTGGTTCTTAGAACAGAGCAACTAAAACTCTGGGAATCTTCTGCGTAATGAGGATGATAAGAGTGTATTTGTCCTGCTGAGGCAACTCCTGGCCGGTCCCTAGATAGTTTGCAGTGAGGGCAGGTTGTCAGAAAGACTAAGTCTTGATTAGAATCTTGCAATTTTCAGTCATCAAATTAAGAAAACTTGAACTTTGTAGAGTTCTTATGAATTTATTTGAGCCAAACTGATGACAATAGCCCCACAACAATATCTCAACTGACTGAGAAAATGGTCCCCAGTAGAGTCCTTTTGCTCCTTATTTTACATGTTACAAGTGAAGCTATAGGCCTGAGGAGTCACCTGAAATCCACTGGCTGTAGTTAAAAAAGGCCAAAGAAAGCAAAGCAGGAAGAAAACCCTGGGACTGGATTAAAAAAAAAAAAAAGACACGTACTTGTTTTACATTGGTGTGGGCAAGATAGTTAGCAGTCAATTAACATAATAAAAATAATAATGAGGGCCTGACCTGTGGTGGCGCAGTGGATAAAGCATCGACCTGGAAATGCTGAGGTCATCGGTTCGAAACCCTGGGCTTGCCTGGTCAAGGCACATATGGGAGTTGATGCTTCCTGCTCCTCCCCCATTCTCTGTCTCTCTCTTCTCTCTCTCCCCCACCTTTCTCCCTCTCTTTCTCCTCTCTAAAAAAATGAATAAATAAAATTTAAAAAAAAAGAAAAAAAATAACAATGAGGGCTTGTGTGTACTCTAATCTGGTCAGGGAGGGGTCCAGAAAAAGGAAGTGAGGCTGACAGTGTTAGGTGTGTTATCAATGCTAAAAGAGAATAGAAGGCTGTTATGGAAAGGACCAACATTTGTCAGAGAAGTTACCTGCCCAGGATGTGACTACCTGGCATGACTTGCTTTTTTTTTTAATTTAGAAAATTAACTTTAACAGGGTGAATGGATCAATAAGAGTACATAGGTTTCAGGTAAATATTTCTATAGCATTTGAACTGTTCATTATGTTGTATACTCATCACCCAAACTCAAATAATTTTCCATCACCTTATATTTCTCTCTCTTCACACCCTTTCCCCCCATCACCTTTCTCACATCTCCCTCCCCCTCCTAACAACTTTACTTTTATCTATGTTCATGTATTTCAGTTTTATATCCCACCTATGTGTGAAATAATAGTTTTTAGCTCTTTCTGGCTTACTTATTTCACTCTGTATTGTGATAAGATACCAAAGAACTGTAAAACTTAGCATTGGTGACACTATTTTAAAGAGAAAAAGTCAGGCTTCTTGCCCCCTCCTTTCTTTAGAGAATGGAGGGAGAAAAATGTGGGAGCTTCCAGGCTTACAAGGATGACTGAGTCATTTGGTTTAACTATAGTTCTCTGAAGGAATATGATAAATATGTGTATTCTAAACCACCCTCTTGATGTTCCGCTTATCTGTCAGACCTCACCCTTACTGGACTATCTCCCCGGAGACAGAGGAATTCCAAAAAGCTGACAAGCCACCCCAAGGAGGGGCTCTGGACATACCAGGACTTTTGATTCAACACTCACATGCTCCAAGCCCCCCAAGGAGGAGCATTTTGGACATACCAGGACTTTTGCCTCAGAATCTCCTCAGGCTCTCCCAAACACTATATAACTCTCCCCTAGTCTGTAAACCCGCTCTTCTCTCCCTGAAGAAGTGCCCAGCAGGGTTCTGTAAAGCCAGAAGCCACGGCCACCATCACAGCTGCCTGGCCAATGCAGGTTCGCATTGGATTTGGACAGTCGGTAAAGAAACAACGGAGCCAAAAACTGGTGGGCCATCATCTTTAATCCTAGCTTGCACCAGTGGGCAAGTAAAAAACACACACTGGGCTCCAAAACCCACTCACATTCAGTGCTCACAAAGCTACTGACTTATCCAAGTTTCCTAGAATCAAAGGTTTCTAACCTACCAGACTTATTCACCTCTGTTCCCCATCTCCTTCCTTCTCCCTGCACAAACTGCACAAACTGGCCTCTCACTCAACACTCCGCCATCTTGGCTGCTTCTCCTGGCCTCCTCCATGTGGCCTCCTTCTGCTCTCTGCTCTGCTCTCTCTTCTAATGATAATCGCAGCTACCAAGAGAGCAAGCTCCCAGTCTGCCCCCATTTTATAGTGTAGAAATCAAAACCCTTAATCCAATATACAAAATAGGGAAGTCTCTAATACAAAGTCACTTATCCGAGGCATGATGGGATTGTACCACCCCACATCAAAAAGGGTGGGAAAGGCTTAGTCCTAGAACCAAGCCTCAGGCTACAAGGATCCTGCCTACCCACAGCCCACCCCCAACACACATTAATATCACCTGGGTGACGGCCTCCACGTGGGCAGCGCCATCTTTAACAAAGTAAGCATAATATATTTTATCTGCCCAACAATCCACCCCTATGCTCACTTTACTACCCACAATCTATACCACTAGCATTCCTGTGCAAGGAAATTAGGCGCATTACACAAATTACAACAGCACAAATCATACAGTTTCAATAATCAAAAAGGTACACTTCACCAGTCTCTGAGCACTTTGCCCAAAGCGCAAAATGTCCTCTGCCTTCTTTCTAGCCATGGGAAAAGCTTCCCGGGGCAGGGGAGTGCTTCCAGCAAAGCTGTCCCCCACCCCCATCAGGGTGTTTCACATTGTCCAAAATCTGTAAATCCATAAGACCATCCAACAAAGGAGCCCACTCTGGTCGTAGTCCAGGAAATCAGTCCATGCACATGGGGCGTCAGCCACCCCCCTCATTCCTGCCATCCTGGCAGGTCTTACACTGTCCCAAAGAGGAGCACGTGGCAATGGCAGTCAGCATTTCCATCTCTGCTCCGGAGAGCATGTCCAGCCCTATGTCCCAAAACCGCAGACCTACCAGGGCCGTAGTAGGTGATCCTTCCAGCTGGACTCTCATTTTATGGAGACTGCAGATTGCAACTCCAGCCTGATTCTCCTCATCCTCCAAATAAGAACTGAAAACACCAGTTCCCACTGCCAGGCTCAAGTCCTGGGCCGCTGCCACCCTCTGCTCCGCAGACCTTGCAGCTCCAGTTCCAGCCTCATCTCTGGCCTCAGCCCTGGCCTCCCGCCGCTGCTGGCTCTCCGCAACATCCAGGGCAATCTGCGACTCACGAACCTGTGACTCCTTCTCGAGTGGCTGCTCCATATCCAGGCGAATCTCGCAAACCTGGTCGGCCTCCTCCTCCAGCACTTCCTCCAGCTCCAGGGTCAGCATCTGTTTCTCCCATGTTTGCTCCAGCTCCTTCCACTGCTCAGTTTGCAGGTCCCGGGCAGCCTCTGCCACAGAGCTCTCAGTTACCTCATGCATGGCTGTAAAAGTCGGTCAGCCTATGGTCCCCAAAAGGACAGCCATGGGGAACCATAACAGCAGCCAGTCCTCTACTCCACCACTCAAAGGTGGTGGTGGCTCCTTGCCGATCTGTATCAAATCCTGCCACAGACTACGCCAAATGTAAAGCCAGTGGCTGCGACTACCATCACGGCAGCCCGGCCCATGCAGGTTTGCATTGGATTCAGACAGTCGGTAAAGAAACAACGGAGCCAAAAGCTGGTGGGCCATCATCTTTAATCCTAGCTTGCACCAGAGTGGGCAAGTAAAAAACACATACTGGGCTCCAAAACCCACTCACATTCAGTGCTCACAAAGCTACTGACTTATCCAAGTTTCCTAGAATCAAAGATTTCTAGCCTACCAGACTTATTCACCTCTGTTCCCCATCTCCTTCCTTCTCCCTGCACAAACTGCACAAACTGGCCTCTCACTCAACACTCCGCCATCTTGGCTGCTTCTCCTGGCCTCTTCCATGTGGCCTCCTTCTGCTCTCTGCTCTGCTCTCTCCTCTAATGATAATCGCAGCTACCAAGAGAGCAAGCTCCCAGTCTGCCCCCATTTTATAGTGTAGAAATCAAAACCCTTAATCCAATATACAAAATAGGGAAGTCTCTAATACAAAGTCACTTATCCAAGGCATGATGGGATTGTACCACCCCACATCAAAAAGGGTGAGAAAGGCTTAGTCCTAGAACCAAGCCTCAGGCTACAAGGATCCTGCTTGCCCACAGCCCACCCCCAACACACATTAATATCACCTGGGTGACGGCCTCCACGTGGGCAGCGCCATCTTTAACAAAGTGAACATAATATATTTTATCTGCCCAACAGGTTCCTCTCTTCCTTTCAATAAAGCCTGTTACTCTGGTCTTTTGGACTCCCATCTGGTACGGAAACCTGGGACCGGGTACTAACTGCCTGGATGATCCCTCTGTGCCGTCCCAACTTACTACCAGGGAAGCAATGGGCAGCAGCAGCTCATCCCAGGCTTACTCCCTGATTCTGTTTGGATGTGTAATTGTAGGTTGACTGGCCGGCAGTCTAACCCTGTCCTGAACCCCTACTGGACCAGAGAAAGGTAAGGAGTTTTTCCCTTCCCCTTCCCCAGTTGGCCTCTAAATTTCTCTCTGAAAACACCCCTTTCTGGTTGGATGGTTTTTTCTGACACGCCTCACGTTTTGAGGGGTTTGACTTTCAGTCTCAGTGGACTGCACGGAAGACTAGGTGCCTAGCCAAACCTCTCCACTCTCTTGGACTTCTCATCCTCAGAGCTCCCTGACAGGTGGTGACAACCTCTATCAGGGACAACTCCCACACATGAAGATTCTCTCCTCTTGGGACAGTGACAAAAGGCGGGGATGCCCCCTCTTGCTCACCTGTCTCCACTATGGGCTCTTCAGAGTCTAAGCCTTCTGATCAGACCCCTCTAGGATGTCTCATAAAAAACCTCACTAGCCTGACCTGTGGCGGCGCAGTGGATAAAGCATCGACCTGGAAATGCTGAGGTCGCCGGATCGAAACCCTGGGCTTGCCTGGTCAAGGCACATATGGGAGTTGATGCTTCCAGCTCTTCCCCCCTTCTCTGTCTCTGTCTCTGTCTGTCTCTGTCTCTCCTCTCTCTCTCTCTCTCTCTCTCTCTCTGTCTCTTCCTCTCCTCTCTAAAATGAATAAATAAATAAAAAAATTAAACAAAACAAAAAAACCTCACTAAGTTAGGCCTCTCTGTCCTTAAGCCAAAAAAACCTCATTTTCTTCGGCGTGGCCTCAGTACAAATTAGACAATGACTCCCATTGGCCTGAAAACAGGACATTCAATTACAATATCCTAAGAAATCTTACAATTTCTGCCACAGGATGGGGAGGGCATCAGAAATTCCTTACATGCAGGCTTTCTTCTCCCTTCTCTCCTGTCCTTAATTTCTGTGCCTTCTGTTCTACACAGAGGCTGTTTTGGCCAAAGAAACCTCACCTAAAACCTCTGCTCCCAATCTTTTCTTCTCTGTGAACTTCCAATTCTCTCCCTCCTGCCTGACCCCTGAGGGCACCCCTCTCTCAGGATCCCTCTCTAGTTCCTCAGCAAATCTTTTTTGCTGGAGTCTCTTCCCTCCAAAAAGCCCCCTCCCTTCACTAAATCCTGTTTTCTCATTCACCAGTCTCTCTTTCTCCTCCCCTGCTGGCCGGGAGCCCCTCCCTTCTCCACTGTGTTCTTCATCCCCTCCCCCTTCCTTAGAAGCTGTAGCTCTGGCTGTGGTGCCTGTCTCCTCTTTGACCCCTCCTCCTTCCTTACAAACTGTGACTGTGCCTCTTTCCTCCCCACCCCCTCCCCTCTCCTCAAAGCTCTAAATCTTTTTTGACTCCTCTGACCATGTGGCGCCACACCAGTACATTACCTTCCTCTTCCTCCTCCTCCTGCAGATTCTGACCCTCCTTCTTTCCATCCAGCTGCTCACGCTGTCCATCCGTCTGCCTTCTCTCTTCCTCCCCTCTATGCTGGCAACTTCCTGCCATCTAAAAAAACTTAAAAAAGCAGAATTGTATATTAAGCTATGTGAGTAAGTAATCTGTCTTGTCTCTTTGTTTGTTAGAAAATATCTCTAATATAATTTGAATTGAAACAAGTAATGCACCCTCATTGAAATTCCTTAATTCATAACTTTTATGTAAAGTCTTTGTTTAATGTGTAACTGTGTCTGTTTCTAAGGCCTTAAACCAATAATTACCCACCTCTTAAACCAGGCTTACACATCCCCAGGGACTCTCCCTGCAATACCCCCACCCTTCCTGTTTGAAAACCTTCAGGGGCTTATCACCTCATACAAGCCTTACACCTAATCAATGAGGCAGTAATTCCCCTTCATCCAGTAGTCCCTAATCTCTATAAGTTACTGTCACACATTCCCTCAAACACCATTCACTTCACAATCCTAGACCTCAAGAATGCCTTCTTTACCATTCCTCTGCACCCTGACTCTTACTTTCTGTTTGCATTTACCTTTATTTAAACTCACCTGGACACTAATGCAGCCCAGCAAGGATCAAAAACAGCCCACACCTGTTTGGGCAGGCACTAGCTCAGGATTTAGCAGCATGCAATCTCAAAACTAGTACTCTCTTACAATATGTAAAAAGCCTACTCCTCTGCAGCCCCTCCCTGTCTGCCTCAAGGAGACACACTGCCACCCTTCTTAATCTCCTCACTGTGCTAAGGCTCAACTTTATTCAGTCTGTAGTCTATCTGGGCATCACCTTAACCCCCACTACCTGAAGTCTCACCCTAAATCAAACTCAGACCCTCCGCAGTCTCCAACCACCTACCACCGCAAATCAAATCTTTTCTTTCCTCAGTCTAATAGGCTTCTTTAAATAGTGAGTTTCCAATTTTGCTCTTAGTCAAGCCCCTCAGTGAGATCTTCTGAGCATGGCTTTTAAGGTCTATAATGGCCAAGAAAGTAACAGAAAAGGCAAATAAGGCCCCAAAGAAGTCAGGAAATACCAACTAAAGGCTCCAGTGCCCAGAAAGGGCTTCATAGGATTCCATCAGGGCCCTGCTCCAGAGTGGAAAGAAAGGTCATTGAACTGAAGCCTGCCAGGCTTCCTGGCCCCACCGGTTTACACGTCTGTGCTGTGGAAAGAGGGACATGAGAAGGTAAGCTGCCCCCTTGCTCCATGGAGGGAGGGTTCAGTCTCTTCTAGCCCTGCTCCAGCTACCTGTGACCTGACCTTGCCCAGCATGCTGGGAATTGCCACTGAAGGCCCAAGGACATCGTTCATGAACCTAAGGTATTTCTTCCAAGTAGCAGATAAGTTAATCTCATTTCTTGTAAACACAAGGGCCATCTACTATGCCTTGCTTGAATATTTAAGTTTTATTTATCCCTCAAAGATCTCTACTGTGGGTATTGATAGTCTGAGTTTGTTACTTTATTTAATATATAGTATCTCATTTATTCCTCTTGTCTCAATGTCCCATGCCTATTGTAGGCTGGGAGCTGCTGCTAATTCGAGCTAGAAGCAGTGGTCACTAGGACTTAAACTCTAACTGCAAAGTGTAGAAATGTAACCACCCTTTCCTAAGCACTTGCTGGATTTACAGGTTACTCAGCAAACTGTTCAAAGGCTGTTCAAGAGGCACTTCCAGAATTACATCACCCAGGGACTGACTTTCATGTGGATGGGTCCATACACCATAATCCTGACAACTCCCACTGCTGCTAAAGTAGAAAAATGGCATGCCTTACTCCAACCACAAACCGGAAGCTGGTTGGTCTACATATGGCAAATATGTGAAAAAACTAAGGACTCTTTTCATCAGGCTTTGGGAAAAGGGAAACTAGGATAAAAAGAAAGTCAGCTTGATTGTCACTAGAGCTTGAAAATTTTTAAATCAAGAGTTCTGACTAGAAAGGAATTGTATGGTTTTGATAATAGAAGGTATAAGGTATGGAAATACTTTTGAAAGAAAAAGGAAAAGCAAGTTTTTATGAAGGCCAATTATTTCTGGATAAGAAAGTGCATGAAAGCTGAAGGTTTAAGTAAGTTGTAGAAAGTTTGTGCAGGTTATAGGTTTGTACTGAGAAAAAAGAATTTGTACGGTCAGAAAACCGGTTTTTAAAGAATGTTTAATCAGTCACCCTAGCTAACAATCCTCTACTCTCCTTACTTATTGGGATGACTCTTTCCTCTACCCTGACCACCTGGAACTTAGAAACAGAGAAACAAAACCAAACCCTTGTCCTTCTATTCTCTATTCACCTCTCAGCCTACCTCACCCAATCAGGGGCTTTCTACTTGTGTGGGACCAACACCTATATATATCTCCCTACTAATTTGACAGAAACCTGTACCCTAGTCTATCTACCCCAAATATCAACCTAATCCCACCCCATGAGCCTCTTTCAATTCATAGTACACTACCCATCAATCTGAGGATCAAACAAGCTATACAGGTAATTTCTCTTCTTGTTGCTTTAGAAAGCCTAGCGAATTTGTATACATGGAATCAGTAGTTTCACACAAACTGGGTGTCTTGACTATTGCCTTTCATTAGTCCACTCACTCTCCTATTTATTTTTCTAACTTTTGGACCCTGCCTCTTACGTTTGTTCACTAGTTTTTAACAGAACCACATGCAGACCCTCGCCAATCAGAAAACTGAAAAAATCTACCTAACCCTACACACCAACCCTGAAACCTGCCCTTGCAAAACAGAAAAATCTGAAACCCTATATCAGCAAACCTCCTAAACCCTATCTTTTAACCCCTGCAGGTCCCCTAACCCTAAAGCTCTCCCAGATCCCTGAAGAACTAGGAGAATTAATAGCATTAACCTCTTAACGCTTCTCAGTCTTTTTACCCTTCACATAGTAAGGGGACAAGATCACTGGATCTTTTTGGCTGAAGAAGAGCCTACAAATGGACATGAAATAATTCTTTTAGCTCAAGCTAACTGCTCTCTCCAGGGCTGCCAGGAAAAATATCTCTAACTTTACCATGGAAGAACTTTCACCCCCCCCCATACAACCTTCCTTATCTCTGCATTCCTAATCTCCAAATATTTGCCTCTTTCTTTATCTAGTTCCTACAGGCCTGGATGAGAGAAATCTCTAGGATTACCTACAATCAAATGCTCCTACACTCCTATTCCCCAATACCCCAAGGAGAACTTCATGAGGGAAATATCAAATAGGTAGGGATGACAGCAGGAAGAAGCCGCCCCTCAGCCCAAGAAGTTCCCTCCTGAATATTCTCCAAACCCCTTCCTTTTAAACCACACATATTCAGTTTTTCTAAAACTTACACCAACAGGTTCCCTGTCTCTAAAAATTCCCACATGTCCTCCCATCCGAGAGGAACCAGACCAGCACAACTCATGAGGCTCATCCAGGAGACCATGTATCACCATGTCACTCTGTCCACTCGGCACTTGCAGCAAGCAACTAACAATTATTACCTCGCAATTTTTTTTTTTTACTTCCTCACTCAGGTTTTCGGAGACGTTGCCTGGTTCAGACCTTACAGCATGGAAATTGACGACCTCCTTAACTGGATGGGAAACTTGGCTTGGCAAGGTTCCCTTCTTGAGTTCTCTCCAGAAGAAGCAATGATTTTCCAATTTTTTCTCTTCTTTCTCCTCATCACCTCTCACCATATATTATAAAATTAATAACTGCCTTTCTTTTATATGTAACCACAGAGCTGAGAAATAATAGATATGTGTATTCCAAACTGCCCTCTTGATGTTCCGCTTATCTGTCAGACCTCACCCTTACTGGATTATCTCCCCGGAGACAGAGGAATTCCAAGAAGCTGACAAGCCGCCCCAAGGAGGGGCTCCAGACATACTAGGACTTTTGATTCAACACTCACATGCTCAAAGCCCCCCATGGAGGAGCATTCCGGACATACCAGGACTTTTGCCTCAGTATCCCCTCAGGCTCTCCCAAACACTATATAACTCTCCCCTAGTCTGTAACCCGCTCTTCTCCCCTGGGAGAAGTGCCCGGCAGGGTTCCTTTCTTCCTTTCAATAAAGCCTGTTACTCTGGTCTTTCGGACTCCCATGGATTCTTATGGAATAAAGGTTACCTGAAGAACTTTCTTACCTTTTCAATAAGAGACAATATTTATATATCCTACAGTGATTTTAACTCTTCCTTTCTTCCTGGAATCCTGAGAGTAACATATACTCTAGACAAAGGAATGGGAGGTAGACACTAAAAAATTTGTGAATGTCTTTGATATGTAAAACAACATCACTATTGTGTTACCTTGTAAATTTTAATAGGTAGAATGTTTTTATAGATTCTATGAACAAATGTTGTAAGCTTATTGTGTCATGCTCCCCTACCTTTTCTCCCAACCTATATGTGATCGTCTATATAACTAGCTTAAGGTCTATTTTGCACACACACAATTTCGGTTAGCTATACCCTGTGTAAATCATATGCAGCTGCCTTATTAATAAATCTCCTCCTAAAAATTCTCCTGTATCCTGCCTTGGTGTCTGTACATAACCCATGGAATTGAGGTACACTACTTTATAACAGTATAATGTTCTCAAGTTCCAAACATGTTGTAAATGTCACTATGTCATCATTTCTTATGGTTGAGTAGTATGTACACTCTTTTTCATCCAATCCTTTATTGAGGGACACTTTTGTTGTTCCTATGTCTTGGCCACTGTGAACAATGTTACGATGAACATGGGGGTGCATGTGTCTTTACATATGTTGGTCAAATAAGTTTATAAATATATATGTTTGCTTGCTTATAGTTTGCATTGGGTGTGGGGGGCAGGCTGTAAGCAGGCAGGATCATTATAACCTAAGGCTTAGTTTTAAGACTAAGCTTTTCCCCACACCCTTGACTGTTGCATGATGTGGGGTGGTGCACTCTCATGAGGAATCCCATTATGCCTCAGATAAATGACTTTGTTTCAGAGACTTCCTTGTTTGTATATTGGATTAAAGGTTTTGATTTCTACACTATAAAATGGGGCAGAGGATCCCATGCTAGAGGAGAGCAGAGAAAGGCCACATGGAAGAGAGGAGAAGCAGCCAAGATGGTGGAGTGCTGAAGAAGAAGCCAACTTGTGCAGAGTTTGTGCAGAGAGAAGGAGGTGGGGAACAGAGGTGAATAAGGCTGGTGAGGTTAGAAACCTTTGATTCTAGGAAACTCAGATAAGTCAGTGGCTTTGGGAGTCCTGAATGGAAAGGGAAGTGTTTTCCCACTGTGTGTATTTCTTGCCTGCTGGGTGCAAGCTAGGATTAAAGCTAATGGCCCACCAGTTCTTGGCTCTGTTATTTCATTACCATCTGTCTGAATCAAATGCAAACCTGCATGGGCCAGGCGGCTGTGTTGGTGGCCATGGCTATAGGCTTTACAATGTACCAATGTTTTCAAGTTTTGGAGATGTATACCCAGTAGAGGGATTGCTGGGTCATAGAGTAGCTCTATTTTTAATATTTTGAGGAACCACCATACTTTCTTCCAAAATGGTTGTACTAGTTTGCACTCTCACCAGCAGTGAATGAGTGTTCCTTTTTCTCCACAGCCTCTTCAACATTTATTATTACTTGTCTTCTTGATAACAGCCAATCCAACAGGTGTGAGACAGTTTTGATTTCCATTTCTTGAATAGCTAGTGAAGATGAACATCTTTTCATATATCTGCTGGCCATTTGTATGTCCTCTTGGGAGAAGTACCTGTTCAGGTCCTCTCCTCATTTTTTATATGGATTGTTTGCTCATTTGTTGCTGAGCTTTGTGAGTTTTTTTAATATATTTTGAATATCATCCCCTTATCAAAGCTGCTGTTTGTAAATATCATCATCTTCCATTTAGTTGATTGCCTATTTTGTTTGTCAGGTTTTTTGCTATGCAGAAGCTTTCTAGTATGATATAATCCCATTCATTTATTTTTGTCTTTACTTCCCTTGTCTTTGGGGTCAACCTCATAAATTGTTCTCTACAGCCAAGGTCCATGTGTTTAGTACCTGTTTTTTCTTCCATATAATTTATTATTTCAGATCTTATATTTAGGTCTTTGATCCATTTTGAATTAATTTTTGTGTAGGGGGACAAACTGTAATCAAGTTTCATTCTTTTGCATGTGGCTTTCCAATTTTCCAAGCACCATCTATTGAAGAGGCTTTCTTTTTTCCATTGTGTATTTTTGGCTTCTTTGTCAAAGATGATTTGTCTATTCATATGTGGTTTTATTTCTGGGCTGTCAATTCTGTTTCATTGGTCTTTATGTCTGTTTTTCTGCCAATACCATGATGTTTTTATTATTGTGGCTCTATAATATAATTTCAAGTCAGGTAGTGTAATATTTCTGGCTTCATTATGACTTGCTTTTAGTTAAAAACTTTAATTTCAGAACATTCTGTGCAGTTACTTCAGGAATCTGAGTTTATAAGGATGAACTTACAGAACTCTTCTGAGGTTGTCAGGTTTAGTATGTCATCCCTTTTTCATCCACACCTCCTCCTTGGCCATAAATTAGGTTAAAGGACGCATTGAAGACCAATCTTTTGGTTTGATAGTATGGTTTTGTAATCCTAAAAATCTCATTCATAGGAAATCCTAGTGTTAGCATTTGTCTTGCGAAACAATGGACCATTGAGGATGGGACAAGACTGTCTTTGCCATACTACTCTGAACACGTTCGACCTGGTTTGATCTCAAAAGCTAAGCAAGTTCAGGCCTGGATATCCCACACCAAGAAGCTAGACATATCCCCAGTACTACTGCCCAAGCCAAGTAGAGAAGAGGAGCATTCCTATTCTGGGGGACGTTATTCAAGCCTCAGAGAACTTGATTACAAGAACTTCCCAATATTATTGGCATGGTTCAGCAAGAAGCTGGAAGGGAGAACCATGCAACTCTGAATGCTAAATATGAAGAAAAACCCAACTAGAGAGTGAGGACTGTGTCAGAGGGGTCTCAGAGTAGTAAAAACTTAAACTCTTAAGGCCCAGAAATCCCAGACTCTTGGGCCACTCTACATTCAAAGGTAGAAATCTGGGTCCCCAGCCCCCTTCACCTCCAAGCCCGTGAACCAGGGCCTCAGGCTCACTTCCTGCATAGCACCAGAGAATGCAGGCCCCCAATCCCTTCATCCTTGAGACTTGGCCTTCAGCTCTCACCTCCTCTGAGACTGATATGATCTTTATAACAATGCATGGTGTCCTTGGGCATGTGACATTTTCCAATCTTTACACAGGCAGAACAATGCAGGTCTCCTGGAACAGAGAGAGCTGGGGGGCTAAGAGAAGGTTGGGGTGCACAGCTCTTCTCCAAGCTGCAACCATCCTCCTTGAGCCCAGAGCCTCTGAGTCTCTGGGGTTCCATCTCTCCATATCCTTGGTCACCTGCATCCCTCTGGGCTCTCCTACCTGGATGAGGGAGAGAGTTCAGCAGGACACTGCCACTCTGGGCCCTGTTGCACTTGTTGGAGGAGCAGAAATGAGCATAGGAGGTGATGAGCACTCCAGGGCAGTGATTTTCAACCTTTTTTGAGCCACGGCACATTTTTTACATTTACAAAATTCTGGGGCACACCACCTACCAAAATGACACAAAATGACACTCTAACACAGTACATATTATACATATAGTTAATAATATAGTTTCTAAATGTATTTATACTCAGTGTGAAACCTGGGCCAGTTTCAATGAACACAAAAGGGATATCCTGGCAGAAATGGTAGAAAGACACACACAAAGCTCTTCCTCAACAGTTCTCAGTCTCTCTCTGTTTTTAGTTTTTATTGCAGTCAAGCTTGAGAAGCTCAGCTCACATAGATATGTGGTTGAAAATGGGAGCAATGTCAAATAGCTTTGTTGATCAGAATGGGGAACTCCTTGGCAACAGATAACCAAAAACTGTCCAAAAGAAGATCAGCAAACTTAAGCTTTAAAGTTAGATAACATTGTGATGCATTGTTATGCATTGTATATCACCCTCTGTGGAGACCTCTTTTAAAAAGAAAAAGGTCAAATATCTATATACACCATCAGGATAGACATAACCAGCTGAGGCTGAGGTGAGGCTTCATCTAGTGGTGGCAACATTTACCTCCAGTCCTAACCAGGATTAGAAATCGGGACCATGGGGAGGAGTAGCAGCTTCAACTACTCGCTGCCACAAAATGATAAGTGCCCGGCAGCCCGAGTGGGGACCTTCCTGGGTGTGGATGAGAGGCAGCCTACTATTGGTTCATCGCTAGTGGTCGGGATGAATCTTAGAAGGTGATTGGTCAGTGAGCGTTCCCTATGCCTCTACTCTTCCTGTTGCTGATAGCTGGAGGGATTGTGAGGGGAATGTTTATATTCAGATGGAGGCGGCTGGTGGCGGGCCCGATAAATAGCCTCCACGGGCCATATCCAGCACACGGGCTATAGTTTGGGGACCCATGTTTAATTTCCCCATGGCACACCTGACCATGTCTCATGGCACCCTGGTTGAAAAACACTGCTTCAGGGGGCCCCGAGTGGATGGAGACAGTCTGGGAACTCTCTGTCTAAAACTTGCTGCAGCCTTTGCTCCCCACTGTGAGTGATCTGGTTCTTCAGGGAGAAAGAGTGACAGCTGAGCTGGAAAAGGGAAGCTCTAAGGGAGACAGGGACCAGCGATTCCTGGATGCTCAGTAGGCAGAGGGTGAGGGCAGGTTCCCTGAGTACAAGGCACAGGGCATTGCAGGTGCAGAGAAGACTGGAGCCTGAGTCTGCCCCCCCCCTTCAAGCTCTGACACCTCTCAGTTCTTACTCAACATCAACTTCACAGTGGAGCCTGCCCTGATCTTGTTTTTCTTTTCTTTTTCTTTCAGTTAAATTTAAGTGGGATGACACCAATTAAGGTAATTAAACAGGATTCAAGTACCCAATTCTACAACACATCTCTGTACCCCATTTTTGTGTTCACCCTAAAAGACAAAGCACAGCAGAACCCAGAAGGTAGAGTCTGTTTTCTATTTCTCTGTATTTGTGCATGAACTCTCTTTGGAGCAGGAACAGAGCATTTGTATTAACAACAAAGGAAGCAAACAGAGGAGGAGGAGAATGTCTGCCCTGATGTAGGTACACCTGGCAGGGTGCTAAGTGCTCACAGAGCATGAAGGCATTGGGGGGGGATGCATGGTCAGCTTGGCATTTGCTTATCTACCAAAGCTGGGTCTCTAAGTCTGCTGCCTTTTGAGTAGTCTTTACATTCCACTCACTGTCAAGGTTCTATGACAGACCATCTTTGAAGGATTGTGCATCGACTGCCTTACACAGTCGATGCACAATCGATGTTGGTGGTTAGGGTCCTCTTCGCCCTCTAGGAAGTTGTTGGTCATTTTTCACACATGTAATTTGCTCAGTGCTCCTGCCAATGTTAGTGGTGAGATCTTAGAGAGTTCCTTTCCCAGATGGAGCATCTTTTGAAATCTATGGGGAAAATTTCAGACAAGGGACTAACAAATGAGCAAGTAAGTTACCTGGGTGCCTCCAAATCACATGCAAGTGGGTAAGGCAGGGGTCAGGAACCTTTTTGGCAGAAAGAGCCATGAATGCCACATATTGTAAAATGTAATTCCGTGAGAGCCATACAATATGTTTAACACTAAATAGAAGTAAATGTGTGCATTTTATGTAAGACCAACACTTTTAAAGTACAATAAGTCTCTGAATTCTTTTTAATAACATTGTTATGCTGTTGCTAACCAATGATGAATAAAGTACTTTTTACCATTAATGTGACTTCTGGGGCTTCATGGTTTTGTTGATGGATTTGTAGTCTGGTTGATATGTGGTGAGTTTAAGCTTCATGCAGGCGTTGAGACTTCCATCCATTAAACATGATTGTAGGTTGGTCTTAACATTCTTTAGATGTGAGAAAGACTGCTCACATGCATATGTAGAGCCAAACATTGTCAGTACAGCAATACTCACACGCTGCAGTGTGTGGTATGTGACGGGAAGCGTGTTCCAAGATTTGACAATCAGCTGGTCCGCGGGTTGAAGTTTTTTCATTTCTCCCCACTTGTGTTTGCTCACCAACTCTGCTTGATGTCATGCAAGTCTTTTCAAATCTTCATTTACTGACTTGAACTTATTCACCCACATGTCTGAGACCTTCAGGTCAGCAGCTTGTAGCTCAAAATCTCTGACGAAAACACTGGGGATGTTACTTAGGTTGGCACTGTTCACTGAACACTTGTGTGGATGGGTGATGAACTTAAAAAGATGAGTGAGCTCACAAAATTCTCCAAAGCGCTCTTTGAATAACTGCAGGAGATCAGATGTGAAGCTCGCTAGCTGCTGGAGATCAAGATGCTGAGTAGGGTCACTTGCTGTGCATGCATCTTTAAACTCTCCCAGTTTTTTAAAGTGTAGTAAACAACTTGGTTCAATGTCAGCAATGAAGAGTTCCAGCTTGTTTTCAAATGCAAACACTGCTTGTTGAAGGGATAAGACTGTATTTCAAACACCTTGCATTTTCACATTGAGCTGGTTCAGATGTTCAGTCATGTCTATGAGATAGTAGAACTTCAGGAGCAACTCAGTGTTAGCTAACTCAGAATGCTTGACGTTTTTCATTTCAAGAAAAGTTCGGATTTTGCTCAGACAAGATGCGAAATGGCTGAGCACCTTCCCTCTTGACAACCAATGCACATTGCGGTGCAGAAGCAGACCAGGATAATTATTCCCAACTTCATCTAGCAGTGTTTTAAAGTGGCGATCATTTAAAGCTTGGGCAACAATAATATTGACCACCCAAATGACAAGCGACATCACCTCACCGAGCTGCTCACCTCACATCTGAGCACAAAGCACCTCCTGATGTAGAATGCACTGAAAACTTAGGATGGGTCTCTTTTCATGTTCACAAAGAAGCGCTACAAGTCCTCTGTTTTTCCCATCATGCACGGAGCACCATCAGTACACATAGAAATAAATTTATCCATCAGTAGATTTTTTTCTTTAGCGAACTCAGTGAAAGACTTGAATAAATCCTCCCCTCTTGTTGTCTCTTTCATAGGCAAAACATCAAGACTTTCCTCACATAGTGTGTCACTGACAGCATACCTTGCAATCACGCTGAACTGAGATAAATGGCTTTTGTCTAATGACTCATCCAAAGCAAGAGAAAAGAATGGTGCTGCATTTATGTCCTTCACTTGTGTTGCCACAATTTGATTTGCCATCATGATGGTACAATTGTGAACAGTTCTTGCCAAAAGAGGCATGTCTTATTCATTTGATTATCTTGTCTTTATCCAAAAAGTCATCAAAAAGTTCATTGGCAACATTAAGCATGAATATTTTGGCATACTCCCCATCTGTGAATGGCTTTCTGTTTCTCCCAATTGCTAAAGCACTAGCAAAGCTAGCCAAATTCCAGTCACCTTTTTGGGTCCAAACACGGAGTTGCTGCTGACTAGCTTGCACTCTGCACAGTAGCTCTTGACATGCTTTCTTCCTGCTGCCCTTCCCCCCCGCTGGATATTTCAATGCAAATGAAGTATGGCATGTGTTGAAGTGCCACTTTATATTTGACTGTGTCATGTCAGGAGCTGATCAATAACTGCTGGCTGACAAGGTCACAGCAGGAGAAGACCCACAACTGCTGGCTGACAAGGTCACAGCAGGAGAAGACCCACAACTGCTGGCTGACAAGGTCACAGCTGAAGAAGATCAAAAACTGCTGATTGACAAAGTCACAGCAGAGAAGACCAACGGCTGCTGGTTGACAAATTCACCGCAGTAAAGACCAATGGCTGCGGGTTGACAAAGTCACTGCAAAGGAAAAGCACAACGATACTTCCCCCTTTGACTTTTTGAATTAATCTGGCCTTATATCCCCCCTTTTCTGGGTGTGTGCTATTATTTATGGCGCAGGGATAATAGTACCATGCTTTCCCTGTAGATTTGTAGAAATTTCTTTGGAAATGAGACAGAGGGTGTGAGTTCCACAGAAAAGCCTGTAAGTCCCTTGAACTGGGCTTGTAAACATAAGAGGCTGGCTATGATATCCCTCGTAAAGGGTTAAGTTTGTAGGAGAATTTCTTCTTAATCATGTTAGAAAGAATAGATTGTGACTTGTGAATGGGTAGAAGGCAGTGGCTGTGCACAGAGCACCTTTCGGCCTTCACTTAATTCAACATTTTTCCTCCCTAGCCTTTTCATGTGATAGAGTAGAGAAACATTCTTTTCTTCTTGCTTACCTGACCTGCAATGGTGGAACACTCTAAGAAGAATATAGTTAGAATTTAACTAGTGTGTGAATATAGTAAATAAATAAAATTTGACTAGACAATAGAATCTTAGGAAAGGAGTAATGGAATGGCCTGTTGTGTGGCCTGGGATGGGAACACAGATGGCAAGAAAAGAATGTTTTGCTAAGAGAATTGTTTTATGACTGAAGGCAGTTGCTGGGCTTTCTCAGTGAGACACTCTCATGAGATTTGTGTACTTTCCAAGATTTTTTCTTCAGATAATGAGAGGAATGGGGGGGCATCCATAGAAGCAATAGCAATTAATGTCTTCTGAAATTATGTTGCTACTAAGCTATCTTGCAAGTGCACTCTATATATCTTTAAGTAAAAGTTACTTTTAATGTTATGTGCATTTCTTTTTTTTTTTTTGTATTTTTCTGAAGCTGGAAACAGGGAGAGACAGTCAGACAGACTCCCGCATGCACCCGACTGGGATCCACCCGGCACGCCCACCAGGGGCGACGCTCTGCCCACCAGGGGGCGATGCTCTGCCCCTCCGGGGCATCACTCTGCCACGACCAGAGCCACTCTAGCGCCTGGGGCAGAGGCCAAGGAGCCATCCCCAGCACCCGGGCCATCTTTGCTCCAATGGAGCCTTGGCTGCGGGAGGGGAAGAGAGAGACAGAGAGGAAGGAGGGGGGGGTGAAGAAGCAAATGGGCACTTCTCCTATGTGCCCTGGCCGGGAATTGAACCCAGGTCCCCCGCATACCAGGCCGACGCTCTACCGCTGAGCCAACCAGCCAGGGCCTATGTCCATTTCTTAATGGGCAAGCCTTTTGTTATCTTGTGAGAAAAGTTAGGACACTGCATAAACTCAAGGCCATTTACCTGAGCAAGCGGTGGTCCTTTGCTAATCCTTAATGATTTCGTCTGTTAATCTCTCTCTACCCCTTGACTCACAACAACAGTAAAGTTGAGTTATTAGTTAGTACTAATCTTTTAAAAGCTTTTACCAATGTTGTTATCGCTAATCAAGTTATTTTATAGTTGTACTTTGAATGATTTGCCACCTGATTTGTAGTTTATAGATATAAATTAACTGTTATCTGGAAACATGTAAACATAGTGAAACAGAAGCAGTGATTAATACTATGTAATTGTAACTTGGTGGGTGTGTATAAAAAAGGAGCTGTACTAGCATTTGGCAGAGATGCCTGGCAGTAAATGCTAACTAGAGAATAAAGAGAAAGAAAAGAATTCGGCTCTCTCACTCAATTTTGCCGATGCCGTCTCCTCCTGTGGGACCCCTGGATTCCCCCCGGGGCTGGACCCCGGCAGTGTCATTGATGCAATTTTATCATTACATATTAGACACACTGCAGAACCTGCTCTCTCCACAAAGGCAAATTTCTCTGTCCATTCCTGCTGAAAAGTATAATACTCTCATCTTTTTTTCTTTTAGCCATCTTCTTCGTCAAAAGGGTCTGCAATTAGCTAGCTGACTACTTGATTAAAAGGAGGGAAGTTTACTTTCTGACCTTACAACGACCCATGTACGTTACACATTATCCAATAAAAATTTGGTGTTGTAACGGAGGACAGCTGTGATTGGCTCCAGCCACCTGCAACCATGAACATGAGCGGTAGAAAATGAATGGATTGTAATACATGAGAATGTTTTATATTTTTAACATTACTATTTTTTTTATTAAAGATTTGTCTGTGAGCCAGATGCAGCCATCAAAAGAGCCACATCTGCCTCGTGAGCCATAGGTTCCTGACCCCTGGAGTACGGTATTCAGATTGTGGACACATTGTCTGACAGTCCTGGAGGCCAGAAGGCTGAAATGGGCATCACTGTGCTGGCCCCCTGGTGCGTGTCTGTAGGACCTGCTCTTTTTCTGATTCTCTGAGGTGATCTGTTTTTGCTTTTTCCAGTTTCTGGAGGCTGTCCTCTTTTTTGGCTCATGTCCTTGTGGACAAAAACAAGTTTTTTTATTTTAATAAATCAAAATTTGGCCACTAACCTAATCCAACAAAGCCCAGGAAAAGCTTACACAATGGCTTTGCGAACTCAGGGAACTAAGGTTGTTGCTAGAACAAATGAAACGACTCCCGGAGGACAACAAAATACTCAGACCACGTGCTGTAGGAAAGGAGATTAGTCGACTGAGCAGTATGACCCCAAAAGGCACTGAGACACGAGCCCCTTGAAGTTGGCTTTCTTGAGTCTTATAGACCTTTACAGTGTTCACACATATGGCGTGTGATTTCTTTTGTCTGCAGAAAGACGTGACCCTTGTGTCTCTGAGAGGGGGAGGAGAGGGAGAGTTTCAGACCATTTGCCCTGGCTATTTATGTATTCTGTCCCACCTGCTTTGTGTTGCAAGTTCTTTCAGGATACTGAATAGGAGCTGCATAGAGGTGGCTTTGTTCATTTTTAAACTGACTTAATCAGACTTTAGGCTTTTTCATTCTCATTCTCCCCTTTGAGACTCCATATGTCTTGCTGCACTGGAGTCTCACATTTCTTATCTGGACCCTGAGGCAGACTTGATAGTGATGAATAAAGTATATATGGGCTGCAGTTAGTTGTACAATGGCTCCCATCATGCCATTTAGGCTTTTAACTATGAGTGGCAGCAAACATGGACCTATTAAGCTCATTCCTAGGAGTGGCAGAACTGATACTATTAGGGTTTTGAAGACTCTTAGAGCTGAGAACCATCCCCCAAATAGGCTGTTGGGGTTCCATCCATGGCAAGTATCAACACTTCTCCAGCCTTCCAGTGGGGGTCCAGTTGATTGGTAATAACTAGTTCTAAGGGATTGCACTCATGGGTAGTGCAATTTGGCAAAGCTACTCCCTTCCTCAGATACATCTTTTTTTTTTTTTTCTTTTAGAGCTATCCCTTTCCAAGATAGCCCATAGGACACATGACCAATATGCACAGCGGAATCCACAGGGGAAACCTTGTGAGCACATATACTTTTCTTCATATCCCAGCTGAGGGACCTGCAAGTTCTCTCTTGCCCTAATTTTGCATGACTTATGGCTGCACGTGCATCAAAACTCAGTAGAACCTGACTGGGGTTCCTTTTGACTCTGGTTTGAGCCATTATTAACCCTTCTCTCCACCATCTGATTGTCACTTTTATTTCAAAAATCACTGAGGTGAAGGGTTCTGTGGGCTTATAGCAGACATAGGGCTGGTTATTTCCTGGGTCACATGCTGAATATTGGGTCTGATTATATGTACAGGTCCCTTCCTGAGTTCCTTTACATTCATAGAAACTGTAAAATAGCAGAGTGGTAGTAACTCTCTGACCCTCTTTGGTGAGGTGGACACATAATTCACACGCCTCTGCTTTGGCCATGCATGGACCAGCCAGCTCCCAGTTTGTGGCTGGAGCAGGGCATGCTGTCTTTTTCAATGTTAACTTCCAAGGTTTGGTGAGGTCCATCTCTGCTGTCCACAAGAATGTCTCCATAGGGGCCGCAGACTTCAGCTGGCTGTGGTGAACCCAGGCAGGTGTGCCTTCTACCTTGGCAGCCAAAGGAGTGGTCAGGATCACGGTGTAGGATCCCTTCCACTTGGGCCAGAGGGGAGCTAGATTTCAATCATTGACCCACACCTGGTCTCCTGGGGAAAAAGGATGAACAGGAGCAAAACAGACTGATCAGAGCCCTTTCTAACACCCAGTTGGAAATGGTTGTGGCCACTCTACTTAGAGCCTCTAACTGCCTGTGTAGCTCTGTCTCTCCTAGATCCCTGGGAGTACCTGGCAACCTACGTAATATTGGGGGAGGCCTATTGTATAATATCTCACAAAGTGAATATCCAGTGTTTTTGGATGAGGTGCACTAGATTTTAAACAATATTAAAGGTAAGGCTTGCACCCATTTAAGACCTGCTTTCTAACATAATTTGCTAAGCCCTAACTTTAGGTTCTATTCATACATTCCACCTTCCCCAAACTCTAAGGTTTGTATGTTGTGTGAAGCTTCCAAGTGATGCCCAAGGCTTGAGCCATCTGCTTTAGCCTTCAGTACTGCTTTAGCTACAAAGTGAAGGCTGTTGGCAGAGCCTATCCAAAGTGGCAGTTCAAACCTTGGAATGACTTCTCTAAGAAAGCCTTGGTTTCTTCTCCGGCTTCTTTAGTCTAAGTAGGGTAAGATTCCACCCCTGCTTGAGTAGGTGCATACTAGCACCAGTAAGTACTGGTAGCCTTGGCTTTTGGGCATCTCAGTGAAATCCACCTGCACATCTTCAAAGGGGCCGACTTTGTAAGAAGGCCCTTGTTTTGCATTGTTCTGTTGGCACGTTTGTCAGTGCAGGCTGACATTTTTGGCTATAGCTGCTAGGAGAGGAATGTAAAAATATCTGCTGAGCAGTCTTTCTGTCTTTTTCTGCCCTAAGTGAGTAGCAGTGTGCAGGGCCAGGACTACTGCCAGTCTTAAAAGGTGGGAACTACTACTCTACCATCTGGCAATTGCATCCAGTCATCTTTTAGTTCCTTTGCCCCTTCTTCTTCTATGTACCTTCTCTCTCCGTCAGAGTAGTTAGGAGCAAGGTCTGGGGCCCATGGGATGAGAGGAGTTATAGTGGCCTTGCAGTAGGGTAGAGTAGTGGACTTCTTTGCCTCATCATTTGCTCTGGCATTTTTCTGGATTTCTATTGTTCCCCCTTCTGATGCCCTTGGCATTGAATTAATGCTACATGTTGTGGCTTCCAGACTGCTTCCAGCAGCTGGAGAATTTATCCTGAATATTTAAAATCTTTTCCTCTGGTGGTCAAGAGTCCTCTTTCCTTGTGTATTACCCCATATACTTGAAGGGTAAGAAAGGCAAAACAGGAATCAGTAAAGATGTTTGCCCTTAAACATGGGGGCTAGCACTTAGCTACCCCATCTAATTGTTTGGAAAGGCAACCAGTGACCCCAAGTTCTGGATTAACACACCTACCACCATCTTGTTTCTTTCTGGGACATACGACACAAAAGGTTTTGCTAAATCAGGAAGGCCTAGTGCTGGGGCAGCTTGTAATTCCTTTTTTAGAGTCTGAAAAGCACAGTCCTGATCAAGCCCCCAGTCCATGAATTTCTTCTCTCCCACCTTTGTGACCTCATAGAGGGGCTTTACCAGTACTGCAAAGTTAAGGATCCACAAATGGCAGAATCCTAGTGTACCCAGGAAATCTTTGACCTGTCTCCTAGTGGTGGGGACCAGAATATTTGGAAATAACTTGCTTCTGCTCCACCCCTAACCTTCTCTCCCCCACCCCCCTGCCCCGCTAGAGAATGAATCCCAAGTACTTTACTTGCTTTTAACAGATCTGGGCCTTTTTTTGAAGACCTTATATCCATTTTTCTCTAGATGACAAAGAAGCTCATCCGTTCCCTAAGTGCACCCTTGGAGAGTCTCGTGGCCCAGCAACAACTCATCTACGTACTGAAGGAGGATGCATCCAATGTCTTGTGCTGGAAAGCATTGTAGGTCATGAGCAAGGGCTTTCTCAAAGATGGTGGGGGAGTTCTTGAACCCTTGTGGAAGTTGGGTCCAGGTGTGATGTATCTCTGCTGCTGTTGTCGGGTCTTCCTATTCAAAGTCAAAGAGCTCATGGCTCTTTGGAGCTAGTATTATACTAGAGAAGGCATATTTAAGTCCAGGCAAGTGAACCAGGAGGCTTGAGTAGGGAGGAGGCCTAGGAGAGTTTAGTGGTTTGATATTGTCAGATGCAGAGTCACTGCTGCCTGGTTTACTGCTCTCGGGTCTTGTACCAATTTGTAGTCATTGGTTCCCAGTTTCCTTACAAGGAGTAAAGGAGTGTTTCCAGGGAAACTGGCATGGGACAATAATGCCATGTTCCTTTAGCCTCTGTAAATGTCCCAGGATTCCTTCCAAGGCCTCTGGAGGAATCAGGTACTGTCTCTGGCTGACAGGCAGGGCCCCAGGCTTTAACTCTATCTGCACCAGCACTTGGTTTCTTGCCAGCCCAGGAAGATTATCCTCAGACCAGACTCCAGGCCACCTCTGTGTCACCTTTTGGTTGGGCATTTTCCCAGGTTCAGTGGCGAAAATTCTCCACTCCTCCTCTCTGGGAATGGTTAGGGTTAAAACAAGCCTAGGCTCTGGCACCTGCAACTCTAGCTGGCCATTGTCAGCAAAAGATATAGTAGCCCTTAATTTACTCAGCAGATCATGTCCCAGCAGGGCCAGTGGGCAGTCAGGCATATATAGGAACTGGTGCATTACTTCATGACCTCCTAAGGTACACTTGCAGAGCTGAAAGAACACCTGTTCAGCCTGTGCCCTGGTGGCCTTTACAATGTCCACTTTTTGGAAGGGTAGCAACACTACTGGCTGAGTCACTGTTTGAGAAAAGTCAAAGCACCTAGTGACTTTCTGTTCCCAGCTTGAGGAAGTGAAGGTCGAGGCTAAGCACTCATGACTGAAAGCAGTGATGTCCAAGGAAAACCCAAAGACGTCAGTGTTTAGCCCAACCAGAGCTTTCTGCAGGCTCAGGAATCAATCAGACAGCAGATGGTGTTTTGTCTCAGAAAGGGCAAGAGAAATCTAATCAGTTTTGCAAAACTAAGTGATAAAATTGTACACTGTATTCTGCTTGTTAGTTTCTTATGGAAGATGACATATTTCTGCTTAATAAATTGGATAGCTGATCTCTCTAAGGCACCTCAATCCTGGAGAGATTGGGGTCCTCCACTTACGGTATTGTTGTTGCTGCCTCATTCCTTTGTGGCTCCTCTTCATGAAACCCTGAACAATAACGTTCACTACCAAGTACACAGCCCCCGTATAAATTAGAAAGTCTCTCTGTTGGCCCCCTACCATCATACAGACCATGGATTTTGTGGGGGATCCTGAGTTTGGTTGTACTCAGTCAAACAGGAAATCTCCTGCTACATTGAACAATATGCCTTCCTCCTTGGGGGTGACCGACAACGTTGCTTTCCCCTTTTTCTGTTTAGATTGCTCATTCTTCCAATAACTGGATTCCTGACTGATAGCACACTGATTATGTCACAAAGGGGGCCTGCCAGACTGTGTTTCTTTCCCCTGCCTGCTTTCTTCCAGCGTTGGAATAAGGAGGGGAGGATTTCCTTTGCTCCCCTGGCTGAAGGCAGCAGCTACGAAGTCAGCCTTCTTTTTTATTCAGCAATCCTATTCCCTTCTGCTTTCAGCCTCTCTGTTAACATAAACCTTATTGACTACTTTCTAGAAGCTGGGAGGTATTCGTTCCTGCAAAGTCTTCTAGCTTCTGGAGCTCCCTTCTTATGTCTCCGGCATTCTGGCTGACAAAGGCCATATTAACCATCCTCTGGTTCTCTTGACTTTCTGGATTAAAAGGAGTAAAAATTCTGAAGGCTTCACATAAGCCTCTCATAAAAATCACCTGGACGCTCATCCTTCCTTTGCAAAGTCTCGACCTTTTTGTTAAAGTTAGTGGCTTTCTGGCCTCCCTTTTGTAAGCCTTGAAGGAGGGCCTCCCTGTATTTCTTGAGTCACCTTAGGCCCTCTGCATCATTTGGATCCCACTTAGGATCTTCTACTGGCAGCTGGGACTGCGCATACTCCTGGGGGTTCTGATGTTCCTCAGGGGCATTTTCCTCTAGTCACTTAGTCACCGCCTGGATTACTCAGCACCTTTCTTCTCTATGGAACAGAGCAAGGAGTCACTGATGGCAATCTGCCCGTGTGGAACTGTGAGTTTGGAACATGGATTTTATGAGATCTGTCAAGGCCTGAGGCTTTTCTGTATAAGAGGGAATGTGGTGCTTCCAGATGAGGAGATTGGTGGTGGTAAAAGGTGGTACACTAGCACTTGCCATTCCAGCAAGTGTCCCTCTCCATCTATTAATGTGTTCCTCACTTCTCTCAGAGGCATCTGCACACCAGACACTGTCTTTGAGCATCAGCTCACAGCCAAGGGAGGAGAGCCTGGTCCTGGCTCCAGCGGGGCAGTCGGAGGTGCCGCCACCTGGGACGCGCTTATGCTGGGGCTTGATAAGCCTGGCAACGATAGGCCTGAGTCTGTAGCAGTCTCTGGGTCAGATGAGGGACCAGGTATGGAAGGGTAAAGCTTTGCCGGCACATAAGAGGGAGGCAATGCTTCTGCTACTTTTTCTAGTTCACTAGAAACAGGTTTCTGGTACCAGTGGTGGCAGCTTCTTGGGTTGGGTGAAATGTTTCCCTGCCTTTGCTACCAATACAGTAGATGCCTGAGCTCTAAGCCAAGGGGAGGGTCCAAATCTAGCGAAAGCTAAGTGTCTATATAAGGAAACTGGTTGGAGTGGCCTGGATCTCCAGTAACTACCTGCCACACCCTCTGAAAAATGGACCTATCCAAACTCCCTTCTGTGGGCCACCCAACCCCAAACGTGGGCCATTCTAATTCACACAGGTCCTCAATTTCCCTGGGGCACCGTGACTCCATTATCCCCCTAAGAACCCTATCTTAAAGTTCTTGATCATCCTGGCCAGGGTAGGGGGTTTTCTCTGTGAACCCTCCCCCCCATACCTCCCATGACAGACAACACAGGAAGGGATTGGGAAAAGGTAGGGGAAATTTGGAGGGGACCACTCGCTTTATCCCTGTGGAGGTAGTCAGAGCCCCTACCAATGTCTGGCTCGTTCACTCTACCCTCAATCGCTTTCACACAGCCTCTGTCTCCGGTACACACCCGCACTGGCCTTGCAGACTCCGCACCCAGGCAGCAAGGTGAGTCACCATGAGCATACATCCGTCGCCTGCACCCCACCCTGCAGCTGGAGCAGCTCTCTGCCTCCATCTCCCTGACACTTTCCTCCTCTTGCTGCCCCAGGAACTTTCTTTCTCTGTCCTTATGGACTTAGGAAGACCCCCAAGCTGGGAGGTCTGCCCCCTCCATTCTGCCGCAGGCTCTTGGAGATGGTGAGACAGCTCCTTCCGCTTTGGAAGCCCCGCCCCTGCCCAAGAACTAGTTCCCAGCATGCCCCTGGGCCCTCCGGGCCGGTTTCTGGCCACCGCTGACCCAAAGGGCCCAGGAAAGTGCCCGCTTCCTACACCCCTAAGCTATCCTGTGAAGGATGATCAGTCACCACTCTGGAGGGTGATCAATCCTGCCTTCTGACCAAAATGGGGCAAGACCTCTTAGCTACCCTGTGCCCAGTATGCCGTACTGTGACTCTGGCATCCCTGCTTTCCCATTCCTCTGTTGTCTGATCCCACAGAGTGGACGCCCCTTCCATCCTGCGGAGACATCCACATGGGAAAATCCTGATGCATGCTCAGCGGCTGCATCTACAGGGTGGTTGGGGGGTTCCACAGCAGCGGTGCCTGAAGTCCGCCAATCATGAGCATCGTTCCTCCTTGCTTCCCAGCCAATGTACCAGAAATTTTGTTGCAGAAACAAAGAAAGCAACTTCTGGACGACAACAAGACGCTCAGGCATTGTACTGAAGGAAGGAGGTTTATTAGCCAGCAGAGCAGCATGACCCCCAAAAACATCAAGACATGAGCTCCCCGAAGTTGACTTTCTTGAATCTTATATACCTTTACAGTGTTCACGCATATGGTGTGTAATTTCTTTTGTCTTCAGACACACTTGACCCTCGAGTCTCTAAGAGGGAGAGAGGACAAAAGAGGGAGTTTCGGACCATTTGCCCTGGCTGTTTACATATCCTGTCTTACTTGCTTTGTGTTGCAAGTTGTTTCAGGAAGCTGAATAGAAGCTGCATAGCTGTGGATTTGTTCATTTTTAAACTGACTTAATCAGCGTTGAGGCTTCTCCATCCTCAAGGTAAACACAGGATGATCTAAATCAAACCTTTCTAACTAAAAGCAGTTCATAGTGAGTACTCAGGTCCTAGGGAAGAACTTTCTCTAAGCAAAGGTAATGTTTGCTTTTACTCAAGCCTGTCTGCTGTCTTTTGCATCTATGATAATGTACCTAATAATGTGCCTTTGGAATATAAGGGGGTGAGACATCCTACTGGGAAAATAAGCCAATTGACCACTCAATGTTATTGTTATGTGAACCATTAACTGTTAACTGTCTTGTTCTCACCTATGTAAAGAAGTTTCAGTATATACACTTTTACTTTATACCCAATCCCAGATATTTTCCTGCTTTCCTTTCTCCCGCCTCCCTAATCTATCACCAATCAATTTCATGTAACCCCCTTATGTCTTTCCCTTTGATTCTAATGTATAAGTGGTAAAATTGACATTTTTCAGAGCACTTTCTCAATAAATTGAAACTTTGCTTCTTGGCAGGTTTTGACAATAAATAAACTCATTAAAAATTCTTACAGGTTTGAAAGTTTTTTTGTTGGGTGGGGGTTGACATCCCATTGCATGCACCTTCCCTTTGCTGCTCCCATAGTCACATCTTCTCTTTTCCTTCTGTCATTTAACTTCCCCCTGCCTCTCTCTCTGACTCATAAGAACACTTAGGGACAACCTAGAAAATCCAGAGTACGTAGTCTTTCTATTTCACCACCTGGAACTTTAGTACAATCTTCAATAAAGCAAAGTTAGAGGCTTCCATTTCCTGATTTCAGAACATTACAGGAAATCGAATGGAGTAATGATGGCGTGAGAAATACTCCTTATCTCTCCCCTTGAAATTTCAACAAACTGAACAACTATCACACAGCAAAGTAATCCCAGCTGAGCTCACAGGTGCTCCTGAAAGATCTGTACACCGAATGAACTAAAGGGGCTCTAGACAAGAGTGGAGCCCAGAGAGACTGAGTTTTGACTGCTGGTGCACTGCTGAAAGGAGTAGTACCCTTGAGTCACTAGGCCTCCTTCTGCCAAGAGAAGTGTAAGGTATTTTTCCCCGCTGAGAAAAAAGGAAGGGGCCGGAGCCACAAAGTGTGGAATAATAAAAGGCTTTATTGAGTACAGAGCACTTCCCACCCAATGAGGTTCTCTGGTCCTAGGAGGCAGGGCTCAGAGAAGCCGCAAGGAGTGACCCACGTGAGAGATATTTAAAGGGTCCCTATAGTGGTCGAGCTAATATGACATGGTGAAATCTCACTGGCTGACGGAGGTGTCACTCTTTTCCAAAGGGCTTTTGGGAAGTTTCTTTTGGCAAGCTTGGTTGTGGGCAGTCCTAGCCAAAGTTCCCGGGCCTGACCTTTCCCCATTATCCACCGACCTTACATTCTGACCTTTTGTGTTAAATAGAATAGGGGCCATTTATTCGTCTGGCTACTTCCTGTTGATTAGGGGCATCTTGGGGAGGGGAGATTGGCTGGTGGTGGCTTTGAGGGGTGTCAGGAGGAACATCTGTTTGGCCATGACTGGAGAAACTTTGTGGATGCGGTCCTGTAAGGATTTAAAAAAAGAGGAGTAATGGGATTTGCAGGTTTAGCCTTTTGGTGAGCTGGAGATGGATGGAGTCCAGTGGTTCCAACTGCCAGTGGTCCTGTATGGAGGCAAGCTTGAGGCAAAACTGCATGTCAGGAGTGGTGTAAAAAGGGGAAAGGAAAGGGTACCATTCATTCCCATAGTCGAGACCTATGGGGGAACTAGAGGTCCAGAGTGTGATGGTAAAAAGAGAAGGTAGCCCCTATGTCCACAAGAAATGAGATGGACTTGCCCACTAGTTGCAGCATTCCCTGGGTTCTCTGAGTCCAGGCCATGTCCTAGGAGTTTGAGTGATGCGCCCACCTGGCTGGCTTCGCCTCCCATTCAGGCAGCTTGTCCTCCATGTAGAGACACTGAGGAAAAGCCTGTTGCCTAAAGGGACAATTGCCCCACCAGTGACCGGACTGCTTGCAGTCAGGGCAGGGCTCAGTGGGCAGCCGCGGGCAGGGGCCCTGCCAAGACCAGTGACCCTGCTTGCCACACTTAAAGCAAGCTGCTGGTGGGATTCCTCTTTGTGGCTTGGACTTGGGTTGGGCACTTCCTGTGCCTTGCCCCTGTTGCTCTGCTGGTCTCAGGGTTGACACAAGATCCTGAGTTTCTAGTGTTACCTTCTGCTGCATATAGGCCTGGCAAACAGCCTTGGCCTGTTTCTACTAGTTGGAACCATTAAAAACTTTAAATGTTGTGTTCACAGGTCCCCGATAGGGGCTTGGGGATTGAGAATAAGAGAAGGAGGGCCCTGGCCGGTTGGCTCAGCGGTAGAGCGTCGGCCTGGCGTGCGGGGGACCTGGGTTTGATTCCCAGCCAGGGCACATGGGAGAAACACCCATTTGCTTCTCCACCCCCCCTCCTTCCTCTCTGTCTCTCTCTTCCCCTCCCGCAGCCAAGGCTCCATTGGAGCAAAGATGGCCCAGGCGCTGGGGATGGCTCCTTGGCCTCTGCCCCAGGCGCTAGAGTGGCTCTGGTCGTGGCACAGCGACGCCCCGGAGGGGCAGAGCATCGCCCCCTGGTGGGCAGAGCGTCGCCCCTGGTGGGCGTGCCGGGTGGATCCTGGTCGGGCGCATGCAGGAGTCTGTCTGACTGTCTCTCCCCGTTTCCAGCTTCAGAAATTAAAAAAAAAAAAAAAAGAGGAGGAGGGTTCATAGGGAGCCCGGCACCCAGATTCGGCAGGAAATGCTGGAGACAAAGGCAGGACAGGGCCATAACTTCCTGTAAGAAAATTGGGTTGGGCGTCGGGGTCCTGAAAACTGATGTAAGAGCCAATAGTAGGAGGAGAATGGCCTGACGGAGGAAGGACTTAAGAACACAGTGGAGAAGGGAGGGGTCCCTGTCCAGCAGGGGAGGAGAAAGAGGATGGTATTTGCAGGTGAATAAGAAACAGGATTTTGCAAAGGAAGGGGAGAAGGCTCTCAGAGGGAAGAGACCCGAGTGAAAGAGGTCCGCAGAGAAACCAGAGAGAAGTTCCGAGAGAGGGGCGCCCACGGGAGGTCAGACAGGAAGGAAAGAGAGTTGGGAGACCACGGAGAAGGAAAGATCAGGAGTGGAGGTTTTAGATGAGGTTTCTCTAGCCAGAAAAAGGGCCTGCATGGTGGAACAGGTGGCACAGAGATTAAGGATGGGCGCGTGAATAACTAGAAGCCATGAATGAAAGAAATCAAATCTCCAATCAGTTCTCAGATTTTTTGGTGATAGTTAAATTGGTGAGGGTGTTAAAACCGAAAGTGCCTTCAGGAGGCTAATTCAGTGGGTTCTGTGGCCTGGCCACAGCAGAGAAAAAGAACAGTCTTTTCTTCTTTAGGGAGGGAGATTCCTGTGCTCCCATGGCCACCCTCAGTCCTCAGAGTGGTCAGATTTGAGAACTAGTGTCCCAAAACTCAAGCTCTGGCCATGAACAGATAAGGTAAAGTGAATGTGCTAGTGACATCTCCATGGGCACACATGCACTCGGAATGGAAAAGACTTTTCTGACGTAGCTACGGTTTTGGACAGGGAGTCTCAGCAGAAAGAAGTCAAGGGTGGCTGGAGGCAGGGGACTTACTGCACCACCCACTGCCGGGGTCCAGCCCCGGGGGGGATCCAGGGGTCCCACAGGAGGAGACGGCGTCGGCGAAAATCGAGTGAGAGAGCCGAATTCTTTTCTTTCTCTTTATTCTCTAGTTAGCATTTACTGCCAGGCATCTCCACCAAATGCTAGTACAGCTCCTTTTTTATACACACACACCAAGTTACAATTACATGGTATTAATCATTGCTTCTGTTTCACTATGTTTACATGTTTCCAGATAACAGTTAGTTTATATCTGTAAACTACAAATCATTCAAAGTACAACTAAAAAATAACTTGAATAGCGATAACATCGGTAAAAGCTTTTAAAGGATTAGTACTAACTAATAACTCAACTTTACTGTTGTTGTGAGTCAAGGGGCAGAGAGAGATTAACAGACAGAATCATTAGGGAGTAGCAAAGGACCACCGCTTGCTCAGGCAAATGGCCTTGAGTTTATGCAGTGTCCTAACTTTCCTCACAAGATAACAAAAGGCTTGCCCATTAGGAAATTGACATAACATTAAGAGTAACTTTTACTTAAAGATATATAGAGTGCACTCGCAAGATAGCTTAGTAGCAACATAATTTCAGAAGACATTAATTGCTATTGCTTCTATGGATGCCCCCTCCCATACCTCTCATTATCAGAAGAAAGAATTTTTGGGAAAGTTTATAAATCTCATGAGTGTCTCACTGAGAAAGTCCAGCAACTGCCTTCAGTCATAAAACAATTCTCTTAGCAAAACATCCTTTTCTTGCTGACTGCATTCCTATCCCAGGCCATGCAACAGGCCATTCCATAACACCTTATCTAAGATTCTATTGTCTGGTTAAACTTTATTTATTTACTATATTCATACACTAGCTAAGTTCTGGCTATATTCTTTCTAACATGATTAATAATAAGAAATTCTCCTACAAACTTAACCCTTTACGAGGGATATCATAGCCAGCCTCTTATGTTTATGAGCCCAGTTCAAGGGGCTTACAGGCTTTTCTGTGGAACTTACACCTTCTGTCTCATTTCCAAAGAAATTACTACAAATCTACAGGGAAAGTACGGTACTATTATCCCTGTGCCACAAATAATAGCACACACCCAGAAAAAGGGGGGATATAAGGCCAGATTAATTCAAAAGATTAAAGGGGGAAGTATCGTGCCTTTCCTTGCGGTGACTTTGTCAACCCGCAGCTGTTGGTCTTACTGCGGTGACTCTATCTTCTTTTGCTGTGACTTTGTCAGCCAGCAGTTGTGGATCTTCTTCTGCTGTGACCTAGTTAGCCAGCATTAGTGGATCGGCTCCCGACATCTCCCCCTTTTTTATTATTTAAATAAAGCTTTTGTATTTTCACCGTTGTTTCTCTGAGATTGCTGTTTAAGAGTCGGAACATGACTGGAAGGACAAGAAGAGTGATAATTGCCACAGCTATTATTATGCCTATATCAGTAGCCAGAGAGGTCAGGCCATGCATAGAAAACATACTTTTAATGTTTTCAACAAATTGATCAGCTACTTCTGAGGCAGAGACTAAAGAGCCTGAATGTCCTAAGTTTTGTATCTGCTGATGTAATTCCCTCAAATCTAAACTAATATCACTATTATTCCATACACCTAACAAATGATTCTGTACATTATTCCATGCTATGATAGACTGATTGTATTCTAAAGGAGTCACACATATCCACCTGAATCCTGCATGGCATCTAAGAGTCATTCTAGCTTTCATAGCTAACAGCTCATTACATATGTGAATAAAAGCCTCCTCTAAAGCATTCACTTTCAATTCTAACTTCCTATCTATAGTCTCCTGTACTGCTAATGCAAGAGATATATTACGAGATAAACTATCCACATGATTTGCAGTGTGAACTGATTGAGCTAAAGCAGTGGTGGAAGCAGCTACAGATCCTATAATAGCAATAAGAGCAGTAATTCCCAAAATCAATTCGGCAACAAATCGCTTTCCTCGATGGTGAGCAAGCGCTTCAGAAGCAGCCTGTAGTGCATGCAACCCTGGGTCATCATACCAAGGCTGAGACAGACTAACAGGTAACATCACATAAGGTGGCTGCCGCAAAATAAACATAACTTGAGCTTTGGTGTCATATGATAGACAGTTTGTTAAAACACAGCGAGAGCAGGAAATGCTAAACATAGAATTATAAGTACTAACAGAAAGATTACTGTCCATTGTAGCAATCAAGAGTACATAAGGAGCCTGTACACAAGCCTGAACAAAAATATTCTGAGCAGGATAAGGGTAAGGCCTAACCAAATATGCTGGTGTAGCAGCTGCAATTAGCTGCCAAAGCTTTGTTTGATACCTGGTGGTTAATTCATCCTGATAAGTCAGCTGTGCAGGTATCCATCCAGCAGACTGCCAACGTGTGACGATTTTATTTAAAGGATTATATTTATCTGACCAACTGTAATCGTCTCTCATTTTCTGCACTAATTTTCTATAATCATATTCAGAATAAGGACTAGACCAATCTTGTACAGTGAAATTAACAGCATATGCAGTATAATTCATATAATTGTAATATGCACATTCTTGCCATGGGGGAAAACCAAATCTATTCTCCACAGACCACCAGTAAGGCTCTTGAGTTGCCTTTTTTGGAGGATAAAGTTTACATGGGTGAAATCCCTTAGGAGGCAATGTAACAGGATTATACTCATGGGTGTCAGGGCCTCCAGGCATTAAAATTGTGAGAGACCATAAGTCTCTTGTTGGGTGTCCAGGTTTATTACTTTTAGGAGAGTCAGTCAAAATAGTCTTAAGTGTAGTAGGAAAACACCCAGAAATCTTGTGAGTATTATTAAACATAAAACATATAGGTACCTTATCCGTTTTCCCATGAAATGAGAAATTTGAATCAGTTTTATGCCTAATAAAAGAACTACATGATCCTCCCAAAAACTTAGTATGATTATTAAACACAGGTATATCATTTCCTCCCCAAGTAACAGGCTTAACTAATGGTGGATTTGGAATATAAGCCCAAAAAGATTTGTTTTGTCCAATAGCTTCAACATTAAGTACCTGAATTGAAAGTACAGCTAGCATAGCAATAAACATATTAACAGGGTTACGATCTATATTTTGTTGACGACAAATTGAATCAGCCCTTTCAGTCAATGCCTTCAACTGGTCCCAGGTTGGTGGGTTGACAGTTCGAGTAGAGTGAATCATCCGTTGACTATGATAGGGAGGTCATCTAGCTTCCTGTAGTGACAATCGCTGTATCCCTCGAGTAACAGGATTATACAGAGAGTTCCTTGATGGCGTTTGCTGGAAAGTCACTGGTGATGCGGGTGGCACAGGAGTCTCCTTCTGGCTGGGAGGGGGCAGCAGTGGCAGCAGAGGCCTCTGGTGAGACATGGCGAATCAACCGGTCTGGGATTCAGAGAGGCGAGTCAGCGTCCTGTGGAAATATACAAGCATACCCTCTCCCCTGGGTTAGAATTACATCTGGACCTTTCCATTGACCTGTCAATAAATCCTTCCACTTTGCCATTGGTTTAGGCTTATCCAGATCCAGATTCCAGTGTCTCAGGTGTTGAATAATCCTGTATATCAGCATTCAAAAGAAATTTTTTAAAGTAAAAAGCATGATAAAGAAGATTTGCAGGAGTTCCAGTATATGAGTTTCCTATATTCATAAAAACATTTCTATTCTATTAATTAACAGGCAATTTAAAGAACACGTTAAAGCTGGAAAATTCTAGTGTGGCTTTCATTATTTTTCTATATTAAAAAGTCTACACCTTTGTTAGGCAAATCTACTCTGCTTCATGCTCTGTAGCCACAGCAAGCAGCCTGAAGCTTGAAGCAGTTTAGTTAAAATTAACAAGTTTTTAGGATTTATATTTTATACTATTTAAATTTAAATGAGCGCGCTTTACTTATTTCAATTAAAATTATAAATTGGTAGGGATGATATTTTATAATATTAGAGCCGGCATATTCAATTTTTGCATGCAAGAACTTAAAAAATCACATTTAGACAACATTAAACAAAGACCAAACACAAACAAGAATCAGACAAAGTAGACAAATCAGACAAATTAGAGAAAAACCCGGGATTTTAGAGATTAGAATATGGCCTGCTTGATTTTTACACAGGGCAATTTTGATTGGAACATATTGGATAGAAACCAAACAGAACTCTCTCTTGAAAAGTTTCAAGAACGGCCGTTTATGAGATTCTGTTTAGCCATATCCAAACAGGTGTTCCCTTTTCCCTCTTTTCAGGCATAGAACAGGAAAGAAATAAAATGAGTTGAGAGAAAGAGGAGAACAAAAAAACCTGTAATTTTTCCAAACTCTTAAGTCCTTCTATTTTACTAAAGACAATCAGATAATAACACAACTTTAAAACTCATCTCAGTTTTCTAATCATTCTTTACTTCTAATAGCTGCTGCAACCGGCAGCCGGAATCCCTCCATTTCAACCCCCACAAGAGGCTTGTTTCTCATATTTTGCATGGAGGCATGGGTGGTTCAGTGGTAGAATTCTTGCCTGCCACGCGGGAGGCCCGGGTGAGGTCTGAGACAGACCGGAGTTGACAAATGGATTCAGGCTGGCCCCAATTGTTATTGGGGCCTGAGGCTGGCCCCCTTGCCAGTTTCCCTGATTGCTACTTTGATTACTTGTCAGATTTAAATTATGTGGGGGCTGCCATTCTATTCCTAACTTTGGTCCTAATGGCTGTCCGTTTTTGTGAAATTTAGAATGGCACTGCTTTGCCCAATGATATCCTTTTTGACAGCGTGGGCACAAAGTCTTAGGCAATGGGACATTATTATTAGTATTATTAATTACAGGAGCTGTCCCTTGCACTCCTGGGCCTGTTTGCCCACTCTTGTTAGGGCATTGTCGGCTAAAGTGGCCCGTTTGATTACAAGTAAAGCAAGTAAGACTTCCCTTAGAGGAAGCTTCATTGACAGAAGGCATTTTTCCTTGATACATGGTCTTAATAAATTGAGGATACGTTTCTCCTTTTAAAGCTGCAGCAATAGTTACTCCCTGAACAAAAGCAGGATTTACATCCTGACAGGCTTTGATGAAATCTCCTATCGTTCCTTCTCTCCTCACTGACCGCAACATAGCCTGGCAAGTAAAATCAGCATCTTCATAAGCCAACTGTTTAATTATAATATCTCCTGCCGCCTCATCCGAAACAACTCCTCTCACTGCTTGAATCAACCGAGCAACAAACTCCTCATAAGGTTCATCACCTCTCTGTTTTACTCCTACCACAGTAACATTTCCACTAGACGAAGCCGGCAACTTTCTCCAAGCTGATATAGCACAACCATTCACTTGTATCAAAGCTGGTTTAGAAAGTTTTAACTGTTCACTAACATCAGCAAATTCTCCTTCTCCCGTAATCATTTCTCTAATCACAGGATTATGAATCCTCCGATTCCTAACTGCCTGCTGTTTAGCTTGCTCCTCATATTCAGCTCTCCAAAGGAGATAATTTCCTCCAGATAAACAAGCTTTAGCCACTTGTTCCCAATCATAAGGAGTCATCCAATTATGAGAAACTGTTTCCACCAAAGACATAGTATAAGGAGAGGTGGGTCCATATTGACTGCAAGCCATTTTCAACTCTTTCAATAATTTATAAGAAAGCGGCTCCCATGTAGGATCCTCCTCATCATCAAATTCACCAGCCACAGCCACAGGGAAACATAATGCCAAATCAGTTTCCCCTTGGTCGCAAGAAGCTTGAATTGCCTTCTGCAACCCTGTTAACCCTGATGATTTTTTCTTTTCATTATCATCTGGTGATTGTACTGGTAGAGGCAAAGACATTTTAATAGCCTTATTTTCATCCTTTTTGTCAGTCTTGGAGGGATATAATATGGGCAAGACTGTTTTTGACTTCCAATCCTCATTATCCCTATTATATTTAGCTGCCTCATCTTCTAATTCAGCCTCATCTGTTGGAGATAAATGATCTTCACTATCATCCTGATGTTTACTTAATTTTAAAGAGGCCATAGCATGATTTGTAGTATCTTGAGACTGCCTTTTACTTCTAATTAACGGAGTCTCTTCTTTTGGAGGAGCAGTTGCCTTAGAAAGTTTATGCATCTCATGTTCTGGATTTAAGGCATCTTTAATCAAGCTCCATAAAGCAAATGTATCAACTGGGACCTTTTCTGGTCCATGTAGCTCATAATAAAGTTTTAAATCTTCTCCAACTTGAACCCATTCCTCGAAATCAAGCGTTCCCTCATCTGGAAACCATGGAGAACATTTTTGTACGAATTTCATAAAACGAGCTACTTGTTTAGAGGAGACCTTAACTCCTTTTTGGGAAAGTGTATACTTAATGACTTTTATAAAGAGTCTTCTTTCTTTAGACTCAGTATGGCCCATGACTTCTCAAAATCTTAAGTTCTGAAATTCTCCACCTATCCTCACCCTGTCTTTCTTACAGGGGGGTCTGCAGCACCCTGAGTGGAGTCCTAGCCGTCCCGAGACAACGAGGGGGGATTACCTGTAGGTCCCTGTATCGGGCGCCAAATGCCGGGGTCCAGCCCCGGGGGGGATCCAGGGGTCCCACAGGAGGAGACGGCGTCGGCGAAAATCGAGTGAGAGAGCCGAATTCTTTTCTTTCTCTTTATTCTCTAGTTAGCATTTACTGCCAGGCATCTCCACCAAATGCTAGTACAGCTCCTTTTTTATACACACACACCAAGTTACAATTACATGGTATTAATCATTGCTTCTGTTTCACTATGTTTACATGTTTCCAGATAACAGTTAGTTTATATCTGTAAACTACAAATCATTCAAAGTACAACTAAAAAATAACTTGAATAGCGATAACATCGGTAAAAGCTTTTAAAGGATTAGTACTAACTAATAACTCAACTTTACTGTTGTTGTGAGTCAAGGGGCAGAGAGAGATTAACAGACAGAATCATTAGGGAGTAGCAAAGGACCACCGCTTGCTCAGGCAAATGGCCTTGAGTTTATGCAGTGTCCTAACTTTCCTCACAAGATAACAAAAGGCTTGCCCATTAAGAAATTGACATAACATTAAGAGTAACTTTTACTTAAAGATATATAGAGTGCACTCGCAAGATAGCTTAGTAGCAACATAATTTCAGAAGACATTAATTGCTATTGCTTCTATGGATGCCCCCTGCCATACCTCTCATTATCAGAAGAAAGAATTTTTGGGAAAGTTTATAAATCTCATGAGTGTCTCACTGAGAAAGTCCAGCAACTGCCTTCAGTCATAAAACAATTCTCTTAGCAAAACATCCTTTTCTTGCTGACTGCATTCCTATCCCAGGCCATGCAACAGGCCATTCCATAACACCTTATCTAAGATTCTATTGTCTGGTTAAACTTTATTTATTTACTATATTCATACACTAGCTAAGTTCTGGCTATATTCTTTCTAACATGATTAATAATAAGAAATTCTCCTACAAACTTAACCCTTTACGAGGGATATCATAGCCAGCCTCTTATGTTTATGAGCCCAGTTCAAGGGGCTTACAGGCTTTTCTGTGGAACTTACACCTTCTGTCTCATTTCCAAAGAAATTACTACAAATCTACAGGGAAAGTACGGTACTATTATCCCTGTGCCACAAATAATAGCACACACCCAGAAAAAGGGGGGATATAAGGCCAGATTAATTCAAAAGATTAAAGGGGGAAGTATCGTGCCTTTCCTTGCGGTGACTTTGTCAACCCGCAGCTGTTGGTCTTACTGCGGTGACTCTATCTTCTTTTGCTGTGACTTTGTCAGCCAGCAGTTGTGGATCTTCTTCTGCTGTGACCTAGTTAGCCAGCATTAGTGGATCGGCTCCCGACATCCCACCAAAATGGGTGGAAGGTTGGATATCCTGGTTCTTTCTTGGAGGGGAAGGGAAGAAGAGCAGTCCTTGTGGATTTCAACTCCTCCCAGGTTTTCGGCACCAAAATGTAAGGTATTTTTCCCTGCCAAGAAGGAAAGAAGGGGCCAGAGCCACGAAGTGTGAAATAATAAAAGGCTTTATTGAGTACAGAGAACTTCTCACCTGATGAGGTTCTCTGGCCCCGGGGGGCAGGGCTCAGAGAAGTTGCAAGGAGTGACTCACATGAGAGATATTTAAAAGGTTCCTAGGGTGGTTGAGCTAATATGATGTGGTGAAATCTCACTGGCTGATGGAGGTGTCACTCTTTTCCAAAGGGCTCTTGGGAAGTTTCTTTTGGCACGCTTGGTTGTGGGCGGTCCTAGCCAGAGTTCCCAGGCCTGACCTTTCCCCATTATCCACCAACAGATTGAGGTGCAGAGGGAGAGATACTAAACCAAAATGATGGTGGAATGAGGGGTCATGGCCAGTGTTCCTGCCCACAGCCCACATCAGCATAGAGACAGAGGAAACCATATTGTGGTACTCGAGCCTCCCAGATTCTGCCTCTCTCACCTCACAGGTATGAAGAGTGGCAGAGACAAACCCTACAGCTAACCCTCCCCTGAAGAACAGAAGTGCTTCATGTCTTGTCCCCTGGTCTGTTGAGATGTGAGGAGGAGCACCCAGAGGTTTGGGATTCCTGTTGCAAAAGCCATAAAGCCTTAAAGTCCTCACAAGAGACCCCAAACACCAACATGACTGCAGCCCCACCTATATCATTGCAATAGCAATATCTCATTGAAAGTCAGCCCAAGAATTTCAGGGAGCTAATGTTGTAAAGTACCCAAAGTTACAGGATTAATATTAATATTTTAGGAAATTTAAAGAATATTTTATTAATTTTGGCTAGGCATACAGAAAGCTTTTGTAAGTGTGATTTCTATGCTTGTGTGATTAGCATAAGACCAAGATGGCATTGTGTTGTAAATGCAAAAAGAGGAAGGAGACTTAGATTCCCTGACCTTCCCCCATACCTATGGGGGAAGGGTCAATGGCTAGCCAGGTGTAGGGAGAAAAGAATTAAATCTTTTCTTGGGCTGATGGATCATTTGCAGGCATTTGTTCCCATGGAAACCACCCCTCCCCTCCTGAAAGCATGTAATTAATGTATGTATCTCTAAACAAAAGGTATAAACTTATGCCGTGATGTCAGGTTTTCTCTCCGCTCATGTATAATTAGGAGTATATAAGCAGCCCCTGAACTGTTTTTAGGGGCTGCTCAATTTGGGTTTGTTGCCCTGTGTCAGCCATAGGCGGCCGGCATATTTAATAAATTTCCTCCTTTAATAAAACTTTTCAAAAACTTATTTGTCTATGTGTCTCTACAAACACCCATGGAACTGTGGATTTAGTTACTTTATAATACTAAACCTTGTAATACAGTGACACTTACTGAAAGAAAACAGCAACCTCTTACACCTGAAATTTTTTTTTCATTTTTTCTTTTTTTTCTTGAATTTTATTTTCTTTAATTTTATTTTTATTCTTTTGTGTGTGTTTTGTTCCTGCTTGATTGTTTTGTTTTTTGATTTTTTGTGGTTTTCTGTTTACTTCTCATTATTTTCAAAATTTCTATATTTATATTGTATTTTTTGATTTTTATTTTTTGGCCCTGGTCAGTTGGCTCAGCTGTAGAGTGTTGGCTTGGTGTGTGTAAGTCTAGGGTTAGATTCCCAATCAGGGCACATGAAAAAGGTGACTATCTGCTTCTCCACTTCTCCCTTTTCTCTCTCTCTCTCTTCCCCTCCTGCAGCCATGGCTCAAATGATTTAAGCAAGTTAGTCCAGGTGCAGAGGATGGCTCCATCGCCTCACCTCTGGCACAAAAATAGCTTGGTTGCCGAGCAATGGAGCAGCAGCCCCAGGTGGGCAGAGCATTGCCCAGTAGGAGGCTTGCTGGGTGGATCCCAGTTGCACTCATGTGGGAGTCTGTCTCTGCCTCCTCGCCTCTCAGTTAATAAAACAAAATTATTTTTCATTTTTTAGTTCTTTTTGTTAGTGTTCTTAACAGTACTACTCTCAAACCAAACAGACTTTCTCTAAGGCACATCATAAGAAAATAGTCAGGGAGACTCACAGCTGAGTAAAGGTGCTTACCCCGGCCTGAGGTGCTGAGGCTTGCGGCCAGGGCACAGCGCATAACCCCACCCATGGGGGTGGGTCAAAGGCCAAGGCTGCAAGGCTTGTAGACCTGGGCACATGATCATAGCCCCTCCTGTGGAGGAGAGGCAGTGACAGTCCCAGTGGGCTGGCACTGGCAACACCCATACTGGAATGCCTTAGGCAGCAGCAGCAGAGGCGGTAGTGGGCCTACAGACAGACCACACCTAGGGAACACAGAGGCCACACCCAGTGGACTCCAGTGGCCAAAACCTTCTTTTACACAGACAAAATGAGAAGGCAGAGAAATGCAACACAAATGAATCAAGAGAAATCCCCAGAAAAGGACCTGAATGAGTCAGATATAACCAAATTACCAGAGGCAGAGTTTAAAATAACGATTGTTAGGATGCTCAAAGATCTTAGAACAACAATAGATTGTCATAACAAACACCTAAGTAAGGACATAGCAAATATAAAAAAAGAACTATATGCCAAAAAATTAGACAACTTAGATGAAATGAACAAATTCCTTGAAACATATAATCTTCCAAAAATTAATCTCAAAGAATCAGAAAACCTAAACAGACTGATTACAACAAATGAGATCGAAACAGTTATCAAAAAACTCCCAACAAAGAAAAGTCCTGGGCCTGATGGCTTCACAAGTGAATTGTACCAAATATTCACAGAAGAACTAATTCCTATCCTTCTCAAGCTATTTCAAAAAATTCAAGAGGAAGGAAGACTTCCAAGTTCTTTTATGAGGTGAGCATAATTCTGATTCCAAAACCATGCAAAGACAACACAAAAAAAGGAGATTTTAGGCCAATTTTCCTGATGAATTTAGATGCTAAAATTCCCAAAAAAATATTAGCAAACCAGATCCAGCAATATATGAAAAAAATCATACATCATGATCAAGTGGGACTTATTCTGGGGAGGCGAGGCTGGTACAATATTTGCAAATCAATCAATGTAATTCATCACATAAACAAAAGGAAGAAGAAAATTCACAAGATAATTTCAATAGATGCAGAAAAAGCATTTGATAAAATTCAGTACTCATTCATAATCAAAACTCTCAGCAAAGTGAGAATACAGGGAACATACCTCAATATGATAAAGGCTATCTATGACATACTCACAGCCAACATCATACTCAATGGGCAAAAATTAAAAGAAATCCCCTTAAGATCAGGAACAAGGCAGGGGTGCACCCTTTCACCACTGTTATTCAACATAGTCCTGGAAGTCCTAGCCACAGCAATCAGACAAGAAAAAGAAAAAAAGGCATTCAAATTGGAAAAGAAGAAGTAAAACTATCATTATTTGCAGATGATATGATATTGTATATAGAAAACTCTAAAGTCTCAGTCACAAAACTACTGGACCTGATAAATGAATTTAGCAAGGTGGCAGGATATAAAATTAATACACAGAAATCAGAGGCATTTTTATATACCAACAATGAACTGTCAGAAAGAGAAATTAAGGAAACAATTCCCTTCACTATTGCAACCAAAAAAAAAAAAAAAGTACCTAGGAGTAAATTTCACCAAGGAGATTAAAGACTTGTGCTTGGAAAATTATAAACCATTGATAACAGAAATCAAGGAAGATACAAACAAGTGGAAACATATACTGTGCTCATGGTTAGGAAGAATAAACATCATCAAAATGTTTATATTACCCAAAGCAATTTATAAATTCAGTGCAGTGCCAATTAAAATACCAATGACATACTTCAAAAATATAGAACACATATTCCAACAATTTATATGGAACCAAAAAGAACACAGCCTCAGTAATCTTGAAAAGGAAGAATAACGTGGAAGGTATCACACTTCCTGATATCAAGTTATAATACAAGGCCATTGTACTCAAAACAGCCTGGTACTGGCATAAGAACAGGCATATAGATCAATGGAACAGAACAGAGAACCTAGAAATAAACCCATACTTTTATGGACAATTGATATTTGACAAAGGAGGTAAGAGCATACAATGGAGTAAAGACAGCCTCTTTAACAAATGGTATTGGGAGAATTGGACATCTACCTGCAAAAAAATGAAACTAGACCACCAACTTACACCATCCACAAAAATAAACTCAAAGTGGATAAAAGACTTAAATATAAGCCATGAAACCATAAGCATCTTAGAAGAAAACAAAGGCAGTAAGTTCTCAGACATCTATTGCAGCAATATATTTGCCAATTTATCTCCACAGGCAAGTGAAATGAAAGACAGAATAAACAATTGGGACTACATCAAACTAAAAAGCTTTTGCACAGCTAAAGACAAAAAGAACAGAATAAAAAGACAAACTACACAATGGGAGAACATATTCGACAATACGTCTGATAAGGGATTAATAACCAAAATTTATAAAGAACTTGTAAAACTCAACACCAGGAAGATAAACAATCCAATCAAAAAATGGGCAAAAGAGATGAATAGACTCTTCTCCAAAGAGGACATACAGATGGCCAATAGGCATATGAAAAAATGCTTAACATCACTAATCATTAGAGAAATGCAAATTAGAACCACAATGAGATATCACCTCACACCAGTCAGAATTGTGCTCATCAACAAAACAACACAGAATAAGTGCTGGCGAGGATGTGGAGAAAAGGGAACCCTCCTGCACTGCTGGTGGGAATGCAGACTGGTGCAGCCACTGTGGAAAACATTATGGAGATTCCTCAAAAAATTGAAAATTGAACTGCCTTTTGACCCAGCCATCCCACTTTTAGGAATATACCTCAAGAACACCATAGCACTGTTTGAAAAGAAGAAATGCACCCCCATGTTTATGGTAGCATTGTTCACAATAGCGAAGATCTGGAAACAGCCCAAGTGTCCATCAGTGGATGAGTGGATTAAAAAGCTTTGGTACATATATACTATGGAATACTACTCAGCCATAAGAAATGACATTGGATCATTTACAACAACATGGATGGACCTTGATAACATTATACTGAGTGAAATAAGTAAATCAGAAAAAAATAAGAACTATATGATTCCATACATAAGTGAGACATAAAAATGAGACTCAGAGACATGGACAAGAGGGTGGTGGTTATGGAGGGGAAGGGGGAGAAGTGAGGGGGGAGGGGAGGGGCACAAAAAAAACAGATAGAAGGTGATGGAAGACAATTTGACTTTGAGTGATGGGTATGCAACATAATCAAATGTCAAAATAACCCAGAGATGTTTTCTCTGAACATATGTACCCTGATTTATCAAGGTCACCCCATTAAAATTAATAAAAAAATAAAAGAATATAGTCAGAAATCAATGACAAGGAAAAAATCCTTAAGGATGCCTAGGAAAAGAAGAACATAACATATAAAGGAAAGCCCATTAAGTTATCACCAGACTTCTCAGCAGAAACTTTACAAGCCAGAAGAGAGAGGACCTTAACATTCAAATTATTGAAAGAGAGGAATCACCAGCCAACAATACTATACCAATCAAAGTTATTCTTCAGATATGGCGGAGATACAAAAGCATTTGCAGAACTGAGGGAATTTATCTCCACACAAGCCCCACAACAGAATATACTATTTTTACCTTGCAAAACCACTATTGCAACTTGTGTCTTTAAGATTCTGATTAACGTATCTCATAATTAGAATCATAAAGTATTTGTCCTATTGAGTCCAGTTTATTTCACTTAGAATAACGTCCTCAAGTTTTATTCATTTTGTAGGACATCACAAAATTTCCTGTTTTCAAGGCTGAAGAATATTCCATTGTCTGTTTATACTCCATTTTGCTTACCCACCCATCCATGGATGAACAGTAGGGCTGAATTCACATTTCAACTATGTAAAAAAAGCTTCTATGAACATGAATGTACAAATATGTATTTGAGACCCTGATGTCAAATATTCTGAGTATATACACAGAAATGGAATTGCTGGGTTACGTGGTAGTTCTGTGTTTAACTTTTTGAGGAACCACCACACTGGTTTCCAAAGTGGCTGCACAATTATCCTTTCCCACCAACAGCGCACAGACATTCAGACCTCTCCACATTGCTGCCAACACTTATTTTCTGGTTTTGGTAACAGTTATCCTATTGTGTATGAAACGGAATCTCATTGTACTTTTCAGTCTTTTTATGTTGAAGTATAATTAACTTACAATATTCTATTAGTTTCAGGTGGACAAAGTGTGACTCAATATTTACATACATTACAAAGTGATCAATACTATATTACCCTCTGTCACCAAATACAAAGTTATTAAAATATTATTGACTTCATTCTCTGTACTATTTGATAAACCCCAGTGACTTATTTACATTTTATTGATTTAGAGAGAGAGAAACATTAATTTGTTCCATTTATTTATGCATTCATCAATTGATGCTTGTATGGGCCCTAGTGGGAGATAGACCCCACCACCTTGGAGTATTGGGAAACTGCTCCAATGAACAGAGCTACACTGCCAGGTGACTTATTTATTTCATAACTGAAAGTTTAAACCCTTTAATCCCCTTCACCTACTTTTAACACTGTTGTCCCCCCACGTATCTCTGGAAACTAGCATATCTAAAAGCCTGTTTTTGTTTTGTTCTCTCATTTGTCTTGCTATTTCCATTTCATATGCAAAAATATCATACAGTATTTGTTTTTTCCTGTCAGATTTATTTCTTTAAATATAACTCCTTCCAGAATCATCCATTTGGTCACAGTTGGCAAGATTTTATTCTTTTATAAATTTAATTGAATTTCATTGAGGTGATACTAGTTAAAATAATTATACTTACACAGGCTTCAGGTGACCAATTCAACAACACATTTCTGTACAACATGTTGTGTGTTCACCCCTTCCCCAAGTCAAGTGTTTCTCCATTACCATTTATCCCCCCTACACCATTCTCCACCTCCCTTCCCCCGGCCATCACCACACTGTTGTTCTTGTCCATGAGTTCTTTGTGTCCTGTTTCGCTCTATTCCTCCGCCTCCCTCACCATGCTTCCACCCTGACAGCTGTCAGCCTGCTCTCTATGTGAGTCTGCTTCTATTTTGTTGTTAGATTATTTTGTTCATTAGATTCCACATAGGAGTGAAATCATATAGTACTTGCCTTTCTCTGATTGGTTTATTTCACTTAGCATAATGATCTCTAGGTTTATTCACACTAGAATAAACCTTGTTGCAAAAGGTAAAATTTTCTTTATTTTTATGACTGAATAATATTCCATTTTCTTCTTTATGTATACATATATATTTAATATATCTCACATCTTCTTTATGTACTCATTTATTGATAGACATCTAAGTGGCTTCCATATTTTGACTATGATTTACAATGCGGCAATACACATAGGGATGCATATTTCTTCTTGAATAAGTGTTTATGTTTTCTTTGAATAAATAACCAGAAATGTAATTGCTGGTTCATATGGTAATTCTACTTTTAGGAAAAAATATCCTAAATGGGCAAGTTTGGATTAGTGTCTCCAACAGCAGTATAATATAGAGAAAACCTTTAATGTCTGAAGAAAACCGTGAGGATGTAGCTCTGAGGGTGGAAAGACCACTCACTCCACTATGTCCCCAGTCCTCCAGAGTGTTACCCCTTTTTTTTGGTTTGGGGGGCTCCATGCACTCTAAGGTCAATGAAACTTCACCTTCCTGTATCCCTCTTCCCATTGCACTGCCCACCCAAGTTTCTACTCAGCAGCCCCTGGAGCCTCCGTCTGTTTCTCCTTTTCACATCCCCAGTATCTCTTGCAAATCCGAAATTTTGCCCACAGGACCAGCGGGTGTAATGGTGGGGGGTTTGCTGCTCTAACACTGCAGGGTGACGCTTCAATGGGAGGATCCCAGTCCACGCTTTGAGAGCCACACTCCTGGCTGACTAGGTCTGAGCGGGACACTGGAGACCCTGCCCTCACCCTGCACCCGCTGTCCCTCCACACACGTCCCACCCCCATGCTCATATTCATTGCCCCTCCTTGGCCGGTGTTTGGTCTTGAACATCTCTAAGTCTGAAACCCTTACAACCTCCCTTCTCCAGTCCTTTCTTCGCTGGACAGGAGACCCTCAGACCCTTGGTTCCAGCCTTTTCTCTACCAGTCTTGACACCTGGCACCTCTCTGCGCTCTAGACTCCTAGTTCCTGCTGGATTCTGTCTCCTTTCGCCCTGTGTGCTTCTGCTCCTCTGTTGATCTGTCCTCATGGGGGACTCTGTGCCCTATAGGCTGGTGTCTGCCCCTCCATCCAGCTTCCTACCCTAGGGACACCCCCTCACCCCCACCTTGTACAGGCAGTCCCAACACATCCAGCTGCCTTCACTCAGTCCTCATTCCCCAGTGGGCTGTCCTCACAGGGACTCGCTGGACTGCCATTCCTGCCCCAAACCCTGAGCGCCCCATAATGGCGACGACTGTTTATCAGAGGGCATGCTTCCTCTGTGCTGGTTATGAGATCTCCATGTCCATCCTTGAACTGTGTGTGATAGCATCTGTGCTTCAGTCTTTGTTGTATTTGAAGCTGATGGCTCAAACCATACTGCTTAAAAATGAAAATGCTGTTTGTGCCTCCTGTAAAAGAAACCTTTGATGAGTAGTTTAATTTTCAATGCAAAATATTTAGAAAAAAAAACTTTTTGATGTGTAATTGGCGTTTAAGTGTTTCCCATGGCTGTGTGGCCTTCACTGGGTGCAATTAAGGCTCTTGCATGATTTGCGCCCTCTGGAGGCTGCGGGGAGAAGCGTCTCCTTTCTGCAGATTCAGAAGCAATCCTCCTTCCTTGCACCTTGGCCACCACCAAGGAGCCTTTTCTTCCCCTGCCTTTGACTTCATGTCACTTCTTACTCTGGCCTCTAGTTGTCCTGTATTCACACTGTGATTCCATTTAGGTCCTGGACATTTGCACTGCTGGCTGTCAGACCTGCCAGTCTGGCTGCAGGGTGATGAGGATGGTCCATGGTGCTGGGTGGCAAGGCACACGCTCATTGGCCAGGACCACGTCTGTCCTGTGGGAAGAGCCGGCATGTCTCTTTACTTCTTTTATAGCTGACTCTCTGGGAATGAAGTCATAACCGGGATTGAGGCAAGAAGACACATACATTGTGTTTCTCAAGCATTCAATTATTTCAGATCTTAATATCAAGCCATGGAAATTCTTAATAGATATCATGGCTTTATTTCTCATAGATAAGAATATCCCTAACAGACTAATGATATGGCCAAAGAAAGAATCAACGCTCTTTATAAACTACACGTCTAATTACTAATGGAAAGGCTGCTTGTATTTGTAGTAGACAAGAGGGCTACAGTTCTCTATAAACTGTTGGTGATGAATTGTTTAAAAACAACATCTTTTTTTAGGCAATGTATTGCAAACCAGTAGCAATGACTGTGAATTAACTACTGCTTACAAATTGAACATAATATCTGTACAAACAGATCATCCTGAAATGTTTAAAAGACAAACTTACATTGGAAATAAGCACTGGTTATGGATACAAAACATTAAGAATGCACTTAATGCCAATGAATGGTGCACTTAAAATGGTTACAATGGCAAATTTTACTTATGTGTATTTTACTACCATAAAAATAAAGTTAAGGAAATTAAAATAATGACCCCCTGCTTGCTGCCATGGGCTTGACACTTACAAAATAATAGAGTGTAGAAGATGGAAGAAAAGTTGACACTTGGAGTATTATGACCATTAATGGAGGTAGAAGAGACCAACTTACACCCCAACCTCTGGATAATGTGTAGTTAAGAAAACTGAAGTAAATAAACAGTAGAAATGACCATAAATTCAGGGAATTGTCACTGCTGAGTTCAGAGGAAAAGTTTTTGGCCAGGACTATACCCAGAGGTGCTTCTGAATGCTGGCAATGAACTGTCTCCTGACTTAGGCGGTGACCCAGATATTAGCTTCCTTACATTTTGTTAATCCATGTATTCATGGTATGAACTTCCTCATGTTTTCTAAATAAATAGGCTTATCAAGTACTTTCACAGCTTTGTTTTATAATCGTCTTGGTTTTAAACATAACTGCTTTATCTTTAAGATAAACAGTATTTTTATAAAAAATATGGTGACCCATTTCTAATTAATGACACTTTTTGTCATCCACTAAAATAAGATTATGTGGTATTTTCAAACAATAAAATAATTTTATTTCAAACAATCAAATAAACATTTCAAGTGATCGATTTTATGACACATCTCTGCACACCGTAGTGTGTGTTCACCCCCGTAATCAAGCTGTTGTCCATCGCCATCTATCCCCCATGTATCTTCCTCCACCACCCTACTCCCGGAAGTCACCACACGTGTCCATGTCCTTGAGTTTTTCTGTCATTTTTATTTTCTTTTATTCTATTACTCCACCTTCTCACCCAGTCCCTACCCCCAACAGCTGTCACAATAAAATATCTATAATATTATTTTATTATTTATAATAAAATATTATAAATGTAATATCTAGCTTTATGAGTATGAGTTTGTCCTTATAGAAAATAAAATGACTGTGTGTCCTTATTAACTGTACTGTCATTGCCCTTTGAAAAGTGTAATATATATGGCCCTTGCCAGCTAGTTCAGTGGTAGAGCGTCGACCCAGCCTATGGACTTTCCGGGTTTGATTCTTGGTCTGGCACACAAGAGAGGTGACCACCTGCTTCTCTCCCTTTTTTGTCTCCCTTTTCTCTCTCTCTTTTCCTCTTGCAGTCTGGATTGGTTTGAGCATCAGCCCCAAATGGGGATTGCTGGGTGGATCCTGATTAAGGCACATGTGGAAGTCTGTCTATCTTCCCTCTTTTCACATTAAAAATAAAAGGTGTAATATGCCTTTAGAATATGTAATGACGTTTGCCTTTCAAAATATCCAGATCATGTTTCATAGACAGTCAATGATCCTGTATTTAATAAATGTTCTTTCCTGGGGAAGTGTAAAAATCTTGTAGTGATGGCTACCAGAGAAATAAAACCACACATGCCAACTTAGCTGTATCTTAGAGACACAATGTTTGGTTAAAAGAAACTTTGCTGATTTATGTGTCTAATACAAGTAGTGTGTGTAGGGAAGTACAGAGGATAATGGAATAGTCACCCTGAGTCCTGTGCCTGTGAAAGAACAACCCCAGTACAACCCTGTTTTCTTTTAGAAACACGGTGTCAGAACAGTGTGGATCTCTAGGGTCATTCCAGAGATGGAGTGAAAAGAGGCATGAAAACCTGAGTGGGCAGACCCTCCAAAGGACCCTAGTGTTTCTTCTCCAGAGAAATCCACCCAAGATTTTGCATCTTCAGAACCTTGTGCAAAAATTGGCCATTTATCATCATGATTGAAGTTTCTTGTTTGCAGGTTCCCCATCATTTCAGGTGGAGAAACTTTAAGTTTGGAGTCTTTTGTTACATAGCAACAGATCTCAGGAGGAGGCCTATATTTACAGGATTCCTACACGTTGACGAGGCTGGAAGTATTCCCATTTTTCAAACAGTGAAACTGAAGGGACTGCAGTCTTACTACCCAGCATGCAATTATTCACAGGTGAGTTAATTAATTCTTTTTTTGAACAATGAGCCCACATTCTACAAAGGCATATAGAGGTTGTAAGGGACGCAACATTGAACAAGACAGTCACTGGCCTCATGGAGCTGATATTCTAGTGAAGAGGGAGAAGCAGTCAAGAAATTGTCAAGCAGTATTTTATCTGGTGCCAAGTCCTCTAAAGGATAGTGAAGTCAGGTAAAAGAGATAGGAAATGGGTGGGTTGGGGGTTACTTTTTATAGATGTTCAGGTAAATCTTCCATGACTATGTGACATTTGAGCAAGACATAGAAGAGGGGGAAAGGGGTCATGTAGGTCTCTGGTGAAAGATTATTCCAGGGAGAAGAAACAGGCAGGGCAAAGGCCTTGTGCAGGTGGCTGGTTGCTATGTTCCAAGGTCAGAAAGCCCCTGTGGCCAGTGTAGATGGAATGAGGAGAATGACAGGAGAAGTGCAGACATGGATTACAGTTTATTTTTGTTTTCTTGTTTTTGGGTGTTTTTTTTTTTTTGACAGGACAGAGAGAGAGATAGACAGACAGACAGACAAGAAGGGAGAGAAATGAGAAGCATCAATTCTTTGTTGCGGCTCCTTAGCTGTTCATTGATTGCTTTTTCATACGTGCCTTGACCAGGGGCCTCAGCAGACCGAGTGACCCCTTGCTTGAGCCAGTGACCTTGGGCTCAAGCTGGTGAGCTTCGCTCAGACCAGTTGAGCCCACACTCAAGCTGGCGACCTCGGGTATCACCACTCGAACGCTCTATCCACTATGCCACCACCTGGTCAGGATGGACTACAGTTTTTAAAGTTGAATTTATTGTGGTGACACTGGTTAACATAATTATACATTTTTCAGGTGCCTGATTTTTTTTAAACTTTATTCATTTTAGAGAGGAGAGAAAGAGAGAGAGAGAGAGAGAAGGGGGGGGAGCAGGAAGCATCAACTCCCATATGTGCCTTGACCAGGCAAGCCCAGGGTTTTGAACTGGCAACTTCAGTGTTCCAGGTCGATGTTTTATCCACTGAATCCCATTTATGCCTCAGATAAGTGACTTTGTATCAGAGACTTCCTTATTTGTATATTGGCTTAAAGGTTTTGATTTCTACACTATAAAATGGGGCAGACTGGGGGCTCTCTCTCTCTCTCTCTCTCTCAGTTCCTGAAATTAGCATTGCACAGAGAGGCAGCCAAGATGGCAGAGTGCTGAAGGAGAAGCCAGTTTGTGCAGAGTTGTGCAGAGAGAAGGAGATGGAGAACAGAGATGAATAAGGCTGGTGAGGTAGAAACCTTTGATTTTAGGAAACTCGGATGAGTCAGTGGCTTTGGGAGCCCTGAATGGAAAGGGAAGTGTCTTCCCACTGTGTGTTTTTCTTGCCTGCCGGTGCGAGAGCTAGGATTAAATGTAACGGCCCACCAGTTCTGGGCTCTGTTGTTTCATTACCATCTCTCCAAATCAAATGTGAACCTGCACAGGCCAGGCAGCTATGATGGTGGCTGTAGCTACTGGCTTTACAGTGCCCCTTTTCAGGAAAGTTCTCCCTGATCTTTCAGTTTAGGTCAGGATCCATTGTGTGAAGTCATAATGCTCCATATTTCACACTATCAGCCATTATCGCATTTGTCATTTTCATTACTCAGTTATAAAACACCAACCAAGTGCTCAGCATCTGTCTGATGCTGTTCTCAGCCCTGGGGACAGAGCTGTGGAACAGAAGAGACAAGCTCCCGCATAGCGCTGACCTGCTGTGAGGGAGTCACACACAAAAGCAAACAACAACAATAATAATGTGTGATAGTATTTGAGGATGAAATAAGGCCTGCGTGAGGTGTCTTTTTTTTTCTTTCAATTTAAAAATGTTGGAGCAGCCTGATCAGGCAGTGGAGCAGTGGATACAGCAACGAACTAGGATGCCAATGACCCAGGTTTGAGACTCCGAGGTCGCCAGCTTGAGCGCGGCTCATCTGGTTTGAGCAAAGCTCACTAGCTTAGACCCAAGGTCGCTGGCTCAAGCAAGGGGTTACTCAGTCTGCTGAAGGCCCACGGTCAAGGCACATATGAGAAAGCAATCAGTGAACAACTAAGGTGTCGCAACGAAAAACTAATGATTGATGCTTCTCATCTCTCTCTGTTCCTGTCTGTATGTTCCTATCTATCCCTCTCTCTGACTCTCTCTCTGTCTCTGTAAAAAAAATAAAATAATATAAATAAAAATGTTGGAGCAGCATGAAGGAGCCAATCTGGTTGCAGCAGATAGAGCAGGAGATGAGAAGAGGTAAAGTCAGAGAGAGAGGGGGGTCGTCGCCCAGAGAACTGTGGCTTTCCTGGGGTGAACTGGGAGCCACTGGAGAGTTCAGAACAAGACTGAGATGTGAGTGCTCTATTTTTAGTGAAGGAAACCAAAGTTTTGTTACCCTGATATTGGGGTATTGATTTCAAGTTGTTCATTAAGAAACAAAACTCAGAAAGAACTGTTGAGCCTCCCACATTCTTGCCAAGAGATTCAGACAGAAAACCTTTCCTGAGGAAGAGAGTAGGTGTGCTCAATGTCCCCTAATTGGAGTAAGCATGGTGGACAGGAGGGCTTCGGGCAGGGCCTGTTGGCCAGATGGCCCTGTGACCCACTGTTTCTGAGTTGCCCAGCAAGGGTTCCCCGGCCATGTGTGCTCTGCTCTTCTCAACTACCTGCAAATTCTCACTTCTGAAGTCTATGATCAGCTCTCCCTTTTTCTCCTTCATCCAAAATGTCTTTTCTATTCAATGTTGCCTCCCTATCTTTAGAATTTTAATGCTCATGTCAATTCCCCATGCTCATGTACTAAAAACTTTATTTTCTCCTTCTAGTCTGTCTGTTAATTTAATGATTAGCCCAGCCAGAAGAATTTAGGAGGTGGAAGGAATTGTATTGACATTTTTTTAATCCCCCACATTAATCAGGATCTGTGTGATCGTTGGGTTGAGCACGGGGGGCCCATGCAGTCATCCAGGTGACAGGTGAGGGTAGTCACCAGCATGGGATGAGGGAGTTAGTTCCTGGATTTGTTCTGGGAATGGAGTTAAAGGGATTTGATGAAGGATTGGATGTGGGATATGAGAGAAAGAGAGACATTGAGAAAACAGAGAGGTTCAAAAAAATTCTAGAGGCGCATATTGAGGTCAGAAATTTGGCTGAGATCAAGGATCTTAAGTGTCTTGAAGTGCCTATTAGTTATTCGTTGTCAAGTGAATAGTTGGACATCAGCAATAATGTCCAACCTGTGTCTCTCATCCACTGCTGAGTCCCCAGGTCCAGGATAGTGCCTGGTAGGAAAGAGTTCATACCTGGTCAGAGTGCATTACACATTTCCAGAATCAACAAATAAATAAGGGGTGAACAATCAGAACAGCTCCTGGACTCCCCTACACAAAATTTCTTATTGACTAAGAAGTACAGAGATGCCACAAAGTTACCATGACTGCGAGGGCATTTACAACCTATTTGTTTACAACCTATCAGTTTCTGTAAGTCATGTCAGGACCTCTTTAGAGCATTCATTCTGTATGCATTAGTGGAACTAAATTAAATTAAACATGTGCCCTGGCAGGTTGGCTCAGTGGATAGAGCATCGACCGGGCATATGCTCGTCCCAGTTCAATTCCCGGTCAGGGTGCATAAGAGAAGCGGTCATCTGCTTCTTTCCCTCTCTCTCTTCCCATTCTCTTCCTTTTCTCCCACAGCTAGATTCAGTCAAGCATTGGCCCCAGGTGCTGAGAATAGCTTGGTTGATTCGAGCATGGGCTTCAGACGAGGGTTGCTAGGTGGATCCCAAGTTCGGGAAGCATTTCAGAATCTCTCTCATTATCTCTCCTTAAAAAGAAAAAAAAATTAAAACAGGCTAGATGCCCCTGTGTCCCACTGTTTTTGAGTCACCCAGCAAGGGTGATATTGAAACCAAGCAGGCACAGCTCTAGGAGACTCCACCCGTGCACGCGTGCGCGCGAGCACACACACACACACACACACACACACACACACGGAAATTCTCAACAACAGATGCATAACTTGAGTCCTTCAGGTAGGCAACTAGCAAGACAAGCACTAATTAAAATTACAAACATGAAAAAAAAACCAAAGAGATTGATTAAGCAGCAGATAGTTATAACATAAACAGTAATCTGAGACACCAGTCAGAGTCACAAGACTCCTAGTTCTCCCTGAACAGCTGTAAATAATATCATTACACACATGCCAGGTTGCTTTTGAGGAACTAAGACACCCAGAAGAGGGAAGCTATGGACAAAGCACAGCAGATTCATTAACTAATGAATCCTTTAGTTTCTCTGTAATAAGAAGTCACAAGTCAATACACTTAGATTGATCGAACAATGTTCCAGTATTTTATCTTGTTTGGTAATGATTTAGGGACTGAATGACATTAATTAAGTGACCAGGTATTCTAGAATGGAGCTGTTAGACTCGTTAAGCCAGCCTGAGTCGTGGCTCTGCTGTAAGGGAAGCAGGGTTGCCTCCTTGGATGTCCCTTTCGGATAATGATTTTGATCTGGTTATTGTGAAAAAAATAAAAATCCCCTTCAAAATCATCACCCCCCATAACTGCCTAGAAAGAATTTAGATGGAGGCCCAGGCCCAGGAGGGAATTCACATGAAGATGAAGAACAAACATTAATTTACCAAACATTTTCTTTGGCATCTCCATGCAAGACTCTTGTGCCTTTTGAAGCCTCAACCCACAATCTTCCTTTCTCTGTAGCTTCAATTGGCACAAAAGCCTCAACAACTAATACTTTTTTGGGTCTTTATTTTTATAGCCCAAAGTGTTCATTTATATATTAGACTTCTTACATTGTCTTTTTGCTAATCTATCTCTGCTAATTTGATTATTAAGCCCAGCTAGAGAAATTTAAAAGATGAGAGGAAAAATATCTTTTGCTCCCATGGCTGTGTGTCATGATTTCTAGTTAAACAATGAACAGAAAAAAACTAACCTGGCACGTGTGACAGAAAAGAATGCAGATGTGACAGGGAGCTTAGAGACTTGTCAGCAAAGCAGGTTGCAGGAGACATGCTGCTCTAGGTAGGAGAAGGATGTAGCCTGCTAAGCCCAAGATGGATAGTTCTGTTTTCTGCTCTTAAGGTAACATCACTGGCACAATCCCCAAACGGGTATCAAAACTTTGGGCTGTCTGCATGCAGGAAGACCTCTGGGCCCCAATAACCAAAGACCCCAGACAGGATTGTGCCAAGCAAGAAATATATCACATTAAGAAGATCATAGAAACATATCACAAATGAGCAATCATCGCAGCCTGAACCCCCAATCGTGATGTTTTTTTTTTACTTTTCCCCTCAAAAGACTTTAAATGTATGTACATCACTGGGCAGTTTGGGTCTTTGAGCCTTTGCTGCCCCTTCTCCTTTCATTAGTACCTTTGAAATATATACTTCCTTTCCTTTCACCGCAACCTGGTGTCAGTTCTTTGGCTGTCTGGCATCAAGTGAACAGAGCCCCGGTCATTTATTTATTTTTTTAGTGAGAGGGACAGACAGGGACAGAAAAACAGGAAGGGAGAAAGATGAGAAGCATCAACTTGTAGTTGCATCATTGTAGTGGTTCACTGATTGCTTTCTCATATGTGCCTTGACCCAGGGGTTCCAGGAGAGCCAGTGACCCCTTGCTGAAGCCAGTGACCTTGGACTTCAAGCCAGCAACCTTTGGGCTCAAGCCAGCGACCATGGGGCCATGTCTATGATCCCACAGTCAACCCAGCAACCCTGCACTCAAGCTGGTGAGCCCTCACTCAACCTGGCGACCTCAGGATTTCGAACCTAGGTGCTCAGTGGCCCAGGTCAACACTCTATCCACTGTGCCACCACCTGGTCAGGCATGAACAGACCCCACTTCAAAGTGGACAACAATCTGTATAGATTTACAGGCATACACTTCCAGTGCCCCTGGGAAGGAAGCACTGCCTCAGGCCTTGCTCTGTGGGAAACAAACATATATATCATATTTACAAACTTATTTGACCAACATTCCACCCCTTTTGCTCGCTTCACAATCTAAAACACAGGTGTTCCTGCACGACGAAATTAGGCACAATACACAAATTACAACAACATGACAAATCATACAATTTCAACAATTACAAAGGTACATTTCACCAGTCTCTGAGCACTTTGCCAAAAGTGCAAAATGTCCTCGGCCTTCTTTCTAGCCATGGGAAAAGCTTCCCGGGGCAGGGGAGTGCTTCCAGCAAAGCCGCCCCCCACCCCCATCAGGGTGTTTCACATTGTCCAAAATCCATAAGTCCATCCAGCAAAGGAGCCAATGCCCACTCCGGTCGTAGTCCAGGAATCAGTCCACACACATGGGGCCTCAGCCACCCCCTTCATCCCTACCATCCTGGCAGGTCTTACACTGTCCCAAGGAGGAGCATGTGGCAATGGCAGTCAGCATTTTCATCTCTGCTCTGGAGAGCATGATGGCGTCCAGCCCTATGTCCCAAAATCACAGACCAGGAGCATAGCAGGTACTCCTTGCTGCTGGGCTCTCATCTTCTGAAGACTGTGGATCATAACTCCAGACCAATTCTTCTCATCCTCCAAAGAGGAACTGAAAACATCAGCTCCTGCTGCTGGCCTTGCAGCCTTGGGCCCAGCCTCAGCCCCAGCCTCCCGCCATTGCTGGCTCTCCATAACGTCCAGGGCAATCTGCAACTCATGACCCTGTGATCCCTTCTCCAGCGGCTGCTCCATTTCCAAGTGAATCTCACGAACCTGGTCGGCCTCCTCCGGTGCTTGCTCCAGCTCCACGGTCAGCATCTCTTTTTCCCACATTTGCTCCAGCTCCTTCCACTGCTCGGTTTGCAGGTCCCGGGCAGCCTCTTCCACAGAGCTCTCGGTTTCCTCACACATGGCTGTAAAAGTCAGCCAGTCTACAGTCCCCAAAAGGACAGCTATGGGGAACCATAACAGCAGCCAGTTCTCTATTCCACTGCTCAAAGGCGGTGGCGGCACCATACTCATCTGTATCAAATCCTGCCACAGACTATGCCAAATGTAAAGCCAGTAGCCATGACCACCATCACAGCTGCCTGGCACGTGCAGGTTTGCATTTGATTCGGACAGAGGGTAATGAAACAATGGAGCCAAAAACTGGTGGGCCATTAGCTTGCACCCGGCAGGCAAGAAATATACACAGTGGGAAAACACTTCCCTTTCCATTCAGGGCTCCCAAAGCCACTGACTTATCCAAGTTTCCTAGAATCAAAGTTTTCTAGCTCACCAGCCTTATTTATCTCTGTTCCCCATCTCTCTCTGCACAAACTCTACACAAACTGGCTTCTACTTCAGCACTCAGCCATCTTGGCTGCTTCTCCTCTCCTCCACGTGGCCTTTCTCTGCTCTCCTCTCTAATGCTAATTTCAGGAACCGAGAGAGCAAGCGCCCAGTTTGCCCTATTTTATAGTGTAGAAATCAAAACCTTTAATCCAATATACAAACAAGCAAGTCTCTGATACAAAGTCACATAGGGTGGGAAAGGCTTAGTCTTAAAACTAAGCCTTAGGCCAGGGGTCCCCAAACTACGGCCCACGGGCCACATGTGGCCCCCTGAGGCCATTTATCTGGCCCCCGCTGCACTTCTGGAAGGGGCACCTCTTTCATAGGTGGTCAGTGGAGGAGCATAGTTCCCATTGAAATATTGGTCAGTTTGTTGATTTAAATTTATTTGTTTGTTATTTTAAATATTGTATTTCTTCCCGTTTTGTTTTTTTACTTTAAAATAAGATATGTGCAATGTGCATAGGGATTTGTTCAGTTTTTTTTGTAGTCCGGCCCTCCAACGGTCTGAGGGACGGTGAACTGGCCCCCTGTGTAAAAAGTTTGGGGACCCCTGCCTTAGGCTATAACAACCATACCTGCTTACAGCCTGTCCCCCACACCCAATGCAAAGTATAAGCGAGCAAACATATATATCATATTTACAAACTTATTTGACCAACAGCAATAACAAAAGTGTTGCCCAGGTTACTCAAAATTCTGCCTAGTTGACTGTAAATTTGGGGATTGCAATGACACCTCTCAAATTTTACAGTTATTTAGAATGACTCGCAGAACTCAAAGGACTTTACTTACTATTACTGGTTTATTATAAGGATATAATTCAGGAACAGCTTTAGGACAGACTCACAGAGCAGGATATGGAGGAAAGGTGTGACACTTCCTCCATGGTGTGGTGCACAGCGTACCTAATGGGTTCACCAACATGGGAGCTTTCTAAACCCCATGTTTAGGGTTTTTTTATGGAAATTTCCTTATGTTGTCATGATTGAGTCAATAATTGGCCATTGAGAATTATCTCTAGCTACTCTTCACCCCCAGGAGGTTGGGGGGAAGGTTGGGCTGTATGGATGAAAGGGGTCACATACTAAACCTGACAAGCTCAGAGGAGGCCTGCATGGCCACCCTTATAAACTCAGAGACCTAAAGTAATCACATTAGATGATTTGAAATTTAAAGTTTTTGACTAAAAGCTAATCATGCCACACAGTCATATAGTTTGTATCTTCCCTGGAAAAGGTCAGTCTTTACCTTAACTGAGCCTGTCTACTTTCCTTTTGCATCTATGATCACATACCTTAGGAATGGCAGGGTAATTTTTTTTCCAGACCCCTCACTGCACCAGAGCAGAAACCACAAAACCCTTCACTGCCATTGTTTTTGTGTTGATTGTTAACTGCTAACGATTTTCTACCCACCAATGTAAAAGGAGTATGTGTCTATTCATTTTACTTATTATCCAATCCCAGACATTTCCCCACTTGCTTTCTCCTGCCTCCCTGATCTATCACCAATAAATTTCATGTCACCCCTTACACCTCCTCCTTTGATGGTGATGTATAAAATAAGGGACACAAACTGCCATTCTCTGGAGCATTTTCTCAATTCATTGAGATCGTTCTTCTGGGCAATTGTCATCAGTTGGCTCAAATAAACTATAAAAATTCTCTGCAGTTTAAATGTTTCTTATGTTGACATTTGTGTGGCACAGTTGGCAGCACTCTAGAGAAGCTTACCCAAGACCACCTTTGCAGACGTGGACCCATGCTAGGTCCACAGCTTCACTGGCTCTTCGCTTTACAGCAAGTAAGCCTGGGCGAGTTTTTCTCAAACTCCAGACCTCCCTGTTTTTAAGGTAAGAGGTTTGACTTTATTTGAACTATTTTGTTGTGTTTGGTTTTAATTCTTGAGGTGGAAGTAAAGGTTAAGGGTTGATAGAATTCAGGCTAATGATAAGAGCTGAAAACTCAAATATGAGAAAATTGTGCAGCTGGTTTTTAACTTTGGCTTTAAAATTGGAATTGCTTTTTGAGAGTCTGAACAAAACCTTTTACTGGATAAATAGAGCCTGAATTCATTTGGCTCAGAAAATAAGGGATACTTTCTCCCTCCAGATCAAATCTTGGGTACTCTTAGGTGACTAAGAATCTCTGTGGAGATTTCAGAGGGCATCTCTCATGATGTGCAGGAGCTCCGTAAGGAATTCCAACTCAATTTTAATTAAATAAGTAAGGGTTGTTTACCTAGCTCTCCCAGTCCTCACAGCTGTATTTCATAGCTGGGAAAAGAAACTGATACAGGTAAGAGAGTTTGCTCTGACTTGGGAGGTGACAGCCCCTTGTAACTCAATCATAAGCAGCACACTTTAACTTGCCACATAATATCTCTAGAAATTTGTTCAGACACTGCAGATGTCCAAATAAAACTAAAATTAACAAGGAAAATTGTACCTCCAAGGCTGAAAACTCCAAGCCCCCAGCCTCCATTAGTATTCCTGCAAATGAACAATTAATAGGAAGTCTTTACTTGCATGTGTCTACAGAAATGTGAAGATTTAACAAGAAGTGATATCAACCTATGATGGCCAAAATGGAACTCTTTTGACAACTAATTAATTTTTTTCATGCAAAATTAGAAAAAAAAAATGGTTACTTGAAAATTAAAGTGAATGAATGCAAAACTTATCTTTATTGGAAATTAAAGGCTTCTAGGAATAGCACAGAAAAATTCACTTTTTTAAAAAAGAAGTTAATAAGAACTTTTCAAGATTATCTCTGAATTAAAGAAGGCATTTAAAGCTTATAAATGCTAACATCTCATTCCTCTCCATTCTACAGTTCCTCCAATATATCTTTTCTGTCTGAGCTTTCTTGTCTAGACTTGCCCTCCCTCTCCCCTCTTCTTTCCCCTCTATCTCCTCTAGATCTCTTCCACTACCACTCCCTACTGACCTAAGGGAAAATGAGAACAGAAATTCAGTCAAGGGTAATCCAGGAATTCTAGCAGCTCCCTTCAGAGAAAAGTCAGTCTCAGCCACAGGGGAACCAGTGACTACACATATTCTTTGGATTAGAACAGAATTAAGGAGCATACCTAAAAATTTTCATGATTTTCTGTGGGACCCTGATGGGATTTCAAAGACATTTAATTTAACAGTTAGAATATATGATCCTGGCTATTTTGACCTTTTCCAATTAATATACCTACTGGTTTTCTGGAAACAAAGCAACATAGTTACTAAACAAGGTTTACTGTGAAACTTTTGTAGAGGAGTCTGTTCAGCTTCAGAAAGGTTACAGAAAACTGAAATGGGATTTAGAAAAAAAAAGAAAAGAAACAGAAGCAAGTGTATGTTTACTCTGAGGACTATGAGCAAGTGCACCCCTTTCTTCTCCTTACTAATAGTTTCAGAGAAATTGAAGTTAATATAAAAGGGGAAATTACTAATGCCTTTGTAGATACTGTGGCTAGTTTATCTCTTCCTAATCACATCCAACCAAGGTGCCTTCTCCCCTGGAGTAAAGCTTCTGTGCAAATTGTAAGAATATCTAATGAAACAATGACTGTTTTTATATCAGAACCAGCCCCTTTCAAACTAGGAAATATTATGGAGCAACATATATTTTTACTGGTCATTTCAGCCCCAATTTACATGAAAAATATAGGTCTTGAAACCCATGATGCCAACACATTGTTTTCCCAGAAGGGTGATACATATTTAGAACTAAATTAATCAGATACTGAACCAACTGGGAAAATTATGATTTTAAAGAAACTCTACAAGAGGAAAATAATCTTGAGATTGAATGTTTATTGCAATACATTCTAGTAGAACTATAGACCCTTTCTAGGGTTGGCCAGATGTTGGCCAGATCAAGTCGGCCACTTTTTTTTTTTAATTTTTATTTTTTTTTAATTTTTTTAAAATTTTTATTTTTTAAGAGACGAGGTCTCTCTATGTCACCCAGGCTGGAGTGCAGTGGCTATTCACAGGCGCAATCCCACTACTGATCAGCATGGGAGTTTTGACCTGCTCTGTTTCTGACCTGGGCCCGTTCACCCCTCCTTAGGCAACCTGGTGGTCCCCCGCTCCCGGGAGGTCACCATATTGATGCCAAGCTTAGTGCGGACACCCTATCGGCATAGCGCACTACAGCCCAGAACTCTTGGGCTCAAGCCATCCTCCCGCCTCAGCCTCCCGAGTAGCTGGGACTACAGGCGCGCGCCACCACGCCCGGCTCGACCACTTTTATTAAAATAACTATTGATAATATTTTACCTTTACCTAGTATTCACCAATATTATTTATGACCTGATGCACTATCTGAAATTAAGTTTATTATACAGATTACTTAATAACAGGACTTATGGTTCCATGTAGAAGTCCCTGTAATTCTCTTATCCTTCCAGTAAAAAAGCAAATGAAAAAAACAATGGAGATTTGTACATGATCTCAGACCTATAAATAAAATATAGTAGTTGTTCCCAATCCACTTACCTTATTATCAATCATTCTTGTGGACTGCCAATATTTTTGAATAATAGATGTATATAGTGTTTTTTTCAGCATTCCAATTGTAAAAGCAGTTATTGTAAGGTCGGTGGATAATGGGGAAATCTCAGGCCCGGGAACTTTGGCTAGGACCTCCCACAACCAAGCGTGCCAAAAGAAACTTCCCAGGAACCCTTTGGAAAAAAGTGACCGTCTGCCAGCCAGTGAGATTTCACCATGTCATATTAGCTCAACCACCCTAAGGACCCTTTAAATATCCCTCACACAGGTCACCACTTGTGACTTCCCTGGCCTCCATCTTTCCTTGGGGGCCAGGGAACCTCGTCAGGCAGGATGCGTGCTCTGTACTCAATAAAACCTTTTGTTATTCCACACTTTGCGGCTCCGGTCCCCTTCCTTCTTTCTCTGCGGGGAAAAATACTTTACAGTTATCATCTCTTTGTCTTCATCTAAGAACATCACCAATTTATTTGCACTAAAGTGCCTAGGGATATACAGAGAGTCCCATCACATTCTCCCAGATATTATAAGCTGATTTAAGTAATGTTAAAATCCCTAGAGAGTCCACTCTAATCCAAAATGTAAGTAGTTTACTTTTATGTATTAGGACATTACTGGACTCCCAAAAGGACAGTGTTTCTTCATTATAAAGCTAACTACAAAAGAACATAAAGGCCTCAAAGTATAAGTTTCAATTATGCTTACCTCAAGTAGAATACCTTGGCCATCTTATATCTGTATATTAACCCTGAAAGACTCAGAGAAATCTGATCTTTTCTTCTTCCAAAAACAAGAAAGCAGCTTAGAGGATTCCTGGGTTTGACTGCATGCTGTTGCAATTGTTTTTCAAATGTTTCATTAATGGCCCAGCCTGTATATATCCTATTACAGTCAAATTGACCTCGTCCAATTTGGTGGAATCCAGAACATGCTGTAAATTTTCTAAAGAATTATCTAAAACTCCCACTCTGGGACCCCTTGTTTATAAACTTTCTAGCTGATATTTACACTAATAGTAGCTATGCCTTTGGTATAGCTCACAACTTTAGAATGTTGCAGAAGCAACAAGCCTTAAATTTCTCAAGGCAATGCATAAAAAATATAAAATACATTACAGAATTATTAGATGTTATACAGAAATTAAAACAATTGGAAATTATAAAAATTTCAAAACATTCTAAAGCTGCCACCATAAAAGAAAAGAAAATTGTTTAGCTGAAGCTGCAGCCAGGCAGGCAGCATTAAATAGTAAAATCATCTAGACCTGAGAATGCTCCTTGCTTCCTATGAAATCAATACAAGACTCTCTTTTACAGTTCCAATGGACAGCTGCAGAAGACGAAAGGAGGACATGGCCATAAAAAGGGGAAATGTTAGACCAACAGATATGGTCTAAGTCAGACACCAGTCTTATTTATAGGAACTCAATTACCTATACTTTAATATGTACATAAGCTAACTCAGTGAGGTCCTAAAAAGACAATTTTATGAAATAAACATTATTACTGAAAACCTTCTTCTAATGTAGCTTGGAAAATGTATAGCAGATGTTCTATCTGTCCAAACAAAATCCTGGAAAATCATTCCACAGTCCCAAGGACATTTTCACTTTCTTTGGATGCATTTGAGGTATGGTAATTGAATTTTACTCAAATGTCACCCTGTCAAGAATACAAATATATGTTAATTATGATCTGTATATTTTTCTCACTGGGTTGAGGCATTCTCCTGCAGGAGAACAACAGCCTTAATGAAAGGTAAGTTAATTTGGGAAAATTTAATTACCAATTGTGGGATTCCATCTAAGTTACAGTGACGAAGGGACTCATTTGACTGGGGAAATAATGCAGTCTATTCATAACATTTGGCCTAGTCTATAGTGTTTCCATTGTGCCTAACACTCTGGTTCTCTGGATTGGTAGAACATACACATGGTACAATTAAAACACAACTGGGTAAATTTTCAGAAACTTTTCATCTTCCTTGACCAAAGCTCTCCTAATAGTGTTTCTCAACCTGAAATCTACTTCTTTTGATAAATACATAGCTTTTCTCTTTATTAAATATTCACTAGTCACCCTATGCATCTAGATGAAGGAATATATAAATCAACCTTATAAAGGAAGGAGACATTGTACATTATTTTAATTATTGTTTGATTTTATAGAGAGGGAGGAAGAGATAGAGAGAGAGAGACAGGATCATCAATTTGTTTCTAATGTGCCTTGACCAAGGATGGAACCTGCAACCTTTGCACATTGGGACAATGCTCCAACCAACAAAGTATAGAATGTACAGAATAATACATTCTGTATTATTATCCAGAACTTATTAACTGGCTGCTAGTGACTGATAAATTAGTGACATTCATTTCACAAATATGGTCCCAAGAGGCAAAGACTTCAAAGACCATGATTTATTTTGTCCATTGAAAAATACATCAATTAAAGACTGTCTTCAACATCATTGGAAGAGATCTCATTATGTGCCCAACCGGTAATGGACATCTGTCCCTGTCTCTGACATTTACCTCCATTCACAGTGATCAAAGACTTCTTGCGAAATAGAAGCCACTGACATCAGAGATAGACAGCTATCCGAAGACGTCAACAAGGCCTGTACACCTACAAACTTTATTAGTTAGATTGTCTTTGTCTGTTTGCTGATAGTAGTCATAGTAATAATTATACTTGTTCTTTGGGCTTTTCTCAAACCTTGTATAGATAGCCCAACTGTTAATAATTGCTAAAGGTGTATAACTTTTGTATTATCAAAAGTGCTTTTTTTTTATGGTTTCTCTCTAGAAATTGAGAAGGAATGCTACTATTAAAGGAAGGAAAGGTGTGTCTAAATTTTTAAGAGAAGTTAAAAGTAACTTATTTGTCCTAATAAGTTGGTTATTTCTGAATGAGTAAGGAGACACAAACTAAGAAGAAGAAGGAAAGTTGTAGACAATGGAAAAGGAATTTTGAAAAAAGAGTTTTGTGTATAAATGCTAGAACTCAATAATGAAAATGTGCTTACACCCTAACCCAGTGGTCCCCAACCTGTTTTCGGCCACGGGCTGGTTTAATGTCAGAAAATATTTTCACAGACCGGCCTTTAGGGTGGGACAGATAAATGTATTATGTGACTGAGACAAGCGTCAAGAGTGAGTCTTAGATGGATGTAACAGAGGGAATCTGGTCATTTTAAAAAAATAAACATTATTAGACTTAAATATAAATAAAATGGAAATAATGTAAGTTATTTATTCTTTCTCTGCGGACCTGTACCAAATGGCCCACGGACCGATACCGGTCTGCGGCCTGGGGGTTGGGGACCACTGCCCTAACCCAATAAGAACTACTAATAATATAAATTCAAATGGAAGCAGAAGTGGCTATGGAAACATGGCCCTCTATAACTGCTGCTGAGCCACAGGAAATTTACTTATGAAAATCTTACTGTGCTCCTAGCTTCTGGAATTTTATATGGTAATTGTAACTTACAGCATTGTGTTTTTACAACCTTGTCCCCAAATAAATCTTAAATTTACAGCTTCTAATTGCACAACTAGCAGGAATCAGACTGATAATGAATGACACTTATGTGCTTCCAATGGGAAGTAAATGGCCCATAGAAAATGGGAATCCATCTCATGGTCAGACTGTGAAAATTGAAGAAGTGTATAGTGTGCCCTCAAACTATAAGTAAATGTTATACTAGATGCAAAATACAGAGATAGAAGACAGACAGCAAAACTTGGATTGTGATAGCTATAAGTTAGAAATGATCCAGAGTGTTTTCTTTTTTTTTTTTTTTTTTTAACAGAGACAGAGAGTCAGAGAGAGGGATAGATAGGGACAGACAGACAGGAATGGAGAGAGATGAGAAGCATCAATCATCAGTTTTTCATTGTGATATCTTAGTTGTTTATTGATTGCTTTCTCATATGTGCCTTGACCAGGGGGCTACAGCAGACCGAGTGACCCCTTGCTCGAGCCAGCAACCTTAGGTCCATGCTGGTGAGCTTTGCCCAAACCAGATGAGCCCGCGCTCAAGCTGGCGACCTCAGGGTCTCAAACCTGGGTCCTCAGCACCCCAGTCTGATGCTCTATCCACTGCGCCACCTCATGGTCAGGCCAGAGTATTTTTCTTAATGAAGGCCCTTTGAGACCCGAGTTTCTTCTATGTACTTGCTTTTCACTTTTGAGAATATTTAGCTTTGACTTTTATCCAGGGTTATGGTCTTGCCCCATCCTCATTGGATCATCATTCAGCAAGACAAACTCTGACACTAAGACCTTCCTAGGAATGAGACTTCTTAACACTGTGAGACCACATTATCCAACCAATATCTTGGTCATCAATGCATTCTTTAGATTGATTTACAACCAAAAGGGGAAAGTGTGGATAAAAAAGGGCCCAGATACTAAACCTGACAAGCAAAAGGAGGCCTGCATGGTGGGTCTTACAAACTAGAGACCTAAAGTAACCACATAAAATTATCTAAAACAAAATTTTCTCTTTTAAAAATTTTTATTTATTGATATTAGTGGGAGAGGAAAGGAGAAAGAGAGAGACAGGAACCTAGATCTGTTTCTGTATGTGCTCTGCCTGAGGATTGTACAGGCAACCTCTGTGCTTCAGGAGGATTCTCAACCAAGCTATCCAGCCAGGGCTGAAATAAAACTTTCAAACCAAAATGATTCAGGCTGAGGAGTCATGTATCTTCCATGACAAAGGCCAGTCTTTCTCTTAACTGAGCCTGTCTATTTTCTTTTTGCATCTACAATAACAAGCTTTTGGAATTTTAGGGTAATTTTTTTTTTCTGGATCCTTTGCTGGACTAGACTGGAGACAACAAAATCTCATCTTTATTGTTATTTTTTTCATTGTTAACTAGCTATCCTATACCAAACAATGAAAAAGAAAATGTGTCAGTTTGTTTTACTTTCTACCCATTCTCTGAGATTTCCCTGCTTTGCTTTTGCCCACCTCCATAATCAATCCCCTCCTCCTTTGACTGTAATGAATAAAATGAGAAAAAGTATTATTCTCAAGGGTATTTTCTCAATCTGTTGAGATTTTGATCCTTGGCCATTGTCATTGGTTTAGCTCAAATAAATCCATAAAGATTTTCTATAGCTTAAACTGTTTTTTACATTGCCATCTCAAGCACTGCCATTTCGAGCTTCTGAACAAGACTTGGTCACTTTGACAACCTTCCTTCACCCTGAAACTATCTATGTGCCTTCCAGGAATTGCCTCAGCAGGACAAACAAACTCTTATCACCCTCATTACACAGAAGATTCCAAGAGTTTTAGTTGGTCTGTTCTAAGAACCAGGAAAGAACACCAAATATCTTTCTATGAAACAACACAAGGGAACAGGATTCTTGAGGTGGGGTCACTCACCCAGAGGCACACAGCTGCCTGTGGGCTCAGACATGCCACGCATTGTCTGCTGACACTTGACGTCTATGCTCCAAACTTTCCTGTGTTCCCGCTTATATCAGAGAGACTAAAAGGTTAAACACAACCTTTTTCCTACTCCTAGTGATTGAGAATCCAGATGTGAATTAAATCCAGACTCTGAGATGCACTTGTGTGTAATCTCGGAGCTGGAAGGGAGATGGGGTCACTATTTCTGCTCCTGTGTTGACCGACAGGTGGGCTCTCATCCACATGGTTTATGGGAAGAAGCAGCTGTTTCTTTACCTATGGGTGGGGGCTGTGGCAGTGCGCCCGAGAAACAAGACTTCCAGTGACAACTCCCTCACTTCTATTTTTTTAGTTTTTCAATGGTTTTTCAAGCACCTAATATTTTGTGTTAAAGACCATTCTGTGAGAAATAACTGGAGGCTGGTATTTTCTGGGGAAAACCTTGACTATTGCTCTAGTTATGCTTGTCCCAAGGCCTATGATGTTTTCTTTTTTTACTTTTTTAAGATTTTATTTATTGATTTTAGAGAGAAAAGAGAGAGAGAAAGAGAGAGAGAGAAAGAGAGAGAGAGAAAGCAGTGGGAGGAAGACCGGAAGCATCAACTTAAAGTAGTTACTTCTCGTATGTGCCTTAACCACACAAGCCCTGAGTCTCGAACCACCGACCTCAGCATTCCAGGACGACACTTTATACACAGCGCCACCACAGGCCAGGTAGCCTATGGTGTTTTACCAACACTTTGTGAATCTGGGGACCAGGAGCAGAAATGAGAAAAGAGGGAGTAGTGAGGATCAGAGAGAGAACTGAGAATAAGAGTTAGAGTGCCTGGGACCCTGGATATGAGTCCCATGGAAATGGCATGGGGAGGGGAGATGAGAATGAAAATCTATCTGGAGATTCCCCTCCCAAAGCTGAGGACGGAAAAGGCACAGGAAGATCCCCTGGTCATATCACAGTGCTCCTTAAATGGAGGTTCTTTGGGAGATCTTTTAAAATTAAAGAGGTGGCTTCACTAGGTAGCAAGGAAGAAAGGACCCCTCATTAGCCATCGTAGGCAAAGGCAGATTTAACCGTGGGTGCACCAGGCATGCGCCCCGGGCCCCGACTACTGAAGGACCCTGCAGAACCCAAACTTTTACACTCTTTTCTAATGTAAGGGACCTAATATTTTCTTCTACATTCAGGTCCTCAACTGCCCTTAATCTGCCTCTGATCATGGGACATTCTATCATTCTGAAAGGCCAACTGTCTCTGTGTAGTGAGAACCCAGGGAGGGTCACTGAATTCACGACTATGAGTTAATTGCCTCACTACATTTGTCTTAAAAAAGTACCCTCCAATGGGAAGCAATGCTTTCTGGGATACCATAGCAATAGGTGAGACATTTTCTTGGTTCTAACTGGCAGTGTTGACAGAACATTGAGTACAAAGAAGCAATCAGAACCCAGAGTATATATCTATACATGTGAGGGCAAAGCTCAGAGTCCTACGCAATGGGACCTGGTCTGTGTAATCCTGCTGCAGAAAGAGGCCATGATGGGTTTAGCTTGGCCTCTGTCTCTGTTGGTTTGGGCACTAGGAACTGTTAACAGCAAGCCCAGCCTCAGAAAGAGTTAGCCCATTTGCTGAAAGCATTGGTAGCCTCCAATGCCTATTTAGCCATTTTGCATAAGGACCCAGCAAGCACATACTGGTGGGGCAAGAAGCTTTTTGACACTGCCCACTGCTTACCAACAGCCTCTCCATGGTGCAGGCCTTCTGGTGGGCATTAGTGTGGGATTTGATCATCTTCACAGTCTGTGCCCATTTTCAGAGAACGATCTCCAAATCCTCCCTGTCTTCATTACATGCTTTATTCTTTCCACATCATGACCAGGCGGTTCATGTGGATCCATGCAGAAAGAGACTGACACATCCCTCCCTTTCATAATGTGGATGAAGTCTTGTGACCTGTAAGATTTCCCTCCATCACTGTTTCAAGGCCACATGAGTAGAGTGTTAAAACAGCAGCTACCCACTTCTGCTGGCACCAGTCTACTGTGCAATTCATCCGTATATCTGGTTTGTGTAATCCCTCCTCTGTGAACAGCTCATAGGAACCGCCATGAGCCCATATGTACAGGTGATGGGAGGGGCAGGAGACACCAGTGCCATGGGTGTCTGAGCCACCTGTGGCGTATTCACCCATACCCTCTATTCCTGCTTGGGCCTGATCCCATACATACCTTTTCCATGAGTGATGGATGCTGTTGTACAAGCCCAAGATCATGTTTGGTGGTTCAGGTATCATCCAACATAAGATATGTAGTTCAAGCCATTATTCCCCTTGTGTTAATGGCCAGATGCTTTTGTATGTTTGGGATTTTATAACAAAATATCATGGCTTCGCCCTGGCTGGTTACCTCAGTGGTAGAACATTGGCCCTGCTTGTGGATGTCCCAGGTTTGATTCCCAGCCAGGGCACACAGAAGAAGCACCCATCTGCTTCTCCATCCCTCTCCCTCTCTCTTCTCTCTCTCTATCTCTTTTTTCTTCCCACAGCCAAGGTTCAGTTGGAGCAAGTTGGCTCCAGGCACTGAGGATGACTCCATGGCCTCACCTCAGGTGCTAAAACAGCTCAATTACCAAGCAACAAAGCATCAGCTCCAGATGGGCAGAGCATTGACTCATGAAGGGCTTGTGGGGTCAATCCCAGGTGGGGCACATGTGGAAGTCTGTCTGTCTGTCTCCTCGGTTCTCACTTTAAAAAATTTTTTTTAATTAAAAAAAATATCATGTCTTATCAATGACACAAATTTATTTCTCACTGTTTTGGAGGTTGGAATTTCAAGATCAGGGTGCTTGCACAATCAGATTCTGATGAGGGCCCGCTTCTGGTTTGCAGGCCTCTCATTCTGTCCCCACATGGCTCAAAGAGAGGTAACTGGCCCTAGCATCTTTATTTAAGGGCACTATGATGGTTAATCTTATGTTCAACTTCACTGGGCTAAGGGATTCCCAGATAACTAATAGAAAATTATTTCTGGATGTTTCAGTAAAGGGTGTTTCCAGAAAAGAATAGCATGTAATTGGTGGAATTAGGGTCCTCATCATTCAAGTGGTCTTCTTCCAATCCTTTGAGGGACTGAGTAGCCAAAAAGGTAGAGGAAGGAGGAATTTGTTGTCTGCTTGAGCTGGGACATCCATCTTCTCCTGTCCTTCAACATCAAGTCTTCTGTTCTTTAGGGTTCAAACTTGGATTTGAATTTATACCATTGTCTCATCTTGGCTGTGAGCTTTAGACTGGAACGACCCCACCTGCTTTCCTGGGCTCCAACTTGCAGGAAAAATATAATTAGACCTTTTAGCCTCCATAATTACATAAACATAAACCAATTGCTCATAATAAATCTCTTTCTATAAATCTATCTATCTATCTATCTATCTATCTATCTATCTATCTATCTATCTATCTATCTATATCATATTGGTCCAGTTTCTCTATAGCACCTAATCAACACAAATACTAATCCCATGTTTGACAACTTCACCTTAATGATCTAATTACCTCCTAAAGGCCCAAGCTCCAAATACCTTTCCACTGGTGCAGTGTATCAGGCATCCAGACTCAACAGGGGCCCCGTGACAAGACCAGAGCCCCTTTCTAAATCTGCAGAAGGAGGCATGGATTTTCCCCCAAACTCCAAAACCTGGAGTTTGCACTGTGGCCTCAGGCTTGAGCTTGTAAGATGTTCCATATAAAATATGCTGAGTTTGAAATATAGATACACCTACTGTTTTTAATTTCTAAATATAATCAATCATGCAAGAGTTATTTAAAAGAATATTTTACAATTTCCAAATAGAAGATTTTGGTGGGAGAGAACTTAGGTTAATTTCTAGCAATGGTAGGTTCTTTTTATTTATTTCTACATGGCCCCATTTACTGTTCCTGTTATTTGATATTAAAATGTATTCACATTTATCAACACATGATTTTATTTCTTCAGAGCCAGCATTAAGCTTAGTCGAGTGAAGGGGCCAGGAACCTTTTTGGCTGAGAGAGCCATGAATGCCACATATTTTAAAATGTAATTCTGTGAGAGCCATACAATGACCCGTGTACATTATGCATTATCCAATAAAAATTTGGTGTTGTCCTGGAGGACAGCTGTGATTGGCTGCAGCCACCCGCAACCATGAACATGAGCAGTAGGAAATAAACGGATTGTAGTACATGAGAATGATTTATATTTTTTTGAATGTTTTATATTTTAACGTTAATATTTTTTTATTAAAGATTTGTCCGTGAGCCAGATGCAGCCATTAAAGAGCCACATCTGGCTCGCGAGCCATAGGTTCCCGACCCCTGGTCTAGTGTGATTTCCTCTTACAGAAAGTCAGCTTTTTGCACAATGGTATCTGTGAAACCACATTACAAAATTTAAAAAGTCTATTGCAAGTGACTGATTCATTGCAAAAAAAAAAAAAGAATCAACTGTGGGCAATACCAGAATAAAAAAGCACTGGAATTTAGATTTTGCTTGTTTATTCACAAAGACTGAATCAGCTTATTCTCATTTAATTTCTAAATTAGTTCTTTTAGGTCTAAAGTCAAATTTAGTCAAAGAAGAACTCATTTTTAAAACTATTCCCATGATCCCCCTCAGGTGTTATAATTATCTAGAATGACTCACAGAGCTCAGGAAAGGGTCTTCCTTATAATTCAGAAACAGCTGAATGGAAGAGACTCACAGGGCAAGGCATGGGGGGAGGGGCATGGAGCTTCCACACCTGCCTCAGGCTCCAACGGTCCAGCACCTCCGTGTGTTCACCAATGTGGGAGCTCTCTGAAGCCCATATTTAGAATTTTATATAAAAGTTTTCTTATATTGGCATTATTGGTAATTGATCTCTAGCTCCTTTCTCCTCCTAGAGGTTGGAGGAAGGGGCTAAAAATTCCAAGCTTCTAATCAAGACTTGGTCTTTTTGACAACCTGCCCTCACTGCAAACTATGTAGGGGCCCATTAGGAGTTTCCTCAGCAGGACAAACACACTCTTATCACCCTCATTATGCAGGAGATTCCAAGAGTTTTAGTTGGTCTGTTCTAAGAACCAGGAAAGGACACCAAATATCTTTCTATGAAACAACACAAGGGAACAGGATTCTTGAGGTGGGGTCACTCACCCAGAGGCACACAGCTGCCTGTGGGCTCAGACATGCCACGCATTGTCTGTTGGGATTTGACGTCTATGCCCCAAACTTTCCTGTGTTCCCTCCTATATCAGAGGGTCTGAAAGGTTAAACACTATGTTTTCCATTCCTAGTACTTGAGAATCCAATTGTGAATTAAGTTCAGCCTCTGAGATGCACATATATGTAACTAGGAAGCTGGAAGGGAGATGGGGTCACTATTTCTGCTCCTGTGTTGACTGCCGGGTGAGCTCTGGCAGACACGGCTTTATGGGAAGAAGCAGGTGTTTCTTCCCCTTCCCTGTGGGTGGGGGCTGTGGCAATGCGCCCTAGAACCAGACTCCTTGTGGCACCTCCCTCATTTCCTTTTCTCTAGCCTGTCAATGGTTTTACAACTCTTGATTCTTCGTGTTAAAAGTCATTCTGCGCCAATGTTCATAGCAGGTTTACTTATAACAACTCAAAATTGGAAACCACACAAATGTCCATGAGTGGGTGAGTGGATAAACAAATTTGGTCATTTCCAGAATGGAATAGAACCAGGGATAAAAAGAAAAGAATTAGTTTAAAATAATCATATTGAGTCAAGAAGTCAACTTTCACTCAAACTTATATCTATAGTTTGATTCAAATTATGTAAATTTTAGAGAAATCAAACTAATCTATAATGACAGAAAGCTGATGACAGTTTCCATAACACTGGAAGAGGGGTGGGGGAGGGGCACAATGGACAGATTACAAGAGGGCCTGAGGAGACTTTAAGCGTAAGGGACACATTCATTACCTCATTGCAACAACGTCTCCGCTGTGTGCAGTAGACACACCTTAATAAATTGTACACTTTCAATATGTTAAGTTTATTATGTGTCAACTGTAACTCAATAAATATGTTAAAAATCATATGTGCATAAATAAATATTGACTACATTGTAAGTTGAATGAAAAGTACAAAACAGAACTATTCTTCACAGCAAAAGGACTGTATCTTGTACATTTCTTACTTACCCACCAGAGGGTGGGAGAGCTTCTCCGCAGCCTGGAGCCTCCCCAGGGGCTGCTCTCCTGACCTCAGCTGCACCCACAGCCCAGCAGGGGCCAACGTCACCAGCGTCACTCAGTCCTCGTCCTCCTGCTCTCCCAGCTGCCACAGTGGACGCTGTTGCTCCTCCATCCAGCCAGCTGTCTGCCCACCAAAGGCCATTTCTCTGCGGACAACTGTTTCCCACCTCCCTCTGTTCTTCAAGGGGAGAATGGCCACTCACGCTTCAGTCTCAAACGTGAGGTCACTTTCTCAGCAGTGCTCTCTGTGATTCCCAGACCAGCTGGAACCCAAGTACATGCTTTAAATGCACCAGAACTTTCCATTCACAGCCCTTCTCTGCATTATAAATTAACGCTTTATTGCTTTAATTTCTCTGAGAGCTTTACTCTCTGTTACAAAGTAAAGTCCATGAGCACAGGGCCCACGTGTGTCCTGTTCTCTGCAAAGTTTCTGGGGCCCAGCCTGGGGCCTGACACATCACACATGCTCAGTAGACATTGACTAAATGGATGAGGAAACCACACAATGGGAGCCTGTCACCTGTGGGACAGAAGTGTGTGGAACATGTTCCTTAGAGACATGAAGGCATTGGTGTCAGCATGGGAGGAGGCCACCAAGTGCCCAGAGATGTCCCAGGATTTGTGTTTACCTCTCATACAGTCAGAAGGGACCTCCCAATGGTAAGGTATCAAATACCCCTCAATTCCCAGAAAATCACAGCCCTCCCCACCCTCACCTTGTGAGACACGTCTCATCTCCCTTGTGCCTGTGCAGCAAACCATGTCCTTCCTCTCACATAGACCTGACTTGCAGAAACTCTGGGTCCAGCACCCCAGGTAGAGTTACTACCAGGGGAGGAGGGGCCCCAACTTGACCCCAATGGAATCAAGACTGACACCCAATCCCCAAGGCCCCTGGGCTGTGGGACACAAGCCTGTGGTCTTTGAAGACATCTCACCAACCCATGATGTCCTGGGGAACAAGGGGAATATTTCATGCAGAATGGGACACTAGGACCCAGAATCTGTGGCTGTGTCCATCTCAGAGAGGTTGAGCTTCCCATGGAGGATGCCCCTCTCCTAACAGGGTACCCCGATTGAGTCTCCAGGTGGTGATGCTCCAGCTCCTGGGGCCCAGAGAAGGGCCTAGAGTAGACAACAGACAGGGACACAGATGACTTGGATTCAAGGCCCAATGTTGTGATGGGAACACATGGACACTCCGGGTATCAACACTCCAGGCTGGAACCCTCCCCGGAAAGCCTCAGAAGAGCCCTCCTATGAAACCTCAGGAAAAGAGAGCTCGTCCTGAAACAACACATCCCCCAGGAGGTACAGTTCTCCTGACACTGCAAACCCCAGGCTTGTACTTCTCTAACCACACCGAATGAGCGTGTGCCCGTGTGTGTCAGTGTGTGCGCACGCGTGCAGAGGCCTCAGCAGTTCCCAGGAAACTGAGATATAGAAAGACAGTAAAATGGAAGGAGGAGACAGTGCTGGCAGGAATGAGGAGACAGAGTGGGAGGGTCCTGGGCACAGACCCCACCCCCAGCCCTCGTGACCTGGGAAGTTATATTGCCTCAGGAGATGACTCAGAGCACATTGAGGAGGGACCGCAGATCTCTCCAGTCCAGACAGAGGTGCCGGCAAGCCTTACTGGACCTCAGGCTCTTCTCACAGAGACAGGGAGGAGCAGGCAGCAGACACCATGGAGTGCCCCCAGCCCACTCCCCGCAGAGGACGTGTCCCCTGGCCTGGGCTCCTGCTGGCAGGTAAGGAGAAGACAATCCCTGAGGGTTGATGGCAAAATGAGAGTCAGACACTGGCTGGGGACTGCCGGGGAGGACAGAGCTCTGAGAGGGACAGAGGGCTTCTGTTGGACCTGTGGGGAGAGGACGGATCTGACTAGAAAGGGAGAGGCTCAGCTATAGGAAAATCTCATAATCTGGAAGTGGTGAGTGGCAGGAGACCTTTGCTGATCATTTCCTGTTATTCATCACTAAGTATTGATTTTGAAAACCAATGATAATAATAAAAGTTTATATCAGGAGACTCCAGAGAATAGGAAAACAGGGACACTAAACATTGTCCTTACCTCCAACCTCAGAAACAAGCAGATGCACCCCCGGAGGTGCCGGGTCCTGGAACACTCCTCATTCACCCACAGGTGTGTGCAGCCTGCTGCGGGCCCTGGGCCACAACAGGAGCAGACAAGCCCCTCCCACATGGAGCTCCTGTTCTGTGGGGGGGAGGGGACAAGGAAACATCTAGATGTGAGGTCAGCTACCCGCAGGGACAGGTCAGAATGTGAAGACAGAGGTATTTCAGAGCTGGTGTTCAAGGAAGGTGTCCCAAGGGCTCCCCAGAGTGTCAGCAGGGGTGGGCCCGGCAGACACCGGGGGATGAGTTTTTGAAACAGAGAAAACAACAGGTTCAAAGCTGCTAAGGTAATGGTGGCCATGCTGCCCACCTTGACCATAGGAGACCCACACTCACATACATTCATACCCACTCACTTATACACTCACACATACACTCACACACACTCACTCACACACTCACACTCCACACTCACACACACTCACTCACACTCACACATACACTCACACGCACTCACTCACCCACTCACACACACACACTCACACTCACACACATTGACACACACACACTCACATACCAAGACTAAGAGATAAAGAACATGCTCATGACCAATGGCCTCAGCTCTCCATCCCAATATGTAGATGCAAATATTGATCCATTTCTCTCTTCCCTTCTAGTCTCACTCTTAACCTCCTGGAGCCCGCCCACCACCGCCCAACTGGCTATTATGTCAGTCAACACTGCTGAAGGGAAGGATGTAGTTCTGCGCCTTTGCAATAAGCCGCCTAATGCTGCAGCCTACATGTGGTTCAGAGGGGAGGGCGCAAACTACAATATTGCCCAATCGCAATATTGGGCACCTTTCAATGAACCAAAAATTTTATGCAGCAGGGCCTGCATCCACTGGTCGAGAGAAAATAAACTTTGATGGAACAATGCATTTAAAGAAGGACACCCTGAGGGACACAGGAGACTACACTGTAGTAATCCACCTTCTAGATTTAAAAAAAGAAATAGGATTTGGAAGGCTCAATGTATACCGTGAGTTACTGCTCTCTGACCCCTGGGTGTCGCATTGGGTGAATTCTACTCCACACAGGACGACAGCCCTGGGCTCTGCCTCCACCCCGTCCATATCACATCCCAGGATGGGGTTTCAGTAGATAGTGCAGGACACACACAGAGGAGGCAAACATTTCTTTTTCTTTTCCTTTTCCTTTTCCTTTTTTTTTAAGAAAAAAAGAGAAATGTCAGTTTTTTGTTCCACTTATTCAGGCATCCATTGGTTTTATGCTTGTATGTGTGCTGACTGGGGATTGAACTCACAACCTTGGTGTATCTGGATGACACTTTTGCCAACTGAGCAACCCAGCAGGGCCTGAGACATATTTTCTAAGATCAGTTTTCTCATGAGTTCCACCCCTGCAGACATTCACCACAGAGAAGGACCACTCTGAGAGGAGTAACTCAGCAGAGGGAGACAAGTCTTAGTCCAGCCCCTGGTCCCCACTCCATGAGGTGAAACTGAGAAAGACGCTTCAGGGCTCCATCAGGACCTGGCCTGAGGAATCCTCACAGTGAAGTGAAGCTTGAGCAACCCCTCCCCAGACCTCTGTCCCAGGGATCCTGACTCCTAATTCCCCGGGAACCTGAGACAGGTTGGGTTTGGTCTCCTGGGAAAGGCTGACTGATACCAAGGTTTCCCAAGTGCCAAAGTGACAAACTCCTGAACTGGTCACCAGCCAGGGCTCAGCCCCCAGGAACCACATCTGGCCAGGGATGGAGCCTGGTCCTTCACCTGAGACTGGGTTGGGTCTGGAGAGCTCAATGGACCAGGTCACCAGGCCATTTGTGGACTACCCTAGGGGCCTTAGGAAAGTCCGGAGGATGGTCAGCATTCCCAGGTCAAAACAGGGAAGAGAAGCTCCCAGCAGGTTCTGCCCACCAAGGGTCAGCGCCAGGGATTCTGTCTGCAGTCGATCAATGACAAATGCCTCTTATTTAGCAGGTCCTGTACCCCAAAACTTAAGTCACTGCTGTGAATATTTTATGGTTAATATACTGACAACCCGGAAGCCAAATGATCTTTCTTTACTGAGAGGGAACTGAGGCACAAGGTGATACTGACGCTAAAGAAAAGTCACACAGGCCAAGAGCAGCTGGTCAGTCTGCAGCCATAGTCTTGTTCCCTCCTTCACCCTATGGGGCTTATTTGGTGTCTGTGGATCCCTAGACCAACCATTGGTTCAGACCGTTTTTTTTTTAGGTGTCCTCAGCTTGTAGTGATGAATTCTGGTCTGGGTGTGACAGAAAGTGGAGAACTTGTTCTAACTCTAGAACCAAATTTCCTGCAGTTACAATCAGAGTCAGTGCTGTGAGCACCCAGGCCTCCCCTCAGGGGGCCGATCCACACCTCCCTGCCCTGGACTTGAGTCACTTCCTTCTCTGTTTCCTGCTGTGTGGGTGTCACTGCCACTGGACAGAAAGGAAAGGACTGTGCTCCCTACTCTCCACCTGCAACCAGCTCAGGGACAACATGTAACAGACACCCATTTTCTTTTGATGAATTAGGAAGAAATAAATGGTTATTTACTGAATGAATAAATAAATGAATGAATGATCCAAAATCTCTTCAGAGACTAGAATTGGATGTAGACTTCTTGCAAATCTAGCCACATGGGACAGGCTCCCTGTCCTTCCAGGATATGAGACCCATGTTTCAGATGCCTTTCTGCTCTCTAGAGAAATATTCTTTCCTGCAATTGCTCCTATGTCTTAAGTATGAATTTACAATTTTTACATATGCCAGAATTTTATCTTTTTTCCAAATTTCTATCACATAACCACTAACCATAAATGGACCAAAAGAGGCAGAATTTCAGGAAGTCCATCCCCCATCTTTCCAACCATCCCCTCATCTGCATTTGCAGAAACCCTCACCTGCCCTCAGCAGAGAAAGAATGACTTTAATGCCCACGTGCAGAGCACATGGTTCTGCTGCCACAGTCAGCTCCTCTTGTCCCCTAGAATTTTCTAGCTCGTTTCTTGAGCTCTGCTCTATATTACTGGCTCACTGGCTCATGTTCAGTCACCTTGCTTTGGGAGGACGTGACCCACACCTTGCCCCTGGCACCTGAGTAATCAGCTGAACACCAGCTTGCTCCCTCTCTCCATGTGTTATTTCTGTTGGAACCCCAGGCCCGAGGTTGTTGTGGGAAATGGTGCCTCACAGATACACCCCAGGTCTGGGCAATGGAGGCTGTGCAGCTGTAAGGGATGGTACCTGGTCAGCAAAGTGGTCAGCAGTCAGTGAAGAACCAGGTGTGTGGGGTGATCTCTGAATCCCCGTCCTGTGTCTTTCCATGACCAAACCCTGATATTTAACTGACAGCTGAGAAAGTCTGTGCTTTTCCCCAGCAGTAGAGCTGGAGGCCTTACGTTCTCTGAGTGCTCAGATCCCCACGCATCTGTCTTGAGATACACGAATCTGCTCTATTTTTTAAAGGACTCAAGTTGGCTGAGAGGCGAGAGGTGCCAACTGTGATTGAAGAAGCCTTTAGAAAAGTCAAAGGAACCACATGAGGCCATCTCTCTCCTCCCTGCACAGCAGAGTTACCCAAACTCAACATCACAAGCAAGAAGTTTGACCCTGACAGTTTTGATTTCTCTTTTCCGAATGATAGTCATGCTGAGTATCTTTTTCTATGCTTATTGGCCATCTGTAATCTGTATATTTTGTTGGAAAATTGGGTACTCAAGACATTCTCCTATTTTTCAATCAAGTTTTTAGTTTTGTTATTGTTGAGTTGCAGTTGTTTGGATATTCTGGATATTAACCTCTCATCTTATTTTATAATTTGCAAAATATAGCCTTTCATTTCATAGGTCATATTTCATTCTTTTGTGTCCTTCACATGCATAGCTTTTCATTTTGACAAAATCTATTTTATCTAAGTAATTTTTCTTTTTTGCCTGTGTTCTTAATGTCATATTTAAGAAGTTATTGCCAAATCCAGTGTCATAACACTTTCTCCTATATATTCTTCTAAGAGTTTTATAGTGTTATGGTTTACCTTTAGGATTTGATTCATTTTTATTTAACGTTTGTTTATGGTATAAGCAAAGGTCCACTTGATTCGTTTGCATGTAGATATTGCTGTTCAACACCATTGGTTGAAAAGACTGTGATATCTCCACTGAGCAGTCTTGACTCTATGGTTGAAACATTTGATTGTGTTTTCTGATGAATAAAAGTTTTGAAGTCAGTGTCACACTATTGGTTACTTAGGCTCTATAGTAAGATTTGAAATGAAGAGGTGTGAGACTTCCAATTTTATTCTTTTTTTTAAGATCCTTCCAACCATTAAGTGTCCATTCAAATTTCATAAAAACTTTGGATGGGTTTTTTATTATCACAAAAATGTCAATGGTATTTTGATAGGGATTGTATCAAATATATAGATAGTTGGGGTCTTCCAATCCATGAACATGGATGTCTTTTTAATTTTTTTTTTTTACTTTCTTTCAAAAACATTTGGTAGTTTTCAGTGTGTACATCATCTAACTCCTTGGTTCAGTTTATTTTTAATATTCTATATTGTTTTCTGATGGTGTTATAGTGGGACTGTTCCTGGTTTCATTTTGAATTTGTACATTGTTGTTGCAAAACAGTAGAAATGATGCTGAGTGTTCATTTTTATCTCCTGCAACTTCACTGAATTTCTTCTAATAGTCTTTGTGTGTGGTGGGGGGTGCAGAATCTTTAAGGTTTTCTATATATAAGATTATGTTGTCTGTTAGAAGAGAGAATTTTTCTTCTTTATTCCCAATTTCATCTTCTTGTATAATTGTTTTGCCCAAAATTCCAGTATTATGTTAAATTAGTGCAGAAATCAGCATTGTTGACTTTTTTCACAATCTTATTAATGTTTTTGAGGTTTCTCTATGAATTTAGCTGTGAGATTTAATGTATAACCTTTATTATATCAGGTAGCTTCATTCTATCTCTACAGTCACTGCCTTTTGTTACAAATATAACCCCTTCTCCCTAGAGATTTATTTCACCATGATATTTAATCTACAGGCTAGGAAGTAAACTGCAATTCAGAATGAAAGATATTTTGGATGAAACTTCTTCAAGTCAAGGTCATAAAGTCTGGGTGGGCCATCTTTATTGCCTAATAAATTATGTAACAAGAGGTAAATATCTTCCCTCTTACTGTAAAGTTCCTTTGGCTCTAGAGGTGGCCAGAGGTGGCAAACCGGCCTTTCCCAGCATATATAGAAGTTTACATGAGGAAAGGAACCTGATCTTTTTTGAAGTTAAAGAAAGTTCTAGGAAAGGATCAATGAAAGCTCATGAGAGGAAAATTCCCTGTGATGATGATGTGATAAGATACCCGGGTTGAGAAGGGTTTCCTTGTGCTGATACTACGAAGATGTCCATGGGAATTGGTCAGGGGTCACTCTGGGGTTATCTGGATTCATAGGATAGACTCAGCCCTTTTCTTACACATTGTCACCTGAACAAAGAAAAACCTCCATCTGCAGAGGTCAGGACAATACCCCTGTGAACTTTACAGAGCTCTCTGTGGAGTGTGAATAATTGATATCACTGAGTAATCAGCTTCTATCAATAAATCAATTCCTCACATCTGTTTTTCTACAGAGAATGTGAGAGTGCCCACCCTCCTAGCCAGCAACACCACAGTTACAGATAATAAGGACTCCGTGGTCCTGACCTGCTACACAAATGCACTTTCCACCCAGTGGATCTTCAATGGCGTGGGTCTGCAGCTCACGGAGAGGATGAAGCTGTCCCCAGACAACAGAATGCTCACCATAGACCCTGTCAGGATGAAGGATGCTGGAAACTACCAGTGTGAAGTCTCCAACCCGATCAGTTGCGTTGAAAGTGCACCTGTCGAGCTTGATGTGAAATATGGCTGACACTCCTCCCTTTCTCTGCTACTAAATTCTAAATAAATTTTTTCTGCACATTTCTAGTAGATTTTTTGTGAAGGTAGAAAACCTTAAAAGACTTGCATTGAGTCAACAAATACTCAAAAATATGAGTTATTATTGTCATTATTGTTGACTTATGTCATATTCCACTCCAGATCCTACACTGGTTGGTCTCAGCTGCACCATCTCCACAGTGGAGTGACACCGTGTCCCTCAGAGCACAGTCAGTGATCGTGGGATGACTAGTGTTATTTCATGATGAGCTACAGGATCCTGAGCTCTGTCCCTCGTTCAGGGTACACGTGGAAAGCAGTTGAACACTGTTATGAACAACAGGGATGGACACAAAAATTCCTATGTGGGTTGCTACACTGATATATATTTTTTTCTTTTTTGATTTCTCCCCCAAAATTTCTGAAGTCTTCATGAATATTCTCATGAAGTATTTTCATGGCATTAACTTTACTTTCATGATGGGTATGACTCTGTCCTCTTTACAAATAAGATATACTTAGAAATGTTAGTTATAGAACCAACACTTTGGCTCAACTGTTGTAATTCAGACTGACATCTACAGAATTTGGTAAAAGTATTCACTTTTTATTGTGCAAAGTTTGACCTGATGGGTATTTTGGAATCTTTTGGAGAACAGGTCATCATTCAAAGATAGAAAGTGCTGGTGATTGATGTGTGAAGATGCGACTTTCTAACTTTAAGACGCTGTTAAAGCTCCCATCTTAGGTTTCATAAAGAACCTGCATCATAGCAAACCATGTGGGGAATGTCAGTCCCTCTGTTCTTGGGTAACTACTTAGGCCAAATGGAGTAACACCAGCAATGTCATAGGATCAAGAATACTCTTTACACTGGTTGCTTTGCTCAGTGGTAGAGTGTCAGCCTAGCGTGTGTAAGTCCCAGGTTCTATTCCTGGCCAGGGCACACACAAGAAGCGCCCATCTACTTCTCCACCATTCCCCTTCTCCTCCCTCTCAATCTCTTTCTTCCCCTTCTGTAGCCAAGGCCCCACTGGGGCAACATTGGCCCAGGCACTGAGGATGGCTCCATGGGCTCTGTCTGCTTCAGGTGCTAGAATGACTCTGGTAACTAGGGAACAAGGGCCCCAAATGGCAGAGCATTGCCCCCTGGTGGGCATGCCAGGTAGATCCAGGTTGGGTTCATGTGGGCTACCCTGCTTCTCACTTCAGAAAAATTAATAATAATAATAATAATAATAATAAAAGAATATAGCAATACCTCGGTTTTTGTTGATAATCTGAAGACAACTGGTGAAATACAAATGGATGAATACTGAGGCAATTATTTCCATATCAATCAATATAAATCCAATTAATTCATTCTAGACTCTCCAAAATACATACCAAAAACACATTTTATAGAGAATAAATGTAGAATTCATACTAAAAACAATAAAAAATTAATATAAAATGAATATAAAAGAATAATGTAAAGAATAAATGAACATTTAACATGGCATTATTAGCAAGGGAAACACTTAACAGGGACAATGAGATTTGAGCACATGTGATTTTATCTTATGTGAGTTACGTACATTTTGAAACTGAATAACTCAAAATAAACACATTACAATGAATACTGTATATGCAGTAATCACTTATATGTAATTGTAGTATTAGCAGTCGCAATCAATAAGAAAAGCACAAAAACACTGGAAAGCAATGGAATTGTTGGGCTAGACATACGGGGTGATGTTCACACAACAAGAAACGCCACACTGAGCAGGAAAATGCGTGGGTTGTCCTTTGTTTTCGTAAAATTAGCAGCAAGGTCACATGGGCACACCAATAAAATCTGGGGCAACCGTCAAAAACCGAGACATCTTTTACAGAAAAATCGACGAAAACCAAAACCAACAAGAACCAAAGTCAACGAAAACTGAGGCATTACTGTACTCTTGTCTGATAGGTGGTAGCACACCTGATAGAGAACTGACCCAGAACGCTGAGGTCACTGGTTGGAAACCTGAAGTCACTGGCTTAAATCTGGTTCCAGGCAACAAGGCTGAGATCACTGGCTTGAATTGGTGGTGACAAGGATTGAGTCTGAAGTCACTGGATTAAGACTAAAGTCACCAGTCCTATTTCCAGGGAGGCACATACGAACGAGAAACAATCAATGCACAACTAAGGGGAGCAATGGGTTGATGCCACTCTGTCTTTTTTCTTTCTCTCTATCTCTCTCTTTTTCCAAAAAAAATACTCTTCTTCCTTGAAGATGATGTTTGATGAAAGGGAAGGTAACTAGAAAGAAGTTTAATGTCCTCATAGAAAACTTGAGAACACAGCTTTCTTGAAGATCAGATCTTGGCCCTATTCAGGGCTCTCAGCTATTTCCCATCTCTTTATAAATGGCTGGGAATTTGCACCTCTTGAGAAAAAGCAGGAACTAGTGGAATGCAAATGGATCTTGGGTGAAACAGGTTTGTCTGTATTTCCCCTGACTGTGCAGAAAGCAGTATTGTTATGACCTAGAGACCTTACTCTTCCCTCAGTCACTAACCGTTAGATAGGTTCTTCCTTACTACAGACCTCTGACTTCCATTTGTTAGAGCACTTCCTTTAGAATGTAATTTCAATTTTTAAAACTGAATTTATTTGGATGACACTGGTGATCAGAATTATACCAGTTTTAGGTGCCCAATACTAGAACATATCTCTGTACACTGTATTGTGTGTTCACCTCCCGAAGGCAAGCCTTTGTCCACTGTTTATTCCCACATGCCTTCAACCACTTCCTTCACCCCGCAATCACTCCACTGTATTTTTTGTCTTTGTCCATTAGTGTTTTCTTTTCTTTTCTTTTCTTTTTTTTGGTCCTTTTTCCTCAATCCCTACACCCCTCTCACTCAGATTTCTGCTCTCCCCAAGAGCTGTCAGCCTGCTTTCCATGTATGTATGAGCCTGCCATTATTGTATTTGTTAGCTCATCTTGTTCATTTGATCCACAAATAAGTGAAATCATATGGCATTTGATTTTTCTTACAGGTTTATTTACTTAGCGTACAAATCACCAGGTCCAAAAAGGTAACATTTCTTTCTTTTCATGGCTGCATAGTATTCCTTTGCATAAATGTACTGCCACTTTTTTTATCTACCTATCTATCAACAGACTGATTTCAGATCCTAGTTATTGTAAATAGCACTGCAATACATATAAAGGTGCATATATTTCTTCAAATTAGTGCTTTATGATTCTTCAGATGTAGTCTCAGAAATGGGATTGCAGGGTCAAAAGACAGTTTTATTTTATATTTTTAAAATTTTTATTTAGAAAAGTTAATGGCCGACCATCAATCAATAAAAGTACCTAGGTTCCAGGTACATATCTCTATAGCATTTGAACTGCTGATTGCGCTACATGCCCATCACCCAAAGTCAAATAATGTTTGGTCACCGTGTACTTGTCCTCTAATCGCCTCTGACCCACCCCCTTCTCCAAGCCCCTCCCCCAGGTATCCTCTTCACTTTTATCCATCTCCATGAGTCTCAGTTTTATATCTTACCTATCTGTCGAATCACACAGTTCTTAACTTTTTCTGATTTACTTATTTCACTCAGTATAACGTTCTTAAGGTCCATCCATGTAGTCATAAATGGCAATATGTCAGCATTTCTCATGGCTGAGTAGTACTGCATTGTATATATGTACCACCTGTTCTTTATCCAGTCCTCTAATTAAGGACTCTTTTGTTGTTACCATGTCTTGGCCACTGTGAACAATGCTGCAATGAACATGGGGGCATACGTCCCTGTGTACCAATGTTTTCTAATTTTTGAGGTAGATACCCAGTAGAAGGATTGCTGGGTCATATGGTAGTTCTAGTCTTAATTGTTTGAAGAGCCCTCATAGTTTCTTCCATAATGGCCGTACCAGTTTACATTCCTACAAGCAGTGAGTGAGTGTTCCCTTTTTTCCGCAGCCTCTCTAACATTTGTTATTACCTGTCTTGTTGATAATAGCCAATCTAACAGGTGTGAGGTGTTAGCTCATTATAGTTTTGATTTGTATGTCTCTCACAGCTAGCAAAGATGAGCATCTCTTCATATATCTATTTATTGTTTGTAGGTCCTCTTGGGAGATGTGTCTGTTCAGGTCCTCTCCCCATGTTTTAATAGGATTATTTGCTTGTTTGTTGCTGAGTTTTGTGAATTGTTTATATATTTTATACATTAACTTGTTTTCAGAACTGTTGTTTGCAAATATCCTCTCCCATTTGTTAGGCTGCCTTTTTGTTTTGTTGTCAGTTTCTGTGCAGAAGCTTCTTAGTTTAATATGGTCCTATTCATTAATTTTTGCCTTAACTTTCCTTGCTTTTGGGGTTAACATTCATTGTTTCACATGTGACTTTCCAATTTTCCTAGCACCCTTTCCTGAAGAGGATTTCTTTTCTCCATTGTGTGGTTTTGGCTCCATTGTTGAAGATGATTTGTTTATACATATGTGGTTTTATTTCTGGGCTCTTGAGTCTGTTCCATTGGTCTGAATGTCAGTTTTTCTGCCAATAGCATGCTGTTTTGATCAACACGGTTCTGTAGTATAATTTGAAGTCAGGTATTGTGATACATTGGGCTTCAATCTTTAGTCTCAGGACTGCTTTTGCTATTCAGACTCTTTTGTGGTTTCATACATATCTGGTGATTTTTGTTCTATTTCTTTAAAAAATGACATTGGGGTTTTAAGGGGGATTGCATTAAATTTGTATATGCATTTGGTAATATGGCCATTTTAGGTATGTTGATTCTTCCAATCTATGAACATGAAATATATTTTATTTCATTGTGTCTTTATTTCTTTCAGTAATGCATTATACTTTTCAGTATATAGTTCCTTCACATCTTTGTTTAAGTACATTCTCTAGTATTTTACTTTTTTGTTGCTATTGTCAAAAAAATTTTTTTTTTCAGTTCATTTTCTGAAGTTTCATCATTGGAGTACAAAAAGGTAATAGACTTTTGTAAGTTGATTTTGTATCCTACAACTTTACTGTATTGGTTTTTTTAATATTCTGTGTGATATTAACTGATAGTTTGTCATATATGGCCTTTATTATGTTGAGGTGCTTTCCTTCTATATTTACTGTAATGAGTTTTTAAAATATATAGATGTTGTATCTTATCAAATGCCTTTTCTGTATCTACTGCTAGGATCATATGATTTTTTAAATTCTTGTTTAAATTTTATTTAGAAAATTAAATTTAACAGTATGACATTGATGAATAAGAGTACATAGTTTTCAGGTTAACATTTCTATAGCGTCTGAACTGTTGATTATGTTGTATACCCATCACCCAAAGTCAAATCATAATCTGTCACCGAGTGTTTATCCTTCTTTAATCCCCTCTGAACTGTCTCCTTTCCAAAATCCTTCCCCCTGGTAACCACTTCATTTTATCAATGCCCATGAGTCTCCCATTTATATTGTACCTATGTGGAAATCATACAGTTCTTAGCTTTTTCTGATTTACTTATTTCACTCAGTATAATGTTCTCAAGGTCCATCCCTGTTGTTATAAATGGCACTATGTCATCATTTCTTATGGCTGAGTAGTATTCCATTGTATATATGAACCACATCTTCTTTATCCAATCTTCTATTGAGGGATGCTTTGGTTGTTTTCATATCTTGGCCAATGTAAAAAATGCTGTGATGAACATAGGGTGCATGTGTCCTTACGTACCAACTTTTTCATGTTTTGAAGGATGATACACAATGGATGGATTGCTGGGTCATATGGCAGTTCTATTCTTATGTTTTTGAGGAAACATCATACTTTCTTCCATACCAGTTGTACTAATATGCACTCTCACCAGCAGTGAATAAGGATATCTTGTTCTCCATTGCCTCTCCAACACTTATTATTATCTATCTTGTTGATAATAGCTGATCTAACAGGTGTGAGGCTATATCTTATTGTAGTTTTGATTAGTATTTCTCGAATAGCTAGTGAAGATGAGCATCTTTTCATATATATGTTGACCAATTGTATGTCCTCTTTGGAGAAGTATCTGTTCAGGCTCTCTTCGTTTTATAATTGGATTATTTACTTGTTTGTTGCTGAACTTTGTCAGTTCTTTATATATTTTGGATATTAACCCCTTCTTGGATCTGCTGTTTGCAATTATCATCTCACATTTAGTAGGCTGCCTATTTGTTTTGTTGTCAGTTTCTTTTGCTCTGTTGAAAATTTTTAGTTTGACATAGTCCCATTCATTTCCTTTCGCTTTTATTTCCCTGGCTTTTTCGGTCAAATTCATAAATTATTCTCTACAGCCAAGATCCATGAGCTTACTACTTATGTTTTCTTCTATTTAATTTATTGTTTCAGCTCTTATATTTAAATCTTTGACTCACTTGGAATTAATTTTCATGCCGGGGGACTAATTGTAGCCAAGTTTCATTTTTTTTTTTGCATATGGCTTTTTAATTTTCCCAGCACCATTTATTGAAGAGGCTTTCTTTTCTCTACTGTGTGTTTTTAGCTCCTTTTTTGATGGTGATTTTTTTATATATTTATGGTTTAATTACTGGCCTCTCAATTTTATTCCATTGGTGTGTATGTCTGTTTTTCTGCCACTACCTTGCTATTTGGATTATTGTGGCTCTATAGTATAGTCTGAAGTCAATTGATGTGATACTTCTAACTTCATTCTTTTTCCTCAGGATTACTTTGTGTACTCAAGGTTATTTGGTTTATTTATTTTGGTTTTGGTTTGGGTTCCATAAAAACCAGGTGATTTTTTTGTTCTATGTCTTTAAAATAATGACATTGGTATTTTGATGGGGATTGTATAAAATTTGTAATTGCTTTGTATAATATGGCCATTTTATCTATGTTGATTCTTCCAATCCATGAACATGAAATATTTTTCCATTTCACTCTGTCTTTTTTAATTTCTTTCAATACCGCTTTGTAATTTTCAGTATAGAGGTCCTTCACCTCCTTTAAGTTTATCCCTAGGTATTTTGTTGTTGTTGTTGCAATTGTAAAATAAATTGGTTTTTTGTTTATTTTTTTTAAAGTTTCATCATTGGCATATCGTTTTGTATATTCATTTTGTATTCTGCAACTTTACTGTATTGGTTTATTGTTTGTAAAAGTTTTTGGTGGAATCTTTGAGGTTTTCTAGATTTAGGATCACGTTATCTACAAATAGTGATTCTTTTACTTTTTCTTTTTTGATATTAATACTTTTTATTTTTTCTCTTGCCTGATTGCTCTTGCTAAAACTTTCAGAACTATGTTTAAGAAGAGTGGAGGGAGCAGGCAGCCTTGTTGTTCCTGATTTAGAGGAAAAGCCTTCATTATTTTTTACCATTTGGTATGATATTGTGTGATGGTTTGTCATATATGGTCATTACTTAGTTGACGTACTTTTCTTTTATACCCATTTTACTGAGTGTGTTAAACATAAAGGGGTGTTGTATCTTAACAAATGCCTTTTCTCACCTATTGATAAAATCATATGAGTTTTGTTCCTTTTTTTAAATTCTTTATGTGGTGTATTAGATGGAAAATTTTACATATGTTGAGCCATCCTTGTGCTCCTGGAATGAATCCCACTTGATCGTGATGTATTAATTTTTTTAAGTGTTTTGTGTTCCACTTGCCACTATTTTGTTTAGGAATTTTGTGTCTGTATTCATTAGTGCTGTGACCCATGCAATGAGTCTATTCCAGGATCTTGAGCTGGAAATGGTATGAAATTGAATGAAAAATAGAGACTTAAGAATATATACAGGATGGGCTCGGGAGGATTCCACAGCTCCTTGCCAACAGTCACTCCTGTCCTGGCTGAGCCACAAAAACATGGCTGCCCCCAGAAAGACATCCTTCTTTATTCTTTGGGCAAGGTGGGCCATTAGCAATTCAATGATGTTTCCAAGGCAACACAAGAAAACCATGAGGTACAGAAAACCCCCCACCACTACTTAACATACATAACTTAGTAACTTCCTTCCAGTCCTTCCAGGGAACATGGGTGGGCAAGATGAGTACTGAAGCACAGCCCTTTACAACTTAATCAGGCAGGTGAAGTGGGGGCTTGAGCAGACTGTCAGCTTACAGTCAGCTCCCAGCACCTCTGTCCCCAAAAACCAGACTGCAAAATACCATTTGTGGTTTTTTGTTTTTTTTTGGTCCCCAACAGAGTTGTTGGTCTGCAGTTTCCTTCTTCTGTGTTGTCTTTGCCCGGTTTTGGTATCAGGGTTATTGTGGTCTCTTAAAATGTGTTTGAAAGTATTGCTACTTTTTTATTTTTTGGAAGACATTGAGAAGGATAAGTACAAATTATTATTGGATTGTTTGGTAGAATTTACTAGTGTAAACATCTGGTTCAGGATTTTTATTTTGGGGGAGGTTTTTGATAGTTTCTATTTCCTCTCTGCTTATAGGACTGTTTAGGTGTTCCACTTCGTGTGACTCAGTTGAGAAAGATTGCATAGTTCTATGAATGTATTTATTATTTCCATAGTGTTGAATTTGGTGGCATATGATCTTGCATAGTATTCTAATATGATCCTTTGTATATCTATGATGTCAGTGGTATTTTTCATCTTTCATTTCAGATTTTATTTATGTGAGTTCTTGCTCATTTTTCCTTAGTGAGTTTAACTAGGGTTTTGTCAATTTCATTGATATCCTCAAAGAACCAGCTGTTTGTTGTGTTACTGTATTTCCCCCTGTATGACACACCCTTTGTTCAAAAATTTTGGGTCTAAAAACTGGGTGCATCTTATATAGTGCTTGTGGCATTTTAAATGCCATAGATGAAACTGAGGATGAGGTAATATATGAAGACAGTCATTTGTCATCAGACACAGATGAAGACAAGCTAATGGATGGGAGTTTTGCCAGTGATGAGGAGTTGTATGAATTTTATGATGAATAAAACTTGAATTCAATAACTTTATGTAATAATTTTTTTTTAAATTCAGGGCCCCAAAATTAAGGTGCATCTTATACATGGAAGCATCTTATGCATGGAGAAATATGGTAATTTTAAAAATTATTTTTGTTTTTTATTTCATTTAATTCTGCTCTCATTTTTACTATTTCCTTTCTTCTGCTGACTCTGGGTTGCCTTTGTTTTTCTTTTTCTAGTTTCTTAAGTTGTAATATTAGTTTGTTTATTTAGGATTTCTCTTGTTTCTTGATAAATCTGTTAATGATATAAACTTTCTTATCACTGTTTTTGCTGCATCCCAGAAATTTTTATATGTTGTGTTATTTTTGTTTGTCTGTATATATATTTTGATGTTTGCTTTTATTTCTTCTTTGACCCAGTCATTTTTTAGAACTATGTTGCTTAATTTTTACATTTTTGTGGTTTTCTATACTTTCTTTTTGCAGTTCTAGTCTAATATCAAAGCCTTACGGTCAGAAAATATGCTTGGTATAATATCAATCTTACTGAATTTGTTGATGTTAGTTTTCTGGCCCAATATATGGTCTATCCTTGAGAATGTTCCATGCACACTAAAAAAGAATATATAATCTGATGTTCTGGGATAAAATGTAATATAAATTCTATTGTTCATTTGGTTTAGTTTGTCGTTTAAGACAGAAGTTTTCATTATTGATTTTCTGTTTGAATGATCTATCTAAAGCCATCAACTATGTGTTGAGATTTACAAGTATTATTGTGGTTTTGTCTCTTTCTATTTTTAAATGAATTAGTAGATGTCTTATATATTTTGGTGCTTCCCAGTACAGTGCATATATACTAAAGATGTGTTCTGCGTTCTTGATACAATGTATCTGTTATCATTATAAAATGTCCATCTTTGTCTCTTGTTATTTCGTTGTCTTGAAGTCAACATTGTCAGATATTAGAATGGCTACCCTTGTTTTTGGGGGGTATTATTTGCTTAGAGGGGCATTTTTCAACCTTTTACTTTGAGTCTACTTTTGTCCTCCCAAGTTCGATGTATCTCGTGAACGCAGTATATGGTTGAATTTTGCTTTTTGATCCTATCTGCTACTCTGTGTCTCTTTATTGGTGAATTCAGTCTATTTATATTTAGGGTTATTATTAACAGGAGGATTTAATATAGTCATTTTATGTTTTGTTTCCTGGTAGCTCTGTGTCTCCTTTGTTTCTTCTCTATTGTGTTTCTGTAAGTTGTTTTTGTTTGGTGGTATAGCATACTTGCTTCCTGTTTCCTCTTTTTTTAAGCTATGTGTTTCAGTGATGGTTTTTTTCTGTGGGTGACTAGCATTATATTACTAAGGAAAAAATTCTTGTATGTACAAGAGTTCCATTGTGTCCTGAGTACTTATGCAGTCCATCTACCTTTGCTACTGCAGATTTTTATCTTCACCCCTTTTATGTTACTGTTGTCAGAAATTATCCTTTTTTTTATTTTGACCTTGTAGCTTTTACCTGTAGTTTATTTATTTTGTTCTTTGTATCTGGTCAAATGACCACCTTAAGTATTTCCTGCAGTAGGGGTTTTTTGGTGATAAATTCCCTCAGCTTCTGTATGTCTGCAAAAGTTTTTATTTCTTCTTCAAATTTGAAGTATAACTTTGATAAATATCATATTCTTGGCTTGTAATTTCTCTCTTTGAGTACTTTATACATTTGGGCCCACTCTCTTCTGGCTTGTAGAGTTTCTGCAGAGAAGTCTGATGATAAGCTAATGGTCCTTCCATAACATGTTATGTTCTTCTTTTCTCTAGCTGTCTTGAGGATTATGCCCTTGTCACTGACTTGTGACTATTTTATTATGCTGTGCCTTGGAGAAGGTCTGTTTGGGATGAGCTAACTCAGCATCGTTTGCTTCTTGGATTCAAAGGTCTAACTCTTTCCATAGGCTTGGCAAGTTTTTTATCTATTATTTGTTTGAATAGGCTCTTCATTCCCTCTCCCTCTGTTCTTCTTCTAATATAACTATTAGAAGAATTATAATATTATTTTTATATTGGTTTTTCCAATGTAGTCAGAAAAGCCTTGTAAAGCTATCTTTTCTAAGTTTATAAGTCTCTCTCTTCTTCTCTCTGTAGCATCTCTAGCTGCCTGTCTTCAATGTCACTGATTTTCTCCTGTATCTGACCTGATCTAATAGCTAAACTTGCTACCCAGTTTTTCAATTCATGTATTGAGTTTTTCATTTATGTTTCTTAAAGCTTCAGTATTTTGGGTGAAGTGCTTATTTTGTTTATTAATTTGTTTTTTGAGCTCATTGAATTGTCTATCAGTGTTTTCTCATGTCTCACTGAGTATATTCAAAACTTCAATTTTGAATTCTTTATCATTGAACTTCAATGTTTCCTTGTGATTGAGCTTGCTTTCCAATTTTTCATTTATTTTCTGAACTACGCCTCTGTTGTAAAGCCATAGCATTCAATTTTTTCTTCCTTGATGAAACTTGAGAGTTATATTGTTAGGAACTCTATGAAAAAACAACTGAAAATTGAAAAATATAAAATTTTAAAGAATGATGACAAGTAAGAAAGAAAAACCACAATGAATAAAGAGAAAAACAAAAAAAGTCAAAAGTGAACAAAACACCCACAAAAAGTAAGAATACAAATATAAAAATAAAACAAAATGAAATTTAAAAAGAACAAAAGGAGAAAAAAAGATTTTTAAAAAGGGGGGAAAAGATATTTCAGTTTTGAAAGGTTTTTCTGTTTTCTTCCAATAGGTGCTTCTGTATTACAACTTCAGCTCTATGAAACTCTGGGACTGACTCTGCTGAGATGTTGCTGTTGCAATGATATAGGGAGGGCTACAGTAATAGGCAGGATTGTGGTAGCACTGGTGGATAGGACATGTTGTGAGGGCTTGAGAGCTTTATGGCTTTAGCAATGGTGATCTCAGGTACAGGCACTCCTCTACACGTGTCAACACACCAAGGGACCAGACATAGAGCTCCTCTGTTCTTCTGGGGAGAGAGGCTCTGCAGAGTTAGCTGTGGGGTCTGCCTCTGCAATTCTCTGTACCTGATGAAGTGAGGTAGACGGGATCTGGGCAGTAGGGGCCTCACTTTGGGTGTATTAGTCTCTGCATTATGTGGGGGCTACCGGCAGACCACGGGACCACTTGCTGTGACCCCTCATTCTGCCGCCACTTTGGGACAGTCTCTGCTTCCCTCCTCTCCAAAGCCCCAGCTGACAAACACTCAGACAGTTGGGCTTTTTTCCTCTCTGGATCCAAACGCAAGTGTGTCTTATTTTCTGTCCCCCTTCTCAACCCGTACTACCTTTAGTTCACTTGGTGTCCAGATCTTTTAGGCAAGTCTGCGAGCCAAGCTTGGGTTGCTTTGTAGCATGATAGCTGTTTAATTTGTTGGAATTTCAAGGGGCGAGGTAAGGTTATCTCCCACACTGCTATCACTTTCAGTGAACCCAGTGAAGTTTCTTTTAACCAAACATTGTATCTCTGAGATATATATATTCATGTAAATTGGCATGTGTGGTTTTATTTCTCTCATAGCCATAACTATAACATTTTTACACTTCCTAAGGAAGATGCATTTATTAAATACAGGATCATTGACTGTCTACTGGACACGATCTGGATATTTTGAAAGGAAAAGGTCCATACACAATTAAAGGTATAGTAACCTTTACAAAGGGCAATTTCTGTACAGTTAATAAAGAGACACAGTTGTTTCATTTTTTTAATGACAAATTCATTACTCATAAAACTAGATATTGCATTTATAATAAACATGATTATTTTATTCTCTGAAAGTACCATATAATCTTATTTTAATGGATGACCTTATTAACTGTAGAAAACAAAAATGCCATTTATTAACAATGGGTCATCATATTTTTAATAAAAATACATTTTATATTAAAGATAAGAAAATTATGTTTAATGCCAAGATTATAGAAGAAAACTATGAATGTATCATATAAGATTCTTTATCTAGAAAGCATGAGAAAGTTCATAAATTATACACATAAATTAATAATATATAATCAAGCTATTACGTGGGTGACCACTCAAATCAGGAGACAGTTCATTGCCAGCCTTCAGAAACATTTCTGTATATATTCATGGCCATTATCTTTTCTCCTGAACCCAGCACTGACAATTCCCTGAATTCATGGTCATTTGTCCTATGTATTTACCTTAGTTTTCCCAACTACACTTATCTACAGATTGGGGTGTACAGTTTATCTCCTCCACCTCACAATAATGGATATAATACTCCAAGTACCAAATTTTCTTCAATCTACATTCTGTTATTTTGTGTCAAGCCAATGGTGGCAAGCAGGTGGGCATTGTTTTAATTTCCATAACTTTACTTTTATTGTGGTAAAATACACATAAGTAAAATTTGTCATCATAACCATTTTAAGAGCACCATTCATTGGCATTAAGTGCATTCCTAATGTTAAGTATCCAAAACCAATGTTTATTTCAGGTGTAATTTTGTCATTTAAACATTTCAGGTCAATCTGGTTTTACAAATATTGTGTTCAATTTGTGAGCAATAGTTAATTCACAGTCATTGCTATGGATTGCAAGATATCATCTAAAAAATGATGTTGTTTTTAAACATTTCAATGCCAATTGGCTATACAGAAGAGTAGACCTCTCGTCTATTACAAATACAGGCAGCCTTTCAATTAGTAATTAGACATGTGCTTTACAAAGAGTGTTGATTCTTTCAAGGCCATATCATTATTCTGTTAAGGATATCCTTATTTTTATCTATGAGAAATAAAAGAATGCAGTCTATTAAGAGTTTCACATTAAGGCAGAAACTGCTCATCAAAGCTTCTTTTTCTAGCAGGCAAAGGATAGTATTTTCAGCCTAACCTTGCGGTGGTGCAGTGCATAGAGAGTCGGATTTGCACTAGAAGGACGCAGGTTGGAAGACCCAGGTTTGAAACTCCAAGGTAACTGGCTTGAGAGCGGGCTCATCTGATTTGAGCAAGGCTCACCAGTTAAGCCCAAACTTGCTGGCTTGAGCAAGGGGTAAGTCAGTCTGCTGTATATAGTTCCTTGATCACAGCATATATGAGAAAGGAATCAATGAATAAGTAAGGTGCCACAATGAAGAACTGATGCTCCTCATCTCTCTCCCATTTTATCTGTCTGTCTGTCCCTACTGTCCCTCTCTCTGTCTCTATCACACACGCAAAGGTAAACGACAGTATTTTTATTTATAAGCAATATGATCTGAGCCATCAGTTTCAAATAAAACAAAGACTGAGGCACAGAGAGTATCAGGCATAGTTCAAGGATGGAGGTTGAGATCTCATAACCAACCCAGAGGAAGCATGTACTCTGATAAACAGCCGCCACTAGGGGGCGCTCAGGGTTATAGGAAAGATGGAGGTCTAGCGATTCCCTGTGAGGAGAGCCCACTGGGGAATGAGGACTGAGTGAGGGCAGCTGGATGTGTTGGAGCTGCCTGTACAGGGTGGGGGGTGTCCCTAGTTTAGGAAGCTGAACGGATGGGCAGACACCAGCCTCTAGGACACGGAGTCCCCCATGAGGACAGGTCAACAGAGGAGCAGGTGCACAAAGGGCGAGAGGAGACAGAATCCAGCAGGAACTAGGAATTTAGAGCGCAGAGAGGTGCCAGGTGTAGAGACAGGTAGAGAAAAGGCTGAAACCAAAGGTTTGAGGGTCTCCTGTCCAGTGAAGGAAGGCCTGGCGAAGGAGCAGTTGTGAGGTTTTCAAACTTAGAGATGTTCGGGACCAAACACCGGCCAAGGAGGGACAATAATTATGGGCGTGGGGGTGAGACGTGTGTGGAGGGACCGCGGGTGCAGGGTGAGGGCAGGGTCTCCAGTGTCCCGCTCAGACCTAGTCAGCCAGGAGTGTGGCTCTCAGAGGGCGGGCTGGGGTCCTCCCATTGAAGCGTCACCCTGCAGTGTTAGAGCAGCAAACCCCCCACCATTACACCCGCTGGTCCTGTGGCTGAAATGACAACTTTGCATAAAATATGGAAGAGATGAAAAAGAGAAACAGACAGAGGCTCAGGAGCCAGTGAAGAGGAGCTTGGTGGGCAGTGTGAGAGGGAGAAGGATGGAGGGAAGTCAAGGGTTCAATGACGATAGAGTTCATGGAGCTCCCAAAAGAGAAAAAAAGGTAAAACCCTGGAGGACTTGGGGGCATGGCAGAGGGAGGGTATCTTTACATCCTCAGCGCCATTTCCACAGTTTTCTTGAATTTAAAGGATCTCAGTAGTGTACTGCTGTTCAAGGACTAATGCAAACTTGCCATGGAGGACATTTTCCCCAGAAAAACAGGTTTGATGTTCAACCCACTAAGACTTATAAATTGTTCAAGTCATATTTTTCACTGTCATTTATGTGGAGGCTCCAAGAGAACAAATGGACATCAGGACAGAATCCCTTTGTGTTTTTTTTAAAGTGACAAGGCTTATACTGTTGCTTAGAGGTTGACAGTTACATGCATTGTTTTGAATGAGGAGGCACAGTTCCAGGTCAGTCCAGGAGAAGTGTCCCCAGTGAGAGATTGCTCCCCTCACATCCCCTCCTCTCCATGGTCTCTCTGACCCATGCAAGGTTGTTTTTGCCTTTAGGACTTCAGAGATCCGTCACCATCCTGTGTGCCCACACATGTGTAACCTGAAGGGCAGCCCCAGGGTGCTGAGTGCTCAGACCACTGACAGATGGTAATACTGGAGTTTACTGAGACACAGGCTGCAAAGGTCCCCAAGGAATCGGAGGGTCAATTCTGCATACCCGGGGCAGGTGAATCCAGCTTGCAGGCCATGGCCAGAGGATGTGTGGCAGGTTCAGAAACTCCGGTTAGAAATAGTGGCTCTTACAGAAATGCTAATATAAACTACAATGAAAATCCTCAAAGCAGAATTACCATATGAACCAGCAATTATAGGTCTGGTTATTTATCCAAAGAAAACATAAACCCTAATGAAAAAAAAAATGCAGCCCCATGACCAGTGCAGCTTTGTAAATCAGAGTCAAAATATGGGAACCACGTAGATGCCCATCAGTAAATTAATGAATAAAGAAGTGTGATGTATATTAAATATATATGTATACATAAGGAAGAAAATTGAATATTAGTCATAAAAAAGAAGGAAATCTTACCTTATGCAATAGTATGGATGGACCTAGAGATCATTATGCTAAGTGAAATAAAACAGTCAGAAAAAGACAAGTACCATATTATTGAATATTTCACTCCTATGTGGAATCTAATGAACAAAATAATCTAACAACAAAATAGAAGCAGACTCACATAGAGAGCAGGCTGACAGCTGTCAGTGTGGGGGCATGGTGAGGGAGGTGGAGGAATAGAACAAAACAGATCATAAAGAACTCATGGATAAGAACAAAGGTGTGGTGATGGCTGGGGGAAGGGAGGTGGAGGATGGTGCAGGGGGGATAAATGGTAATGGAGAAACACTTGACTTGGGAAAGGGGTGAACACACAACATGTTGTACAGAGATGTGTTGTAGAATTCGTCACCTGAAGCCTCTATAAGTACAATTATTTTAACCAGTATCACCCCAATATAATTCAAGTAAATTGAAAAAAGAATAAAATCTCGGTATTTGTGACACAATGAATAGTTCTAGAGTGTGTTATATTTAAAAAAATAAATCAGAACGAGAAAAACAAATACTGTATGGGGTTACTGTATATGGAATCTAAATAGCAAGGCAAATGAAAAAACAAAGCAAAGACAGGCTCATATTTATGGTGGTTTCCAGAGACGTGTGTGTGTGGGTGTTAAAAGTAGGAGAAGGGGGCCAAAGGGTGCACACTTCCAGTTACGAAATAAATAAGTCACCTGGCAGTGTAGCTCTGTTTGTTGGAGTGGCTTCCCATTACTCCAAGGATGTGGGTGCTATCACCCATCAGAGCACATACAAGCATCAATCGATGAATGCATAAATAAATGGAACAACAAATCAATGTATTTCTCTCCCTTTCTTTCTCTCTAAATCAATAAAATTATAAATAAAATACAATAAGTCACTGAGGTTTTCCAAATAATACAGAGAATGAAGTCAAGAATATTTCAATAACTTTGTATTTGGTGACAAAGGGTAGTATTGATGACTTTATAGTGGATATAAATATCAAGTCACTATTTTGTCTACCTGAAACAGATAGGATATTGTAAGTTAATCATAGTTCATCTTCAAAAGACTTAAAAACACAATGATATTTTGTTTCATACCCAGTATGATGGCTATTAGCAAAACCAGGAAATAACAAGTGTTGGCAGTAATGTGGAGAGGTCTGAATTTTTGTGCTTTGTTGGTGGGAAAGGATAATGGTGCAGCCACTTTGGAAACCAGTGTGGTGGTTCCTCAAAAAGTTAAACATAGAACTCGCTGGTAACCCAGCAATTCCATTTCTGTCTATATACTCAGAATATTTGACATCAGGGTCTCAAATACATATTTGTACATCCATGTTCATAGAAGCTTTTTTTACAATAGTTGAAATGTGAATTCAGCCCTACTATTCATGCATGGATGGGTGGGTAAGCATAATGGAGTTTAAACAGACAATGGAATATTCTTCAGCCGTGAAAACATGATATTTTGTAATATCTTACAAAGTAAATAACACTTGAGGATGTTATTCTAAGTGAAATAAACTGGACTCAAAAGGACAAATACTTTATGATTCTAATTATAAAAGGCACTTACATTAATTTGAATTCTAAAGACACAAGTTGTGATTGTGGTTTGGCAAAGTGCAGTGGATTTTTTTTTTCTTTTTGTATTTTCCCGAAGCTGGAAACTGGGAGGCAGTCAGACAGACTCCCACATGCGCCCGACCGGGATCCACCCGGCACATCCACCAGGGGGCGATGCTCTGCCCATCTAGGGGCGTCGCTCTGCCGCAATCAGAGCCATTCTAGCGTCTGAGGCAGAGGCCACAGAGCCATCCTCAGCGCCTGGGCAAACTTTGCTCCAGTGGAGCCTTGGCTGAGGGAGGGGAAGAGAGAGACAGAGAGGAAGGAGAGGGGGAGGGGTGGAGAAGCAGATGGGCGCTTCTCCTGTGTGCCCTGGCTGGGAATCGAACCCGGGACTTCTGCACGCCAGGCCGACGCTCTACCACTGAGCCAACTGGCCAGGGCCACAGTGGGGGTTTTGTAGAAAATAATTCTCTCAGCTTCTGTATGTCTGCAAATGATTTTACTTCTCCCTCATATTTGAAGAATAACTTTGATGCATATAGTATTCTTGGCTGGTGATTCCTCTTTCATTAATTTGAATGTAGGGCCCACTCTTTTCTGGCTTGTAGAGTTTCTGCGGAGAAGTCTGATGATAACCAAATGGGTTTTACTCTATATGTTATGTTGTTCTTTTCCTAGACTGCCTTGAGAATTTTTTATTGACATTGATTTCTGACTACTTTATTATGATCTGCCTTGGAGAAGGTCTGTTTCAGTTCAGTGGTATTGTTGAGAACACTAAGAAAAACAAGTAAAAAATTAAAAATAATTCTTTTTAAGGCAGAGACAGACTCCCACATGAGCCTGACCAGGATCCACCTGGCAAGGCCCCCTGTGCCCGTCTGGGGCTGCTGTTCAGTTGCTTGGCATTCAAACTTTTAGTACCTGAGGCAAGGCCATGGAGAAATCCTTACATCCCAGGGCCAACTTGCTCAAACTGTTTGAACCATGGCTCCAGGAGAAGAAGATAGAGAGAGAGGAGAGAGGGAGTGAGAAGGGGAAGGTGTAAAGAAGCAGATGATCATTTCTCCTATGTGCCCAGACTGGAAATCAAAGCCAGGACTTTCACATGCCAGGCTGACACTCTACTGCTGAGCCTACCAGCAAAGGCCAAAAAATAAAAATGGAAAAATACAATAAAAATATTAAAATTCTGAAAATAATGACTATTAAGAAAGAAAAAAGACCACACCACAAAAGAAAAAAGAGTGAAAAAAAATTAGGAAAAAACAAAACACATTCAAAAGAATAAAATTTAAAGAAAATAAAATACAAAAAAAAAAGAGGGTGAAATTTTCCGTTTTAAAGGTTACTGTTTTCTTCTGTGTCACTGTGTTACAAGTTTTAGCTCTGTGAAATTTTTGGGCTGACCTCCAATGAGAAGTTGCTATTGTAATGATGTACGTGGGGCTACAGTCACATTGGTGGATAGCACTTGTTCTAAGGGCTTTACGGCTTTATGACTTTCATAATGGGGATCCCAGGCCTCCGGGTGCTCTTTCTCATGTCTCAACAGACCAGTGGACCAGACACAGAGCACCTCTGTTCTTCAGTGGAGAGAGCTGCTCTGGAGGGTTAGCTGTAGGGTCTGTCACTACCACTCTCCATACCTGTGAGGTAAGGGAGGCAGGATCTGGAAAGCTGGGAGACTGCAATATGGTGTTCTGTGTCTCTGCTCTGAGTGTGGATTGTGGACAGACCATGAAAACACTGGCTGTTACCCCTCATTCTACCATCACTTTGGTTTAGTCTCTTCCCCTCTGCACCTCAATCTGTCTTCTCCTCTTAGCAGAAGTCACCATGGGTTACTCCCCTCAACACTGCCCCAGCAGATAAAACCCAATCACTCTGGGCTTCTCTCCTCTCCAGATCCCCTTTAGTTCATTAAGTACATGGATATTTCAGGAGCACTTACAAGCCCAGATGCAGTTCTTTCACTGTGTTATAGTTGATCAATTTGTTGAAATTTCAAGAAGAGAGCTCAGGAGTATCTCTTATGCTGCCATTACTCCACTCGATTTCCTGTAATGTGTTTGGATATCAAGAAATGTAAGCCTCTAACTTTGCTTTATTGAAGATTGTTTGGGCTACTTAGGGTCCATTGAGGTAACATATGAATTGAGATTGATATTTTCTATTTCCTTAAAAATCACCACTGAGATTATAATATATTACATTGGATCTATACATCAATTTGGGAAGCATGGCCAGTTTAACAATACTGAATCTTCCAATCAATGAATTTGTTGCTAATAATTTTCAAAGAAGCAGTTGTTCTGATCCCCTTTACTGTGTTCTCTTTGGACCCAGCCTTCTGAGGGAGTTCTCTCACCTCTGTCATCCCAATCAGAGACAACCTGAAATGAGGATAAAACAGGTTCCAAGGCTTCAGAGCCAGTATCTCTGTAAGATTAAGCAGATTGGACTATTTCTTTGCTCCTTCCATTTTATCTTTCTGGTTTAAATTTCTGTTAACCACGAGGGTGATTATAATCTGTAGTCTATATGTCATTTTCTTTTGAAACTTAAACTCAGTTATGTCTGGCATAAATAATAACTGTATTCAATAAAAATCACCTGTTTTAAGAATGTTGGTGACTGATTCATTGGACATATCACTAATTTGTCAGAAATATTTGAAAGTCATTCATGAGAAATATACTCAAATTGTTCATTAGAAATTCTAAAGCTTTGTCTTTCATAAATAAAAGAACTTAATCCAGAAGCGAGTTGAGGTAGGATGAGGCCCCAGGTGCAGAAGAAAATATTGGGCTTTTTACATTAGAAAAAAGTGTAAAGTTGGTGTTTAGCGGGGTCCTTCAAAAATCGGGGTCCAGGGCATGTACTCGGTGTGTCAACCATTATGTCTTCTTCTGACTAAATCCTAAAAAGATATATGGACTGTCTATTAGCTGCAGTCCATGTAATGACTTCAGAACTGCTGGCTTGGCTTTTTGCACAGTTACAGATCTGACCTGAGCAAACCCCAAACCCTCAAGAGCAGATCTTGGCCAAACAGCCTGTGAAATAGTGCTCACCTCCATTTTTACTCCAGTGTCACACCTTCAAACTGGATTGTCTGAAAGGATGTCAGACAACACAAATATCCAAGGGGGTGAGAAACAATGAGACCCTCCTTCAGGGCTTGGACCATGAGGACTACAACTATGGGGAAAACACTTAACCTGTTCAAGTACCCAGGACTGCAACAGGGTAGTTTTTTAAGCTTTATACAATATGAAGATAAGATATCTTGAAGTGTTCTGAATACTGTGATAGAAATATTCATGGCTTCCTAAATATATTTCAAGTTATATTCCTAGAACTTGTGACTGTTACATCCCTGGTTAAAGAAGTTACAGGTGGTGAGATGGAAAGACTACTCTGGATTTTCTGGATTCTCCCTGGTGGAATCTCAAGTGTTCTTATGAGACAGAGAGAGAGTAAATGACAAAATAAAAAAAAGCAGATGTAAATATAAGAACAGGCAAAGGAAGATGCATAAGATGAGGACATGAACCAAGAAAGAGAACAGCTTCCAGAAACTAGAAAAGACAAAACAGATTCCCAGAGAGTCTGAAAAAGATCATGTCCTACAGACACACACCAGAGCCCCTGCACGGTGCCGCCCATTTCAGCCTTCTGCCTCCAGGATTGTCACAGAATGTGGCCACAATCTGAATACCTTACTCACTTGCATGTGATTTGGAGACACCTAGTGTAAAGCCAGTAGGCAGGGCTACCATCACAGCAGTCTGGCCCATGCAGGTTCGCATTGGATTCGGACAATCGGTAAAGAAACAATGGAGCCAAAAACTGATGGGCCATTATTTTTAATCCTAGCTTGCACCTGGCGGGCAAGTAAAAACACACACTGGGCTCCAAAACCCACTCACATTCAGTTCTCACAAAGCTACTGACTTATCCAAGTTTCCTAGAATCAAAGGTTTCTAGCTCACCAGACTTATTCACCTCTGTTCCCCATCTCCTTCCTTCTCCCTGCACAAACTCTGCACAAACTGGCTTCTCACTCAACACTCCGCTATTTTGGCTGCTTCTCCTGGCCTCCTCCATGTGGCCTTTCTCTGCTCTCCTCTCTGCTCTCTCCTGTAATGATAATCTCAGGAACCAAGAGAGCAAGCTCCCGTTCTGCCCCTATTTTATAGTGTAGAAATCAAAACCTTTAATCCAATATACAAAATAAGGAAGTCTCTAATACAAAGTCACTTATCTGGGGCATGATGGGATTGCACCACTCCACATCAAAAAGGGTGGGAAAGGCTTAGTCCTAAAACCAAGCCCCAGGCTACAAGGATCCTGCCTGCCCACAGCCCACCCCCAACACACATCAATATCACCTGGGCAACGGGCTTCCATGTGGGCAGCGCCATCTTTAACAAAGTGAGCATAATATATTTTATCTGCCCAACACCTAGGTAACTTACTTGCTCATTCCTTAGTCCTTCGTCTGAAATTTTCCCCATAGATTCCAAAAGATGCTCCATCTGGGAAAAGGAACTCTCTAAGATCTCACCACTAACATTGGCAGGAGCACTGAGCAAATTACATGTGTGATAAATGACCAACAACTTCCTAGAGGGCGAAGAGGACCCTAACCACCAACATTGTTCTATTTCCACATACATTTCACCTCCTGTGTAAGGCAGTCGGTGTACAATTCTTCAAAGATGTTCAGTCATAGAACCTTGACTGTGAGTAGAATGTAAAGATTCCTTAAAAGGTGGCAGAGGGGGAGAAGGAGAGGGGGCAAAAGGTGGGAAATAGGGGACAAGGCAGTGGGGGTGAGGATATTATACTGCGTGGGGCACCTCAATCCATGTTAACACATAAATTAAAAATAATTAAAATTTTTTAAATTGCAGCAGAGTTGGGACCCAGCTCTGGTAGATGAACAGATGCCAAGCTGAGCATGTACCCCACCCAGTGCCTTTATGCCCTGTGACCACTTAGCTCCCTGCAGGGTGTACCCACATCAGGGTAGACTTTCCGATCTTCTCTGTTTCTTTCTTTGTTGTTCATACAAACGCCCTGTGCCTGTTCCAAAGAGAGTCCGCACATGGATACAGAGTAATGGAAAATGGACTCTACCCTCTGGGTTCTGCTGTGCTTTCTCTGCTTGGATGAACACAAAAATGGTGTACAGACAAGTGTTATAAATTGGATAACTGAAACATATGTAATTATGTTAACCAGTTTCATCCCAATTAAATTCAACTGAAAGAAAAAGAAAAAAAAAAGAAAACAGGAGATCAGGGCAGGCTCTACTGTGAAGGTGACACTGAGTAAGAACTGAGAGGTGACAGAGCTCAGGGGCGGGTACCAAGGCTCAGGCTCTAGCCTCATCCATCCCTGCGATGCCCTGTACTCTTGTACTCAGGGAACCTGCTCTCACCCTCTGCCTGCTGAGCATCCAGGAATTGCTGGTCTCTGTCTCCCTCAGAGCCGCCCTTTCCCAGCCCAGCTGTCACTCTTCCTCCCCGCAGGACCCAGATCACTCATAGTGGGGAGCAAAGGTTGCAGAAAGATCAATAAACAGAATTTCCAGACTACTTCCATCTACTTGAGGCCCACCACAGTGCTCTTAGCCTCCTCTGCCCTTTTCTCCTCCTACATAACAGGTGCAACAGGCGAAGAGTGGCAGTTTCAGGCTGAACTCTCTCTCTCATCCAGGTAGGAGAGCCCAGAGGGATGCAGGTGACCAAGGATATGGAGAGATGGAACCCCAGAGACTCAGAGGCTCTGGGCTCAAGGAGGATGGCTGCAGCTGGGAGAAGAGCTGTGCACCCCAACCTTCTCTTTGCTCCTCAGCTGTCCTTGTCCCAGGAGACCTGCATTGTCTGTCCTGTGTGCAGATGGGTGGATCCTGTTCAAACTCTGAAAATGTCACATGCCTGAAAACACCACTCATTGCTATAAAGGTCACATCAGTCTCAGAGGAGGTAAGAGCTGAAGGCCAGGTCCCAAGGATGAAGGGGGTTGGGGGCCTGGATTCTCTGGTGCTATGCAGGGAGTGTGTCTGAGGCCCTGGTTTGTGGGTCTGTGGGTGGAGGGGGCTGAAAACCTAGACTTATAGCTCTGAGAGTAGAGTGGCTGTAAAGCCAGTAGCCAAAGCCACCATGAATGCCACCTGGCCTATGCAGGTTCCCATTAGATTCAGACAGTCGATAAAGAAAAATTGGAGCCACAAACTGGTGGGTCATTATCTTTAATCCTAGCTTGCACCTGGTGGTCTAGTAAAAACACACACTGGGCTCCAAAACCCACTCATTCAGCGCTCACAAAGCTACTGACTTAGCTTTCCGAGTTTCCTGGAATCCAAGGTGTCTACCTCACCAGCCTCATTCTCCTTTGTTCCCCATCTCCTTCTCTCTGCACAAATGCTGCACTAATTGGCTTCTCTTTCAGCACTCCGCCATCTTCACTGCTTCTCCTGGCCTCCTCTATGTGGCCTCTCTGCTTTCCTCTCTGCTCTACCCTCTAATGCTAATCTCAGGAACAAAGAAAGCAAGTTCCTGTTCTGCTCCACTTTATAGTGCAGAAATCAAAACCTTTAATCCAATATACAAAATAGGGAAGTCTCTAATACAAAGTCACTTATCTGAGGCATGATGGGATTGCACCATCCCACATCAAAAAGGGTTGGGAAGATTAGTACTAAAACCAAGCCCCAGGCTACAAGGATCCTGAATGCCCACAGCCTGCCCCAACACACATTAATATCACCTGGGCGACAGCTTGAACGTGGGTAGCACCATCTTTAACAAAGTGAGTATAATATATTTTATCTGCCCAACAGTGGCCTAAGAGCCTATTCTTTGGTCTGAGATGGGGAGTGGTAGGGTCTAGGATTCCTGAGTCTTAAAAAGTTTAGTTTTTGGTATTCTGGGACCACTCTGACACAATATTCACTTACTATTTGGGTTTTCCTCCATATTTAGCATTCATGGCTGCATGGTGCAACCATCCAACTCCTTGTCGAATCACATCAATAACCTTGGGCAGTTCTTTGAAATTCAGTTTTCTGAGGATGAGAATAATGGCCTCCAAAATCAGGATGCTTCTGTCTCCTACCCTGCTTGGGTGGTAGAGCTGCATCTATCTCTAACTTTTTTGTATGGGATAATGTTGGGCGGATAAAATGTATTATGCTCACTTTGTTAAAGATAACACGAGGAGGCAGTCGCCCAGGTGATATTAATGTGTGTTGGGGTGGGCTAGGGGCAAGCAGAATCCTTGTAGCCTTGGTTTTGGGATTAAGCCTGTCCCACCCTTTTTGGTGTGAGGTGGTACAATCCTATCATGCCTCAGAGAAGTGACTTTGTATTAGAGACTTCCCTGTTATGTATATTGGATTAAGGGTTTGGATTTCTACACTATAAAATGGGGACGGAACGAGAGTTTGGGCTCTTGGTTCCTGAGGTTAGCATGAGAGAGCAGAGAGAGTAGAGCCAGCAGCTAAAGGAGGCCACGTGGAGGAGGCCAGGAGAAGCAGCCAAGATGGCGGAGTGCTGAGTGAGATGCCAGTTTGTGTAGAGTTTGTATCTGGGATAAGGAAGGAGATGGGGAACTGAGGAGAAGAAGGCTGGTGAGCTAGAAACCTTTGATTCTAGGAAACTCAGATAAGTCAGTGGCTTTGTGAGCACTGAGTGTGAGTGGGTTTTGGAGCCCAGTGTGTATTTTTACTTGCCCGCCGGGTGCAAGGTAGGATTAAAGGCTATGGCCCATCAGTTTTTGGCTCCGCTGTTTCTTTACCGACTGTCCGAATCCAATGCGAACCTGCATGGGCCGGGCTGCTGTGATAGTGGCCCTGGCCCTGCCTGCTGGCTTTACAGATAACCTCCCTGCTAACTCCATTTCTTCATGACTCTTAGCCCTTGCTGACCCCCTAACTTCAACTCTCCCTCTGGCCTCATTCCCAAACATTGAGTTGTATTCTATTTTCTTCTTTATATTTTCATATCTGATTTATTGTGTTGACATGGTTGCAAGTGTCCCACTCAATATAACACCCACTGCACACTGCACCGGTGCCCCCGTCTCCCATGCAAAGTTTCCTGCCACCCCCATTTTCCCCTTTTGCCCCCTCTTCCTGGCTCCATTCCCCTTTTTCTTCTGTCTACGGGCACACTGTTGTCTGTATGTATGTGTTATGTATATATGATCTTGGCTAATCTCTTAATTTTTTTGATCCTGTCCCCCTTTCCCCATTCCCTCTGACACCTGTCCATCTATAATCTGTGATCCTGCCTTTCTTTCTATTTTGTTCATCAGTTTATAGTGTTCATTCCGCATTTTATCCAGAATTTATTGATCAGCTCATAAAGACTTAAAAATTAGTGACATTCATTTCACAGTGTACTCCCAAGAGATGAAGACTTTAAGAATCATGACACAGCCCTGGCCGGTTGGGTCAGTGGTAGAGCGTCGGCCTGGTGTGCAGGAGTCCCAGGTTTGATTCCCAGCCAAGGCACACAGGAGAAGCGCCCATCTGCTTCTCCACCCCTCCCCCTCTCCTTCATCTCTGTCTCTCTCTTCCCCTCCCACAGCCAAGGTTCCATTGGAGCAAAGGTTTGCCCGGGCGCTGAGGATGGCTCTGTGGCCTATGCCTCGGGCACTAGAATGGCTCTGATTGTGGAAGAGTGACACCCCAGAGGCGCAGAGCATTGACCCCTGGTGCGCATGCCGGGTGGATCCCGGTCGGGTGCATGCGGGAGTCTGTCTGACTGCCTCCCCATTTCCAACTTCAGAAAAATACTGCCCCCCCCAAAAAAAATCATGACACATTGGCCACTGAAAAAGTCATGAAGTAAAGACTGTCTTCCACATCATTGGGAGAGACCTTAACAGGAGCCCAAATGTAAATGGACATCTAGCCCTGTCTTTGACACTTGTCTTCATCTACAGCAGTCAACGACTTCTTGAAGATGAGAAACCACTGACATCAGAGATAGACAGCTCTCCCAAGGCATCACCAAAGCCTGTAACCCTACAACTTGATGTTGAACTTAATTCCTTTAATTGTCTTTATCTGTCTGCTAAATATTGTTATTTAATATAATAATAATTATAATTGTTTGGGCTTTTCGAAAACACTATATGTATAGCCCAGCTGCTAACAATTGTTATAAGTTCACATGATAATTTCAGTATTACTAAAAATCTGCTTTTAATGATTTCTTTTTTTGAGTCAGGTCAGTAAGAAGCAAGAAATATTTCTTGGCAAGAGGAACAGGGAAACTAAGACAGATAGCTGAACAAAATGGTGGAACAGTATACAGCCAGATACAGAAGGTCACCAAGGCAGGACTCCCTGGACTCCTAGCAATGAACAACTGGTGCTACACCTACCCCCAGGGTGACCTTTCCTGCCCTGGCATGTCACTGATCATGTGGATTACAACACCTGCCATGCTGCTATCCAAACCAGTGCAGACCACGACCCTGAAAGAGCAGACCTAAAAACCTGATGCATGTTCTGTTGAGATCCCCAACGAGACTTCCTCTATCTAAACTTCCCACCTTTGAAAAGCACATAAAACCCCTCAAGACAAAAATGTCAGCAGGTGTTCTCCTTTAGGCTCACCAACTTGAATCTCCTTTTTAAGTAAATTTTCTGTCTCCTAAACTCTTAGGGTCCCCACAATACTTGCAACCAGGGGTGTAGTGGGCAGCAGCAGCTCATTTGGGGCTAACCCCTTGAACCTGTCCTTAAGGCCCCTTTCCTCAGCTCTCCAGTGGGATGTGAGCAGCCCGCCCTGGCTCATTTCCTTCCATAAGGTCTCTAGGAACCCAAAGCAGCACTGTGCAGTCTGTCTCCTGTGGCTTCTCCTACCCTCGGACTTTCTCTGTTTCATTGTTTCCAGTTTTAATAAACGTACTCTCAAAACCACCTGGACTCATGTTGTGAAATACTTCCTGAACAAAGTCAAGAACCCCACATTACTGTCCAGCCTTGGACAAACCTGTTATAAACCTGGCCCCGTTTCCAGTAACATTTTGAAATTTGGAAGGAAAGCTATTGAAAAATGAAGGAAAGAGAAGTTTGTGTTTTTTAGAGAACTTAAAATAAGTACTTTGTCCTAATAAGTTGGGTAATTTTGAAAGAGTAAAAAGGGAGTAACTAAGAAGAACAAGGGAAACTGTAGAAGGTTAGTGGAAGAGAAATATTGAGAAAGGAATTCTATGCATAAATGCTAGATCCCAATAATGGGAATGTGCTTTCACCCTAACCCAACAAGGACTACTAACTATATTAATTCAAATGGAAGCAGAAGTGGGATGGACCTCTATACCTGCTGCTGAGCCACAGGAAATTTACTTATGCAACTCTACTGTCCTCCTGGCCTCTGGACTTCTTAGATGGTAGCTAAAATTTACAAAAGTATTTTCTTACAAACTTCACCCCAAAATGTACTTTAAGGTGGCAGTTCCCAATGGCACAACTAGCAGGAATGAGATTAATATAAGCACTTGAATGTTTCCAATAGGAATTGGACGGACCATTGTAAATGGGAACCTATCTCATGGTCCAATTGTAAAAACCAAAGATGTGTGTGGTGTGTCCTCAGATTATAAGTAAAATGTTATATTGTACACAAAATAAAGAGAAGTGAGAGAGACGGCAAAACTTGGATCATGACAGCTTATGACCTGGGGTGCTTTTCTTAATAAAGGTCCTTGTAACCCAGCTGTTCCCTTTATTTGTTTTTTACTTTTGAAAAAATTTGACCTTGACTTCTATCTAAGGTAATACAGTTCTGCCCTATCTGTCCATCCAAGTATTAACCAGGCACAACCCTGCTTATTTCTGAGATCACATGAGATCGGGCATGTTCAGAGTAGTATGGCCATAGATGATCTTGCCCCATCCACAATGGTCTATTGATCAGCAAGACAAATGCTAACACTAGGATTTCCTAGAAATGAGACTCCCTAATATCATGAAACCACATTATCTCACCAAAAGGTTGGTGTTCAATGCATCCTTGAAATTGATTTATGACCAAAGGGGAGGTGTGAATGAAAGAGGATGACATACTAAACCTGACAAGCTCAGAGGAATCCTGTAGGGTAGACCTTATAAACTCAGATTCCTGAAGTGTCTGCATAGAATGATCTGAAACTAAAGGCTTTAACTGAAAGCAAGTCATAACAAAGCCAGAAGTATCACAGTACCTGACTTCAAATTATACTATAGAGCCACAATAATCAAAGCTTCATGGTCCTGGCAGAGAAGCAGACATACAGACCAGTAGAACAGAATTGAGAGCCCAGAAATAAAACCACATATGTCTGAAAAATTATCTTTAAAAAGGAGTAAAAAAAAAATGCAATGGAGAAAAGAAAGCCTCCTCAATAAATAATGCTGGGAAAATTTGAAACCTACATGCAAAGGAATGCAACTTGACTACAGTTTCTCCTTCTGCACAAAACTTAAATCAAAATGAATCAAGAACCAAAATATAAGATATGAAACAATAAATTACATAGAAGAAAACACAGGTACTAAACTCATGGACCTTGGCTGTAGAGAACAGTTTATGAATTTGACACCTAAGGCAAAAATAGTAAAGGCAAAAATAAATGAATGAGACTATTTCAAACTAAAACGCTTCTGCACAGCAAAAGAAACTAATGACAAAACAAATACACAGCCGACTAAATGGGACATGATATTTACAAACAACAGCTCTGATAGGAAGTAATATCCATAATATATATAAACTCACAAACCTCAACAACAAACAAGTCAACAATCCATATTTAAAAAACGAGGAAAGGACATGAACAGACACTTCTCCCAAGAGGACATACAAATGGCCAACAGATATATAAAAAGATGCTCTTCTTAACTAGCTATTTGAGAAATGCAATCAAAACTACAATGAGATACCACCTCACACCTGTTAGATTGGCTATTATCAACAAGATGAGTAATAATAAATGTTGGCGAGGTTGTGAAGAAAAAGGCACCCTCATTCACTGCTGGTGGGAATGCAAATTTGTACAACCATTATGGAGCAAAGATGGTGGTTTCTCAAAAAACAAAGAGTAGAGCTACCATATGAGCCAGCAATCCCTCTACTGGGTATCAACTCTGAAAACTTGAAAACATTGGTACGTAAAGACACATGCACCCAGATGTTCATCGCAATATTATTCACAGTGTTGAAAACATGGAAACAACCAAAGTGTCCTTCAATAGATGATTGGATAAAGGAGAGTGGTACATATATACAATAGAATACTACTCAGCCATAAGAAATGATGAGATAGTGACATTTAGGCCACCATGGATGGACTTTGAGAACATTATACTAAGTGAAATAAGTAAATCAGAAAAGTCTAAGAACTGTATGATTTCACAAATGGGTGGAATATAAAACTGAGACTCATGGACATAGATAAAAGTGAAGTCCTTACCAGGGGAAGGGTGTCTGGGGAGGTGCACATGGGGGAGGGAGATGTGAGGGAGGTGGGGGGGGAAGGGTATGAAGAAGGACAAATATAAGGTGACAGAAAATGATTTGACTTGAGTGATGAGTATACAACATAATGAACAGTTCAAATGCTATGGAAATGTTCACCTGAAACCTATGTAATCTTATTGACCAGTTCACCCTGTTAAAGTTAATTTTCTAAAATAAAATTTGAAAAAAAGGAAGTAATGATAGGCTGTCACATCCTGGGCAGGTACCTTCTCTGACAATTGTTGATCATTTCCATAACTGAGTCTTCTATTCTCTTTTAGCATTGATAACACACCTAACACTGTCAGCCTCACTTCCTTTTTTCTGGACCCCTCCCTGACCATTTTAGAGTACACACAAGCCCTCAGTTTTATTTTTATTATGTTCATTGACTGCTAACTATCTTGCCCACACCAATGTAAAAGAAATTTGTCTCTCTCTTTTTTTTTATCCAATCCCAATGATTTCTTCTTGCTTTGCTTTCTTTGGCCTTTTTTAACTACAGCCAGTGGATTTCAGGTGAGCCCTCAGGCCTACACCTTCGCTTGTAATGTGTAAAATAAGGAGCAAAAGGACTCTACTGGGGACCATTTTCTCAGTCAGTTGAGATATTGCTGTGGGGCTATTGTCATCAGTTTGGCTCAAATAAACTCCTAAGAACTCTCTACAAAGTTCCAATTTTCTTACTTTGAGGACTGAAAATTGCAAGATTCTAATTAAGACTAGGTTTTCTTGACGACCTGCCCTCACTGCAAACTATCTACGGGCCCATCAGGAGTTGCCTCAGCAGGACAAACACACCCTTATCACCCTCATTATGCAGAAGATTCCCAGAGTTTTAGTTTCTCTGTTCTAAGAACCAGGAAAGAACACCAAATATCTTTCTATGAAACAACACAAGGGAACAGAATTCTTGAGGTGGGGTCACTCACCCAGAGGCACACAGCTGCCTGTGGGCTCAGACATGCCACGCATTGTCTGCTGACACTTGACGTCTATGCTCCAAACTTTCCTGTGTTCCCTCCTATATCAGAGGGTCTGAAAGGTTAAACACTATGTTTTCCATTCCTAGTACTTGAGAACCCAGATGTGAATTAAGTTCAGCCTCTGAGATGCACGTGTGTAACTAGGAAGCTGGAAGGGAGATGAGGTCACTATTTCTGCTCCTGTGTTGACTGACAGGTGGGCTCTGGCAGACATGGCTTTATGGGAAGAAGCAGGTGTTTCTTCCCCTTCCCTGTGGGTGGGGGCTGTGGCAATGCTCCCGAGAATCCAGACTCCCATTGACAGCTTTCTAACTAACTTTATCTAGGTCTGTAGTGGCTTCACAAGCTCTTAATTCTTTTTGTTAAAGACCTTTCGGCCTGACCCTGGCTTAAAGCTTTAGTTGGTTAGAGCATCAACCAAAAGCGCAGGGGCTTCTGGTTCAATCCCTGGTCAGGGCACATACAGGAGCCTATTGATGACTCTCTCTCTCTCCCTTCCTCTCTCACTAAATATCAATTTCTAAAAAACTTTTCTAAAAAAATCCTCTCTGGCCTGACCTGTGGTAGTGCAGTGGATAAAGTTCTGACCAGGAATGTTGAGGTGTCCTGATTGAAACCCTGGGATTGCCCAATAAACGCAACTATGAGAAGCAACTATGAGTTGATGCTTCCTGTTCCTCCCTGCCAGCTTTCTCTCTCTGTCCTGCCTCTAAAATCAATAAATGTATCTTCTTTAAAAATACAAAATTAACAAAATTTTCTGCATAAGTGTTTATGGCACGTTTACTTGTAACAGCTCAAAATCGGAAACAACACAAAGTTCAGGAATAGATGAGTGAGTAAACCAATCAGGGCCATCCTGACAATGGAATAGAACCAGGGGATAAAAAGGAAAGAGCTATTTCAAAATAATCATGTCGATTCAAGAAGTCAACCTACACCAAAATTACCTATTATGTAATTCAAATGCCAAAAATTATAATAGAAACTAATGTATAATGACTATAAAAAATGAGAGTTTCCATAGCACTGAGAAAGGAGGTGAGAGAGTGACTGGATGAGGAGGTTACCAGGGGGCCTGGAAAGACTTTAAGAGTGAAGAATACATTCATTGTCTTTATTGTAACAACTTGTCTGGTGCATTAATCTGGCCAAATTTATAGACACAAAAGCACTGGTGTCCACATGGCAAGAGGCCACCCTGTGCCAGGGATGTCCCAGGGCCGGGTCTTTTCCTCTCATGCAGTCAGGAGAGAGGACAGGGATCTCTCATCAGTGGGGTATGGAACCCGCCTTCATTCCCCTGAAGGCCCAGTCCTGCCCACCCCACACTGTGAGTGACGTCTTGTCTCCAGGGGGCCTGGGCAGCAGCCTGTGTCTTTTATTCTCACAGAGACCTGACCTGACGGAGACTCTGGGTCCTGCACTGCAGGTGCAGTTACCACCAGGGAGGAGCCACCTGACCTCAGAGGAATCAGGGTATTAAGGATGACTCCCAATCCCAAAGTCCCTGAGCTGAGGGCACCTGCCTATGGTCCCTGAAGTCCTGGGGAACAAGGGGAACTTCTCAGCAGGATGGGACACAAAGACCCCAAATCTGTGCTTGCTTCCATCTCAGAGGGAGTGCAGATCGAACAGGGGACTCTCCTCCTCTAACCCAGGGACCCACAGCATCCCCTTGAGACTCTCCATGGGGAACTGTTCCACTCCTGGATCCATGGGGGAGCCTTGAGCCAATAGCAGACAGGGACACAGGTGACTTGGATTCAATGCCCACTGCTGTGAAGGGAACACACGGGGAATTGTGGGGACCAGCCATCCAGGCCAACCCCCTCTCCCAAAAGCCCCAGGAGAGCACTCACCAGGCCCTTCCTTAAAGACCTCAGGGACACAGAGCTTCTCCCGAAACATCACATCCCCCTGAAGAAACAGTTCTCCTGACACTGCACTCACAAAACTCTGGACAATGTTTGCTCTCACTGGGCTCACCCTGCCCTGGGATGGAGTCAGGTCCTACTACCCACAGGAGCCGGGCTGAGCGGTCTCTCAGCCTGGAGGTCAGAGCCCACCTCGTCCAGGCTTCTGGATCAACTCTCACCTCTGGAACCTGGTCACCATCCCTAGTGCAGCACCTGAGATTCGCTGCAGCCAACTTCCTGACCTCCAGGTAGTGGCACTAAGACACACAGGCAACACAAAGGAAATTCACACAAGAACTGGGCTTTGACTAGGGGGGTGGAGAAGGAGCCTGATTTCCATCTCCTGCTCTAATGGCCCTTCTGGGCCCCTCCACCACGCCTGTTCTGTCCCCTGCTCCTTCTCGGGAAACATGAATGAAAAAGGGGCTATGCATTAAACCCGACCAGCTCAGAGGCCACATGGCTGGCCTGAGAAGCTCAGTGACCAAAAGAACCCCCACAGGATGGTCTCATTAACATTCCAGCTGGGCAGGTGATGACAAGTACTCACGTCCCAGACCCACGGCTTCTGGAGCAAAGGTCACCCTCTACCCTACCTGGCCCCTGTGCCTGTTCTTATGCAACCTGGATAACATGCTTTTGACAGGTCAGAGGACTATTCTTTGCCAGACCATTCCAAGGATCAGCCCCTGGCACAGAATAGGAGACCACAGAGCCCCGGGCATCTGGTTCCTTGCACACCATCTCTGTTGTGAGTGTTCATTATCCTGTATTCACCAATGTGAAAATGTATCTGTTTCTCCACTTCACCTTTTATCCCATTCTAGAAATTTCCTCGCTGTGCTTTCTCTCACCTCCTAACAGATTTCATGCACTCCCTTTCTCCATCTTTCATTATATTGTATAAAATAAGCTGCAAATCTGCTGTTCTCCTCGGGACTTGAGAACTTGCTCCCTGGCATGTGATGTCATTACAACTCAGGTAAAGTCATAAAAACTTTCTACACGTTTACACTTTTCTTATCTAAACTGGGCCTAAGAGCACCTGCTCTCTCATGGGTTTCTGTGCTGCTCCCCACCTCCATCCCTGCACCACCACTGGGCAAGGCAGGGTGACCACAGGAAAGTCCCCCAGGCAGAGGGCAGAGGCTGCCAGCGGTAAGGAGTCACAAGGACAAGCTTAACCAATAGTGAAGGACGGAGAGAGTCTCCCTGCAACTGCCCACCAAACACCAGGGAGCCCCCGGCCACCTGACCACCAAACACAGTCCTCCCTTCCCAGGAAACACAAGACACCTCTTTCTTCATACAAGGACTTGCAGGTGTTTTGAGACACCTGGTCCCGGGTTCTGTCCCTGGAAGCAGAGGCCTGGCTGGTGACACTCTGAGATAGAATAAGGTTCCTTTCTATACTCCTTCCCATCGTGACCTCCTTTCACCCCCAACGTCAAATCTGTGACCCTCGTGCTGGGAGGGAATCCAGCCTCCCCAGAGCAGGAGAACATGGGGAAAGCCTGGTGTCCAGCTAGGTTTCTGTGTCACACACAGAAATAATCCTCCGGTGTGGGGACCCCTGGGGCTGTCTGTGTGGTGCTGGCAGACTCAAGAACAAGACACAGCAGAGGCCAATTCTAGGGTGAGAGTGTCATCCTCTCAGGGAGACACGTGCCCCCATCAGCACTGCTATTGCCAGTGTGCTCCAGAGGCCAGTAAGATCAACCTCCCGTGAGAGCTTGTTAGAGGCAGGGTCTCTGGCCCACCGCACACCTGCTGAGTCAGAATCTACATGTACAGGATCTACAGACCATCCCACTGCCCAGGAGAGGGGGAGGGGCTATTCTACCCACACAGGGCTGATGCAGGAATGAGGAGGACAGGGAGGGATCTGGTCACAGACCCCGCCCCCCGCCCACGTGACAAGGGAAGTTATCTTGCCCCAGGAGAAAGCTCAGGGTACATTAAGGAGTGACAGCAGATCCAATCAGTCTGGATAGAAGTCCTTACTAGCCTTTCTGGATCTCAAGCTTTTCTCACAGAGAGAGGGAAGAGCAGGCAGCGGACACCATGGAGTCTCTCTCAGCCACTCCCCTCAGAGGACTTGTCCCCTGGCCTGGGCTGCTGCTGGCAGGTAAGAAGACAATCCCTGGGCTGGGCGGGTGGTGGGAGAAGGAGACAGGCTGGGGACTCCCAGGGAGGACAGTGCTCTGAGAGGGGACAGATGGCTTGGACCTGTGGGACAGTACAGGCAGCAGAGTAGGATGGGGGAGGGAGCCCAGCTACAGGAAAATCTCATGATCTGGAAGGGGTGAGGGAACGGAAGACCTCGACTGCTGTTTACTACCTAGTTAGTCATCCATTAACATTGAATTTTGGAAGCTGGTGATGATTATAAGAATTTATGTCAAGTGACACCAGAGAAAACTGGACCAGGAACACTAAACATTGCCCTTCCTACTAACTTCAGAAACAGGCAATTACCCCCAGGAGGTGCAGGGTCCTGGGAACACTCCTCATTCACCCACATGTATGTGCAGTCTGTGCAGGCACTGGGGGACAAGATCGGACAAGCCCCTCCATATGGAGCTCACATTCTATGGCAAGAAGAGAGACAGGACATATCTAGACTTGATGACAGCCACCCAAAAGTGTCATTGACAAAACCGAGCAGGGACAGGTCAGCAATTGGAAACAGAAGATCTTTAGATCCTTGGGACATACCTTTGCTGACCACCTTCTCTAAGTACCAGCAGGGGTCTCAGGGCAGGGAGGGGCTGAATCGAACAGACATCAGAGAAGAGTATTCAAAAAAACAATAACAGGTTTACAGGTGTTAAAATAATGGCAGCCATGCTGCTGACTTTGACCATGGTACACATACACACACACACACACACACACACACACACACTCTCAAACACTCACACACACACCAAGGCTGAGAGACCTGCTCAGGATCAATGGTCTCATCTACCCATCCCTATGCACAGACTTAAATACTGTTCCATTTCTCTCTTCCCTCCTAGTGTCACTCATCACCTTCTGGAGCCCGCCCACAACCGCCCAACTCGCTATCGTGCCAACATTTGCTGCTGAAGGGAGTGATGTGGTTATGCGTTTGAGAAATAAGCCTCCCAGGGCTGAGAGCTATGTGTGGTACAGGGGGATAGGGGAAAATGAGAATAACAGGATTGCATATATAATAACACCTCTGAAAAAAACATTTAAAAGATGGCCTATATTCAGCAATCGAGAGGAACACAAAGATGATGGATTCCTAACGATGAAGAAGGTCACCCTGAAGGACTCAGGAGACTACACCGTAGTAGTGCACCTTCAGAATGGAAGAAAAGAAATCGGATTTGGACGGCTCACTGTATACGGTGAGTGATTGCTCTCTAACCTCTGGGTGCTGTGTTGGGTGAAATCTACTCCACACACAGGACGGACAGCCCTGGGCTCTGCCTCCACTGCTCTCGGCATCACGTCGTATGTTGGGTTTGGGCATTTAGTGCAGGACACCCACAGTGGAGACAAACTTCCTAAGATTACTTTCCCCTCCCCGGGTTCCACCCCTGCAGACATTCACCACAGAGAGAAGGGCCTTTCTAATGAGAGTAACTCAGCAGAGTGACACCAGTCTCATCCACACCCTGGTCCCTCCCCATGACCATGACCCTAACAAAGCTACATCAGTGCCTAGCCTGAGTACATGCCTGGAATTTTAACGATGAAGCTCAGCTCAGCAGCCCGGCCCCAGAACGCTCTCCCAGGGCTCCTGACTCCAGGGACTCGGGGACTTTGTGTCAGTTTGGGTTTAACCTGTTGGGAAGGGCTGACTGCAATAAACAGATTCTCGTGTGTACGAGTCACAAGACTCCTGATGTGATCATCATCCAGTACTTGGACACAAAAGCTACATCTGGGTCTGACTAGGCGGTGGCATTGTGGAGAAAGCATTAGCTTGAAACACTGAGGACCCTGGTTCAAAATCCTGAGGTCACTGTCTTGAGCATGGGTTGACCAGCTTGAGTATGTGGCCACTGGCTTGAGCATGGATCATAGTCATGACCCCATGTTCACTGGCTTGAACCCAAAGGTTGCTGGCTTTAGCACAAGGTCACTGGCTTGAGCAAGGGGTCACTGGCTCTACTGAAGCCCCCAGATCAAGTCACATATGAAAAAAAATCAGTGAACAACTAACGTGTTGAGACAAAGAATTGATGCATTTCATTTCTCTCCCTATTTGTCTGTCCGTGTCTGCCTCTGACTCTCTCTGTCTCTCTCTTTCTTTCTCTCGATTAAAAAAAAAGCCACATCTGGGCCAGGTGAAGTTTCTGGTCCTTGACCTGAGGCTGTGTGTGGGGTGCAGAGCTGCATAAGCTCCCCGGATTAATAGCCAACACTTCTGGGGCCTTAGGATGATCCAGAGGACAGTCAGCATCCCCAGGCTGGAATACGGAAGCAGATGCTCCTGGCAGCTCCGCATCCACCAGGGATCAGCCCCGGGGATTCTCTCTCAGACTCGATCAATAACAGATGCCTCTTCTTTGAGCAGCTCCCCTATCCCGATATTCAGGTCTGTACACTGACAACCTAGAAACTGAGTATGCACCCTCCTTCAGGGAGAAACTGGGGCACAGGGAAACGCAGTCACTAAAGCAGAGTCCCCTGACCACGAGCTGCTGAGCAGAGTCACTCAATGTCTGTCTGCAGCCATAGCCCTGTCCCTCCCCCCCTTTACTCCAGGTGTCTGTGGGTCCCTAGACCAGCCACTGGTCAGAGCATTTCCGTTTGGCCTCCTCAGCTCACAGGGAGAGATTCTGGTCTGGGAAGTGACAGCAAATTGAGAAACAATCTGGTTTTACTCCAGAACCAAATTTCCTGCAGTAATAAACAGGCCTCAGTGCTGGGAGCACCCAGACCTCCCGCTCCAGAGGCTGATCCACACCTCCCTGCCCTGGAGTTGAATCACTTCCTTCTTTGTTTCCTGATGTCTGCGTGTCACTGGCACTGGGCAGAAAGGAGAGGACTGTGCTTCTCACTCCCCACTCTCCACCTGCACCAGCTCAGGGACAACATGGAACAGACACTCTGTTGCTTTTGATAAATTAGAAAGAAAGAAATGATGATTGAATGAATGAATGAATGAATGAATGAATGAATAAAAATCTCTGCAGCCACTGGCATCTAGAAGCAAAGTCTTTAACATTCTGGCCACACAGACAGCCTCCCTGTCAACCCAGGGGCTGATATCTGGGTCTCAGACCCTTTGCTGCTCTCTAGAGAAACATTCCTTCCTGAAATAGGTCTTAGGCTTTGGAGTATTATTAATTATTTCACATATTGAAACATTGTACCTCTTTTTCAAATTCTTATTTCATAACCACCAAGCACAAGGGGACTACCAGAAGCAGAATTACATCCCGTCCATCTCCCCCGTGCGGTCCATCCCCCCATCTGCATTTGCACAAGTCCTCACCTGCCTCAGCACAGGGAGAATGACTCTATGCCCAAAGAGAGAACACAGTTCTTCTGCCACAGTCAGCTCCTCCTGGCACTGCTCTTTTCTAGTTTATTCCTTGGACTCTGTTCTGTCATTTATTGGCTCACTGGCTCATGTCAGTCACACTCACCTGGGAGGACCTGACCCACCTCTTGGCCCTGGAGCCTGAGTAATCAACTGACCACTGGCTTGCTCTTGGTCCCCTTGTGTAATTTCTGTTTGAACCCCAGTCTCGAGAGTGTCATGGAAAATAGCACCTCATACACCTCGACTGGGTGATGGAGGCTGTGCAGCTGGAAGGAATGGCCCCTGGTCAGCCGGCAGTCAGCAGTCAGTGAGAACCAGGAGGAGTGTGAGTTGGTCTCTGACTATAGTCCTGTGTCTTTCCAACCTGAGAAAGTCTGCGCTTTTCCCCAGACATACACTGGGGTTCTATGTTCTATTAGAGCTCAGGACTTCATGCATTTCTCTTGTGATAACTGACCTGCCTTATTCCTTTAAGGACTCAAGTTGGCTGAAAGGTGAGAGGTGCCAACTCTGACTGAAGGAATCTTTGAAAGAATCAAAGATGCCACGCAGGGCAATGTTCTCTCTGTTCCTGACACCGCAGTTACCCACACCCAACATCACAAGCAACATTTCTGACTCCGAGAGCTTTGCTTTACATTTTTCTAATGACAGTGATGTTGAGCATCTTCTCATGTGCTTACTGGCCAGGCATATCTCCTTTAATAAAATGTCTTTGCCAGTGCTTTGTCCATTTTTAAATTGGGTTATTGGGTCTTGTTGTTGAGTTGTAGGAGTTCTTTCTTATATTGTAGATATTAAACTCTCATTTTGTATATAGGTTTCAAATGTTTTTCTCTTAGTCTTTAGATCACATTTCACTCCGTTGATTGTGTCCTTTGATGAACAGAAGTTTTCCATTTTGACAAAATCTAATTTATCTCATGTGTTTGTCCTGTGTTTTTAGTGTCATGTTCAAGAGCTCTTTGACAAATATAACATTATTATTCTTCTCCCTTTATTTTCTTTTAAGAGTTTTATAGTTTTAGGTCTTATTTTTAGGATTCAATCTACTTTGACTTAGCTCTTGTGTGTAGGATCAGTAAATGGTCCACTCATTCGCTTGCAGGTGGATATTGTTGTTCGGTACTATTTGTTGAAAAGAGTATTCTTTTTCACATGGCTTCTTTGTCCAAACAATTTGATTGTTCTTTTTGATAAAGTTTTTATGCCAATGTCACACTATTTTGGTTACTTTAGCTCTGTAGTAAGCTTTCAAACCAGGAAATTAAGGTTTCCAATTTTGTTTTTGTATTATTTTAAAAATCATTACAAATATTTAGGCTCCATTGAAGTTCCATATGAATTTTAAGGTGGATAAATTTATGTTTTCAATAACCAAATAATTGGTATTTTTATAAATATTGTGTGAAATATCTAAGTAGTTGAATATCTGTTGCTGCTTAATGAATAATTTAAAAAGAGTTAAATGCCTTCTTACTCATTATAAATTTCCCTTGGCCTGAGAGATGGATCGAATTGGTAAGCCTGCCTTCTTCAATATACCTGAAGTTTACATAAAGAGAGGGGCCGATCTTTTTGAAGACAAAGAAAGTTCTAGAAAGGTATCAATACAAGTTTATGAGTAAAAATTCCACCTGATGGTGAAGTTATAAGTCACACGGTCTGGGAAACAATTCCCACGGAGATGTCCATGGGAACAGGTCTTGGTCACACTGGGATGATCTGGTGTCAGAGAGGAGGTTCAGCCCTCTCATTAGACACTGTCACCTGAACAAAGACAAACGTCCCTCTGTAGAGGTCAGGACCATCCTCTGGTGACCGTTACAGATCTCAGTGTAAACTGAGTGGCTGAGATCTCTGAGGAAGCTGCGTGGCCCCAGGTCCCAAGCCCACTCTCGATCATTCACGTCCTCTGTTTCTCTGCAGAGCCCTTGAGAGTGCCCACCCTCCTGGCCAGCAAGACCACAGTCACAGAGAATAAAGATGCCGTGGAGTTCACCTGCTACACAAATGGGATCACCACCCACTGGTTATTCAATGCAGTGAGACTGAAGCTCACGGACAGGATGAAGCTGTCCCCAGACAACAGAGTCCTCACTATAGACCCTGTCCGCAGGGAGGATGCTGGCAGTTACCAGTGTGAAGTGTCCAACCCGCAGTCTTCTACTGAAAGCTGGCCCGTTGAGCTGAATGTGAAATATGAGTGACGGTCCTGCCCTTCTCCATGTTCCTAAAATCTGAATAAATTTCTTTGCACCATTTTGTTTTTTGTATTTTTCTGAAGCTGGAAATGGGGAGGCAGTCAGACAGACTCCCTCATGCACCTGACTGGGATCCACCCGGCACGCCCACCAGGGGGAGATGCTCTGCCCATCCGGGGCGTTGCTCTGGTGCAACCAGAGCCACTCTAGCGCCTGAGGCAGAGACCATGGAGCCATCCCCAGAGCCTGGGCCATCTTTGCTCCAATGGAGCCTTGGCCGCAGGAGGGGAAGAGAGAGACAGAGAGGAAGGAGAGGGGGAGGTGTGAGGAAACAGATGGGCACCTCTCCTGTGTGCCCTGGCCAGGAATTGAACCTGGGACTTCCGCACACCAGGCCAATACTCTACCACTGAGCCAAACGGCCAGGGCCTGCACCCCATTTTAATAGAGTTGTTGTAAAGGATGAGAGTCCTTAGACTTGCATTGAGTCCATAAATATTCAAAATTGTGAACTAACATTTTCATTATTGATAACTTAAGGTCACATTCCACACCAGATCCCACCTTCGGTTGGTCTTCACTGCACTATCTATTTAACAAAGTGACAGCAAGTCCTTCACAGGATGGGCAGTAACTGATCACCATTGGGAGCATGTGATGAGTACCCAGGAATATGAGCTCTGACCCTTCCTCAGGGGATGTGTGGAGGGTGTGTGGACACTGTAGTGGACACTGGGAATGGACAGGTAGACACCGATAAAGGGTAGCAACAGTGATCTTTCAGTTTGAGCTCCCTCATTGATTTTTCCAAAGAAACTTCTGAAGTCTTCTGGACCATTCCTACTGTCATGGCAACAGACTTATTCACATAAGTTCAGTGTGACCCTGTCCTCTTTGTAATAGAATATAATTGGCAATACAACCAAGGCTTTGACTCAAGTGTCCTCATTCAGACAGGTGCCCACACATTTAAAAATGACCTCATTCTTTGTGGAACTAAATTAAACCTGATGTGTATTTTAGTATTTCCTGGAGAACAGTGCATCACCCAAAGCTAGAAAGACTGCAAGTGAAGTGTGAGGGCGAGGCTTCCTAACCACAAGAGGCTGTTAAAACTTCCTTCTTCGTTCTCATAGAAAAACCTGTCTCAAAGCGTACTTGTGGTGAATGTCAGTTCCTCTGCACTTAGGTAACTAAGCAGGCCAAATCAAGTGACACCGACCATGTAGGATCAAAAATAGTCTTCTTCCTTGGAGATGATGTTTGATCCAAGGGAAAGTGACTCCATGGAAAACTCAAGAAGCACAGCCTTCTGGGAGGTCAGATCCTGGCCCTGCTCGGGGTGTCTCAGCTACTCTGCATTGTTTATGAGTGGCTGGGAATTGGCACGTCTTTACCAGTAACAGAAACTTTTAGACAGGTTCTTCCTGACGGCAGGCCTCTACCTCCATATTTTTAGAGCCTTTGCTAAAGAAATGTAGTTGCAATTTGTAATCGCAGATTCTTTCTCTGCCCTTTTGAAATACACATAAGTTTTCTTAAAAGCCTCTTGCCAGTGTCTTGACACAAAGAATATCTGTCTCCAGGGCCTGGTCCATCCTTTTAAATTTTCATCTTCCTGACGTCCCTCTGTCTCAGTACCTGAGGAAGGACAGGAGCCTAACTCGCACCAAGACCTATACAACCGAGATGTAAAATGACCTCCTGTCAGGGTTTCAGGAGAAGTTTTACTTTTCTTTTGTGTAAAAACAATTAACAAACACAGATGCCTGTGTCTCCTTCTCCTGTCCTTAAAATCCCCCAGCCTTTTGTTTCAGGGATGTTGAGTTCAGTCTCACTGCACTATTGCAAGTCTTGAATAAATCCTTTTTGCCTCTATGAATTGGCCTGAGGCATGTTTTAACTCTGATATCACCGAACTGTCACCAGTTGATCATGTCATATTGTTCACAGTGTTGATTGTTACCATGTTTTCAAGCCTTCCATTTTTTTTTCTTTTCTGGCTAAAACCGTTCAAATAAACGTTTCCAAAGTTCCTCCCTCGCTTCTGACGTGGCATGGACAGTATGCATTACCTCCATACTTCCGTGAACATCATCTTTTGATAACATTGCCTTAAACACCGTGGTTCGTTTTTTGATCCAAGATAGTGGCCGAGTTGGTAAATGTTACTCTCACTCCTCCCAAGGCCAAATGAAACTTAAGAAAAATAATCCGGAATAACCAACTCAAGTCTTAAAACCAAGGATTACAGAAAAGGCTACATCAATACTGGTAGGAAGGGCAAAGTTAAGAAAAAGGCTGGACCCACTCCTGAGAATGGCTGCTGATCTCAACTGCAAGGACTTTTTCTCTGAGAAGTATGGGGCTTAAACCTCAAGCTGGTTCCCCAGTCCAGAGCACTAGAGCAAGGAAGAGGCAGCCACATAACATTTGGTTGTGAAAAGTAGTGAAGTTTCTGATACCAGAAAGAGATGGGAGTCTACAGAGATGCTTCAATTCCTAAAAGTTTCCATGCACAAAATCTCATTTACAGTCACTTATCCTGGGCTTTGGCAAAGGGAGGGCTGGTCAGACTAGAGTCACATGAGGAGAGTCTCAGGTTTGTGGCTCTGGGTAGAGACACAGGAGGCATAGCCACCAGGATTCCTATGCTTAGCCAGTCTCTAGTACCATAGCTGCCATCCCTCTTAGGTGGAACTCTCCCCTTTGTATGTCATCAGCCTGAGTGAAAGCAGAAGCCCCAGTCTCAGAAATCCCATTTGCCTCAGGCTCTGGAAATTAGGCCCCACTGAGGACTCAGGGTCTTGGCCAGGAATGGGGAAGTCTAAACAAATGCAGGTAGTGACAGTGACTCAGATTTCTAGCTTTAAGGCTGGGGGCCATTCCACCCACTTTCCCTTGAATCTGACCAGTGATGTTCCCTCACAGGAGACTCAATACAACCTCCCTTCTAGCTGCTAGCAGAGCCACCCTTCAGGTGCCAGAGACCCTGCCCACTCCACTCTTGGTCACTCTACTGTGCTGAGGTTGCGGCAAAATCCAGGACAGAATGAGACCTGTGGCACGGGGTTGGGAACCACACCCACCAACTTTCCTCAAGACTGACTGGCACCTTCCCTTCATGGGAGATAAAGTACTCAAACCCTTCCAATTCCACCACAGGTTTATTCAGTAACTGAGCCTAACAGACAGCCAGCAAGCAGAGGCAGACAGAGGCAAATATCAACGTGCCTTGAGACTTTTGCTGACATGCTGCCTGGCCTAGTGCTAGTAAATGCCAGCCATGGTGTGCAGTTTTTTCTACCTGTGCACACAATTTACTTCACAGGATACATATCAGAGGGAGATTTTGTCAGGCAAAAACTCAGCTGAGGCGAACTCCATGTCCTGTGGTCAGCACCTGTACAGCAGCTTGAATGCTTTGACAAGGTAAGGCATTACAGTCTATCAGCCTGAGGTCAACCCCACATAGAATGGCCAATAACAATCAAGACTCAAGTACAACAGGAAAGTCCACATAATCCACAAGGGACATTTCTGGAACACTCAGCTCAGGAGAAGTGGAGAGACTAAAGGACAGAGGGGAAGGAGCTGCATGAAGGCAGGTGCACAAACAAGAGCAGGACCACAACAGTTCCCGGCATCTGCCTGCATCACAGGTCTCCATCTGAGATGACAGGCACTGGTTGGGCATATAGCAGGAACTTGCCCAGTGCCAGCATCTGCCTGCATCAGTGCGATTGCAGGTGCTGGGTATGCATATAGCATACAGCAGGCTCCTGAGATCAGTGTGTGAATAGTTCATGTAGATCAGCCAGAGAAGCACTGAGGTGTGCTTATCTACCACGAGGTCCACAGCGTTAGGCCTGTGTGAATCGAAGGTTTTTACCCTTCCCACTCCTGGCTCTCTTGCATGCAGACTCTGCCTTGCCCAGGACCGTGCTTTCAGTGGTATTGAAGGAAGCTCCAGGCTTTTCATTGCTCCCTTGCTGTGGGAACACTGGCAATAGCAGATTCCACACTGCTGAGTCTCTAGGCCACTCTCTCTGATGAGAGGCAGAGGTGCTGGGTGTTTAATGCCCTACCTTGTTGGGATGTGGGGAGAGATTTCTGGAGACCTGAGACAGCCATTGCTAAAGCCATAAAATTGCAAGCCCTAATAACAAGCCCCACCTATCAACAGAGCTGCGGCCCTATCTATGTCATTACAACAACAACAACAACGCCTTAGCAGAAGTCCGCCCAAGAACCCCACAGAGGCAAAACTTGTTGTACAATGACACCTGCCAGATAAAGGAAAAAGTTTCCTCTCAAAACTGGAAAATACATTTTTTCCTGATTTTTCTCATTTTTTTCTTCTTTCCTTTTTTCTCTTTTTTTCCATTTGAACTCCATTATCAATAGTTGTTATATTTTTTATTTGTTTGTTGTGAGGGTTTTATTTCTGACAGCTTCTCTTTTACTTCTCTTTTTTCACTTCCCCTTTCTTTTTTCTTCTTCTCTTTTTCTTTCATTCTCCTCATCTGAATATCATTTATTGTCAAATGATTACATTTTGGACTCATAATTTTTTGTGTCATTTTCCTTGTTTTTGACTTAATTTTTTTCTTTTTTGTTATTTTCTTCAGTTACTGATCCTTGTTCTCTGTGGTTTTTGTTTCATTTATCATTATTTATAGAATTTTTATTTTTTCACTCTAATTTTAATTTTAAATTTTTTGTTATCTTTTGTTAGTGTTATTAACAATACCACTCTCAAAAGCCATCATGGGCCCTGGCTGGTTGGCTCAGCGGTAGAGCGTCGGCCTAGGGTGTGGAGGACCCGGGTTCGATTCCCGGCCAGGGCACACAGGAGAAGCGCCCATTTGCTTCTCCACCCCTCTGCCGCGCCTTCCTCTCTGTCTCTCTCTTCCCCTCCCGCAGCCAAGGCTCCATTGGAGCAAAGATGGCCCGGGTGCTGGGGATGGCTCTGTGGCCTCTGCCTCAGGCGCTAGAGTGGCTCTGGTCGCAACATGGCGATGCCCAGGATGGGCAGAGCATCGCCCTCTGGTGGGCAGAGCGTAGCCCCATGGTGGACATGCCGGGTGGATCCCGGTCGGGCGCATGCGGGAGTCTGTCTGACTGTCTCTCCCTGTTTCCAGCTTCAGAAAAATGCAAAAAAAAAAAAAAGAAAAAAGAAAAAAAAAAGCCATCATGGAAAAAGAAATCAAATATAATGGATAAACAAGAAAAAGATGTAGCTCAGATAGATGATGAAAAATATTCAGAAAAAAATCTCAATTTCATGGGAACCATGGTGCTAAATTACAGAGATTTGAAAATTGAAGTTCTAAAAAGACTCAACTAGATACAAAATACTAAAAGGCAATTTAGTGAGCTCAAAAAACAATTTAATGAACAAAAAGAGTACTTCACCAAGGAAACTGAACCTATAAAAAAGAATCAAACAGAGATGAAAAATGCAATACATGAAATGAAAATTGAAGTAACAAATTCAGCTAAAAGAACAGGCCAGATAGAAGAAAGAATTAGTGACATTGAAGACAGGCAACTAGAGATACCACAGAGAGAAGAGAGAACTTCATGCACTAAAAAAAATAGGAAAGTCCTACAAGAATTGTCTGACTCTATCAGAAAGGGCAATAGGAGAATAATGGGTATATCAGGAGAGGAGAGAGAAAAAGGAATGGAGAACATACTGAAACAAATAACCAATAAGATTTTTGAAACGTGTAGAAAGGGTTAGAGCCTCACATCCAAGAAGCAAACAGAACACTGAGTTACCTTACCCAAACAGAACTACTCCAAGGCACATCGTAATAAAATTATCGCAAAACAACAACAAAGAAAGAAGACTCAAGACAGCTAGGGGAAAAAAGAATATAACATATAAAGGATGGCCCATTAGGCTATCATCATGTTTATTAGCAGAAACTGTACAAGTCAAAGAGAGTAGACGCCAACCTTTAAAGTACTGAAAGAGAGGAACGACCAGCCAAGAACACTATATTCATCAAAGCTATTCTTCAAATATGAAGGAGAAATAAAAACATTTACAAATATAAAAAAGATGAGGAAATTTATCACCAGAAAACCCTCACAAACCTTTAACCAGGCTCATCAAAAAAAAAGAGAGTGAGAACTCAAATAAATAAAATTAGAAATGAAAATGGAGAAGTATGAAATGACGTCAGAGTAATGGCGGGGTAGGAAGCGATACCGATAAATCTCCCCCAAACCTCAACAAGATCTTCAACCAGAAACAGAAAAACCTATCCTTGGAGCCTCCCAGATGTTTTGCAATACACGCAAAGGTATGATCGAGCGAAAAATTGGCTAAATATATAACCAAACCCCAAAGGAAATAGGGAGTAAGAAATGCTCCGCCTTCCTCATTAACCTAAACAGGGCGGTTTTCACTGCAAACTGAGAATATAGAAACTAAGGTGGGCAAAGGGGGTGAATAGATCCAGGCCGCGGCACAAACAGCCGAACCAGGCTGTGGCATGGAGATCCAAGCCGAGGAAAAACTGTTCCTGTGACAACCCGGGCAATACAGCTAACACTCGCGCCAAACCCAGACAAAGAAAGACAAGTGGGACAGCCATTTTACCTGATCTCCTGGTCAGCATGCGCAGATAGTGGGTGAGAGATTCCTTCCAAAGCCCCGGGAGGGTGCGCCCGTGTTACTCCACAGAGAGGCAGAGTCAGAGGCCTTTGTGTGGGCCGAAGGCCTCCGGGCCACCCCAGCACCCTGGGACAGCCACACATGGGAAGGGAGCGAGAGCTAATTCCAACACTGGAACTTTTCAGTGTGGGCGGGAGGTTTCACTCAGAGGGCAAGACTCCGGCCTCACATCCTGATCTGCGTGCACGGAGAGTGGGCAGGAGACTCCTCCCAGCACCTTGGGAGTGGGAGCCCGTGTTGTTCCACGGAGGGGCAGAGTCGGGGACCTTTGTGTGGGCCGAGGGCGGAGTCTCAGGCCGCCCCAGCGCCTTGAAAAAGCCGCACACGGGGACGGAGCGAGAGCCAATTCCAATGCTGAAACTTTTCAGTGCAGGCGGGGGTTTCACTCAGAGGGCGAGATTCTGGTCTAACATCCAGGTCTGCGCACGCAGATAGTGAACGAGAGTTTCCTCCAAGCGCCCCAGGAGTAGGCGCCCGCCCGTGTTACCGGACAGAGTGGCAGAGCCAGAGGTCTTTGAGTGGGCGGAAGCCCCGGCTGATTATGCTAGCAGCTCTGACTGACTGAGCCTTACTCAGAGCCCTGTGCTGAGTGGGAATAGAGTGGGGAGTTGCCAGCTCTTTGAGCCTCTTACTATCCAGGCAGAGGCAGCAGCAACCCATAGCTGGATTCTCAGGCTACTAATTGAGGAAGGAAAGACTAGGAGAGAGGCTCCAGGAACATGGACTCTCTCACTGTCGAAGCCTATAAATGCTAATGAGCCTCGACTGCCAACGAGACTGAAGCACAATACATGACATCGCCATAGAGACTTATCAACTGCAAACCTCTACCTGAGCATGCCAAAGGGGAAGAACCCGGGATACAGAGTCACCGACCAGGAAGAGGGAGAGAAAAGAAAAAGCAAGAAGATAACCTCTCAAAATCAGAATAATCCGCAGACTTTATAACCTATCCCATTTTATTATATTTGTTCATTTGTTTCTCTTATCTTCATCCTTGATTTTTTTTTTCCTCCTCCAATTTGGTCATTTAACTCTCTACCGGTCTTACTCTCTCCTCTCCTTAAACTACACTACCCATAAGTGTTAAATCTCCCATTATCTTTTCTTTCCTCTTCCTTTCTCTCTATGAGGGTTGCACTCCAAAACCCTTAACTCTCTCGCTCTCTCTCTCTCCTCTTTTTTCTTTTTTCTTCTTTTAGTGATTCCCTCTTTTTTCTCTCTCTCTCTCTTTCTTTTCTCCCTCTATATTAGTTTCTTCCTTTCTCCTTTACATCTCCTCTCATTCAAACCTCAATAACGAACAAATTATTTTATCTGGGATTCAAACTTATGTTTGTGGCATTTTGGGGGTTTTGTACTTCACCTTTTTAACTCACTAGCAGTCCTCCCATCCCTGGCTCTCCATTTTATCAAGCTCTTGTTCCACTAAATACAATAGTAATTTTTTAATTTGTCCCCCCATTTTCCTGTTTCCCTCTTATTCCTCTCATCATAACTCTTAGTCAACCAACACCTAAACGCAAATCATTTTATTCTTGATCCAAATTTTTTCATTATTTGCTTTTTGTGGGTCCATACCCCCCCTTTTTTATTTTTTATTTTATTTTTTTATTTTATTTTTTTTCTTGCCCCTTTATTACTTTTCCCCAATTCAGGCCCTCCATTACAGACATTGTTTGTTCTATTAAATACAATATAACTCACAGTTCACCACAAGATTTTCTCAAGAAAGAGGGGAGTGGAGAGGAGAGGAAAAAAGCAGGGGGGGAATAATTTCCTTTTTTTAAATTTTTATTTGATTTTTCTTTATTTCATTATTTATTTTTTAAAAAAAACACAACTTTTTTCAATTTTTTATTTTTTTAACTTTTTATTTTTTATTAAATCTCATAAACACTGTCAACAAAACCACCCTCAGATGTCATTAAGGAAGAGAAAATTGAATAACATAGATACAAAAGAAAGAGAGGTAACACAGATAGATGAGGAAAAATCTATGGAGAAAAAATTTAATATATTGGAAACCTTGGAGTTAAATGACAGAGAATTCAAGATAGAAATCCTAAAAATACTCAGAGATATACAAGAAAACACAGGAAGGTAATTTAGGGAGCTCAGAAAACAACTCAATGAACACAAAGAATATATGTCCAAGGAAATTGAAACTATAAAAACAAATCAAACAGAGATGAAAAACTCAATTCACGAGCTGAAAAACGAGGTAACAAGCTTGGCTAATAGAACAGGCCAGATAGAAGAGAGGATTAGTGAAATAGAAGACAAGCAACTTGACACACAGCAGAGAGAGGAAGAAAGAGACTCAAAAATTAAAAAAAATGAGATAGCCCTACAAGAATTATCTGACTCCATCAGAAAGAATAACATAAGAATAATAGGTATATCAGAGGGAGAAGAGAGAGAAAATGGAATGGAGAATATACTCAAACAAATAATAGATGAGAACTTCCCAAGCCTGTGGAAAGAACTAAAGCCTCAAATTCATGAAGCAAACAGAACTCCGAGTTTTCTTAACCCCAACAAACCTACTACAAGGCATGTCATAATGAAATTGGCACAAACCAATGGCAAAGAAAAAATTCTCAAGGCAGCCAGGGAAAAGAAGAATACAACATATAAAGGAAGGCCCATTAGATTATCATCAGATTTCTCAGCAGAAACTCTACAAGCTAGAAGAGAATGGACCCCAATATTTAAAGTCCTGAAAGAGAGGAACTTTCAGCCACGAATACTATACCCATCAAAGCTATCCTTCAAATATGAAGGAGAAATAAAAACATTCACAGATACAGAAAAGATGAGGGAATTTATCATCAGAAAACCCCCACTCCAGGAATTACTAAAGGGGGTTCTCCAATCAGATACAAAGAACAAAAAAAAAAATAAAGCCACAAGTAAAAGCTCCAAGAAGAACACAATAAAACCAAATTTAAACTGTGACAACAACAAAAAGAAAGGGGGGAGAGGATGGAGATTAACAGTAGCAAAGGACGATGGAGTGCAAAAGTACTCACAAAATAGTTCGCTACAATGAACAGGGTAGGAACCCTTTTCATTACTGAAAGGTAACCACCATTGAAAAAACCACCACAGAAGTACATGAGATAAAAAAGATAGCAACAGTGGAAAGATGTATGGAATACAACCAGATGAAAACAAAAGATAGAAAAAAGAAAGAGAAGGATCAAACAAGACACAAAACTAACAGAAAGCAATCTATAAAATGGCAATAGGGAACTCACAAGTGTCAATAATTACACTAAATGTAAACGGATTAAACTCACCAATAAAAAGACACAGAGTAGCAGAATGGATTAAAAAAGAAAATCCAACTGTATGCTGCCTACAGGAAACTCATCTAAGTAACAAGGATAAAAACAAATTCAAAGTGAAAGGCTGGAAAACAATACTCCAAGCAAATAACATCCAAAAAAAAGCAGGCGTAGCAATACTCATATCTGATAATGCTGACTACAAGACAACAAAAGTACTCAGAGACAAAAATGGCCATTTCATAATGGCTAAGGGGACACTGAATCAAGAAGACATAACAATTCTTAATATATATGCACCAAAACAAAGAGCACCAAAATATATAAGACAGCTACTTATTGACCTTAAAACAAAAACTGACAAAAATACAATCATACTTGGAGACCTCAATACACCGCTGACGGCTCTAGATCGGTCATCCAAACAGAGAATCAACAAAGATACAGTGGCCTTAAACAAAACACTAGAGCACCTGGATATGATAGACATCTACAGGACATTTCATCCCAAAGTGACTGAGTATACATTTTTCTCCAGTGTACATGGATCATTCTCAAGAATTGACCATATGTTGGGCCACAAAAACAACATCAGCAAATTCAGAAAAATCGAAGTTGTACCAAGCATATTTTCTGATCATAAAGCCTTGAAACTAGAATTCAACTGCAAAAAGGAGGAAAAAAATCCCACAAAAATGTGGAAACTAAACAACATACTTTTAAAAAATGAATGGGTCAAAGAAGAAATAAGTGCAGAGATCAAAAGATATATACAGACCAATGAAAATGACAATACGACATATCAGAATCTATGGGATGCAGCAAAAGCAGTGATAAGAGGGAAGTTCATATCACTTCAGGCATATATGAACAAACAAGAGAGAGCCCAAGTGAACCACTTAAATTCACACCTTAAGGAACTAGAAAAAGAAGAACAAAGACAACCCAAAACCAGCCGAAGAAAGGAGATAATAAAAATCAGAGCAGAAATAAATGAAATAGAAAACAGTAAAACTATAGAAAAAATTAATAGAACAAAGAGCTGGTTCTTTGAAAAGATCAATAAAATTGACAAACTCTTGGAAAGACTTACCAAAGAAAAAAGAGAAAGAACTCATATAAATAAAATCCAAAATGAAAGGGAGAAATCACCACGGACACCGTAGATATACAAAGAATTATTGTAGAATACTATGAAAAACTTTATGCCACTAAATTCAACAACCTAGAAGAAATGGATAAATTCCTATAACAATACAACCGTCCTAGACTGAGTCAAGAGGAAGCAGAAAGCCTAAACAGACCTATTAGTAGAGAAGAAATAGAAAAAACCATTAAAAACCTCCCCATAAATAAAAGTCCAGGCCTGACAGCTATACCAGCAAATTTTTTCAAACATTCAAAGAAGACTTGGTTCCTATTCTACTGAAAGTCTTCCAAAAAATTGAAGAAGAAGCAATACTTCCAAACACATTTTATGAGGCCAACATAACCCTCATACCAAAACCAGGCAAGGATGGCACAAAAAAAAAACAACTACAGACCAATATCTCTAATGAATACAGATGCTAAAATACTAAACAAAATACTAGCAAATCGAATACAACAACATATTAAAAAAATAATACATCATGATCAAGTGGGATTCATCCCAGAATCTCAAGGATGGTTCAACATACGTAAAACGGTTAACGTAATACACCATATCAACAAAACAAAGAACAAAAACCACATGATCTTATCAATAGACACAGAAAAGGCTTTCGATAAAATACAACACAATTTTATGTTTAAGACTCTCAACAAAATGGGTATAGAAGGAAAATATCTCAACATGATAAAGGCCATATATGATAAACCATCAGCTAACATCATATTAAATGGCACTAAACTGAAGGCTTTCCCCCTTAAATCAGGAACAAGACAGGGTTGTCCACTCTCTCCACTCTTATTTAATGTGGTACTAGAGGTTCTAGCCAGAGCAATCAGACAAGACAAAGAAATAAAAGGCATCCATATCGGAAAAGAAGAAGTAAAGGTATCACTTTTTGCAGATGATATGATCCTATACATCGAAAACCCCAAAGAATCCACAAAAAGACTACTAGAAACAATAAGCCAATACAGTAAGGTCACAGGATACAAAATTAACATACAGAAGTCAATAGCCTTTCTATATGCCAACAATGAAACAACTGAGAACGAACTCAAAAAAATAATCCCCTTCACAATTGCAACAAAAAAAATAAAATACTTAGGAATAAACATAACAAATAATGTAAAGGACTTATATAATGAAAACTATAAACCATTGTTAAGAGAAATCGAGAAAGATATAATGAGATGGAAGAATATACCTTGTTCTTGGTTAGGAAGAATAAATATAATCAAGATGTCTATATTACCCAAAGCAATATGCAAATTTAATGCAATTCCCATCAAAATTCCAATGACATTTTTAAAAGAAATAGAGCAGAAACTCATCAGATTTATATGGAACTATAAAAAACCCCGAGTAGCCAAAGCAATCCTAAAGAAAAATGAATGAAGCTGGGGGCATTACAATACCTGACTTCAAACTATATTATAGGGCCATGACAATCAAAACAGCATGGTATTGGCAGAAAAATAGACTCTCAGACCAATGGAACAGAATAGAAAGTCCAGAAATAAAACCACATATATATAGTCAAATAATTTTTGATAAAGGGGCCAACAACACACAATGGAGAAAAGAAAGACTCTTCAATAAATGGTGCTGGGAAAACTGGAAAGCCACATGCAAAAGAATGAAACTGGACTACAGTTTGTCCCCCTGTACTAAAATTAACTCAAAATGGATCAAAGATCTAAACATAAGACCTGAAACAATTAAGTACATAGAAGAAGACATAGGTACTAAACTCATGTACCTGGGTTTTTAAAAGCATTTTATGAATTTGACTCCACAGGCAAGAGAAGTGAAGGCAAAAATTAATGAATGGGACTACATCAACTAAGAAGTTTTTGCTCAGCAAGAGAAACTGATAACAAAATAAACAGAAAGCCAACTAAATGGGAAATGATATTTTCAAACAACAGCTCAGATAAGGGCCTAATATCCAAAATATACAAAGAACTCATAAAACTCAACAACAAACAAACAAAGAATCCAATAAAAAAAATGGGAAGAGAACATGAACAGACACTTCTCCCAGGAGGAAGTACAAATGGCCAACAGATATATGAAAAGATGCTCATCTTCTTTAGTTATTAGAGAAATGCAAATCAAAACTGCAATGAGATACCACCTCACACCTGTTAGATTAGCTATTATTAACAAGACAGGTAATAGCAAATGTTGGAGAGGCTGTGGAGAAAAAGGAACCCTCATCCACTGTTGGTGGGAATGTAAAGTAGTACAACCATTATGGAAGAAAGTATGGTGGTTCTTCAAAAAACTGAAAATAGAACTTCCTTAATACTCAGCAATCCCTCTACTGGGTATATTCCTCAAAAACTCAGAAACATTGATACATAAAGACACATGCAGCCCCATGTTCATTGCAGCATTGTTCACAGTGGCCAGGACATGGAAACAATCAAAACCCCATCAATAGACGACTGGATAAAAAAGATGTGGAACATATACACTATGGAATACTACTCAGCCATAAGAAATGATGACATCGGATCATTTACAGCAAAATGGTGGGATCTTGATAACATTATACGAAGTGAAATAAGTGAATCAGAAAAAACCAGGAACTGCATTATTCCATACGTAGGTGGGACATAAAAGTGAAACTAAGAGACATTGATAAGAGTGTGGTGGTTACGGGGGGAGGGAGAAAGGGAGAGGGAAAGGAGGAGGGGTGGGGCACAAAGAAAACTAGATAGAAGGTGACAGAGGACAATCTGACTTTGGATGATGGGTATGCAACATAATTGAAAGACAAGATAACCTGGACTTGTTGATCTTTGAATATATGTAACCTTATTTATTGATGTTGCCCCATTAAAAAAATAAAATTATAATTAAAAAAATGGAGAAGTAACAACTGACACTGAAAAAAGACAAAAGGTTGTAGGAAAACACTATGAAGATATATATGCCAAAATATTGGACATCCTAGGTGAAATGGATAAATTCCTAGAAACATACAATCTTCCAAAACTCAATTTGGAAAAATCAGAAAACCTAAACAGACCAATTACAACAAATAAAATTGAAAGTTAACAAAACACTCCCAACAAACAGAAGTCCTGGACCGGATGGCTTCACATCATATTTTACCAAATATTCAAACAAGAACTAATACCTGTCTTTCTCAAGTTAATTCAAGAAATTTAAGAGGAGGGGAGACTTCCAAGATCCTTTTATGAAGCAAGCATTATCCTCATTTCAAAACCAGGTAAAGACACTACAAAGAAAAAAAACTATAGGCCAATATTCCTGATGAACACAGATGTTAAAATTTTCAACAAAATATTAGCAAGCCAGATCCAACAATACCTTAAAAATGTCATACATCATGATCAAGAGGGATTTATTCTGGAGAGGCAAGGCTGGTACAATATTCACAAATCAATCAATATGATTCATCACATAAACAAAAGGAAGGATAAAAATCACATGATTATATCAATAGATGCACTAAAAGCATTTGATAAAATCCAGCACCCATTTATGATCAAAATTGTCAGCAAAGTGGGAATACAGGGAACATACCTCAACATAATAAAGGCCATCTATGACAAACCAACAGCCAACATCATACTCAATGGGCAAAAATTAAAAGAAATCCCCTTAAGATCATGAATAAGGCGGAGGTGCCCTGTTTCACCAACTTATTCAACATAATTTGGGAAGTCCTAGCCACAGGAATCAGATAAGAAGAAGAAATAAAAGACATCCAAATTGGAAAAGAAGAAGTAAAACTATCATTATTTGCTGATGGCATGATACTGAACACAGAGAACACTAAAGTCTCAGTCAAAAAACTACTAGACCTGATAAATGAATTTGCAAAGTGGCAGGATATAAAATTAATATTAAGAAATCAGTAGCATTTTTATACACCAACAATAAACAGAATGAAAGAGAAATTAAGGAAACAATACCCTTCACTATTGCAACAAAAAAGTAAAGTATCTAGGAGTAAATCTAACTAAAGAGGTAAAAGACTTGTTTTTTTTTGTTTGTTTTTTGGTTTTTTGTTTGTTCTTTTGTATTTTTCTGAAGCTGGAAACGGGGAGGCAGTCAGACAGACCCCCGCATGCGTCCTTTCGGGATTCACCCAGTATGCCCACCAGGGGGTGATGCTCTGCCCATCTGAGGCATGTCTCTTTTGCAACCAGAGCCATTCTAGTGCCTGAGGCAGAGGCCATGGAGCCATCCTCAGTGCCCGGGCCAACCATGCTAAAATGGAGCCTCGGCTGCAGGAGGGGGCAGAGAGAGATAGAGAGGAAGGAGATGAGGAGGGGTGGAGAAGCAGATGGGCGCTTCTCCGGTGTGCCCTGGCCGAAAATCGAACCCAGGACTCCTGCACGCCAGGCCGATGCTCTACTACTGAGCTGAGTGGCCAGGGCCAAGAGGTAAATGATTTCTACTCAGAAAATTATAAGACATTGAAAAAAGGAATCAAGAAAGATAAAAACAAGTGAAAACACAGACCGTGTTCATGGAAAGAAAAAATAAACATCATTAAAATGTTTCTCCAGAGCAACCTATGGAGTCAATGCAAATCCTTTAAAATACCAATGACATACTTCAAAGATACAGAACAAATATTTCAAAAATTTATATGGAACCAAAAAAGAACATGAATAGCTTCAGCAATCTTGAAAATGAGGAATAAAGTAGGAGGTATCACACTTCCTGATAATAAGTTATACTACAAGGCTACTGTCATCAAAACAGCTTGGTGCTGGCTTAAGAACAGGCATACAGATCAATGGAACAGAACAGAGAACCCAGAAATAAACTCATGCCTTTATGGTCAATTGATATTTGACAAAAAAGTAAGGGCATACACTGCAATAAAGACTGTCTCTTTAATAAATGGTGATGGAAAAGTTGAACGGGTGTATGCAAAAAAAATTAAACTAGTCCATCAACTTATTTCATGCACGAAAATAAACTCAAAATGGATAAAAGACCTAAATGTAAGTTATGAAACAACAAACATCTAGGAAGTGAACATTGGCAGTAAACTCTTCGACATCTCTTGTAGCAATATTTTTGCCGATTTATCTCTATTGGCAAGTGAAATAAAGACAAAATAAAAAAATGGGATTATATCAAACTAAAAATCTTTTGCATAGCAAAAGACACCATGAACAAAATAAAAAGACAACCCACACAATGAGGGAATATATTTGCCAATATGCCTGATAAGGAGTTAATAACAAAAATTTGTAAAGAACTTCTGAAACTAAACACCAGAAAGGTAAATAATCCAATTTAAAAATTGGCAAAAGAACTAAATAGACACTTCTCCAAAGAGGACATACAGATGGCCAATAGGCATATGAAAAAAATGTTCAACATTATTAATCATCAGAGAAATGCAAATTAAAACAACAATGATATACCACTTCACACCTGTCAGAATGGCGCTCATTAGCAAAACAACACATAATAAGTGCTAGTGAGGGTGTGGAGAAAAGGGACCCTATGCACTGCTGGTGGGAGTGCAGATTAGTGCAGCTGCTCTGACAGACAATATGGAGATTCCTCAAGAAATTAAAAATGGGACTGCTTTTGACCCAGCCATCCCACTTTTAGGAATATATCTTAAGAATATCATATTATTCACTCAAAAGAAGACATGCACCCCCATGTTTATTGCAGCACTGTTTACAATAGCCAAAATCTGGAAACAGCCCAAGTGTCCATCAGTGGTCAAGTGGATTAAAAAGCAGTGGTACAGATACAGAATGGAATACTATGCGCCCATGAAAAAGAAAGAAATCTTACTTTTTGCAACAGCATGGATGGACCTGGAGATTATTATGCTAAGTGAAATAAGCCAGGCAAGAAAGAAAAATATCAAATGATCTCACTTATATATGGAATCTAATGAACAAAGTGAACTGGAACAGAATAGAGGCAGAAGCGAGTGACAGGGAGCAGAGGGACAGCTGTCAGAGAAAAGGGGAATGAGGGAATGGAATCAGAGAAAGTGAAGGGATTATTGAAATTACATGTACATAACACATAGATACAGATGACAGGACAGCGTGTCCCAGAGGAAAGGGGAAAGGGAGTTGGGGGCAGCAAAGGGGATGCAATGAGGGAAAAGGAGGTAACGGCAAGGGAGTTACACTGAGTGGGACACTTGGATCCATGTTACCACAATAAATTTTAATTAATAAAAAATTATAATAAAACGGAATAAGGCAGGTCTGTGTAGCATAAGACAAATGCACGGGGATCTGAGTGCTCAGAGAACGTAAGGCCTCCAGGTGTACCTCTGGGGAAAAGCACAGACTCTCTCAGGTGTCAGATAAGTATCAGGGTTTGGTCATGGGAAACACATAAGCCTGGGAGTCAGAGACCACAACACACTCCTGGTTCCTCACTGACTGATGATTGCCTGGCCAATCAGGGCCGTATCTTCCAGCTGCACAGAACTCCATCACTCAACTGAAATAGGTTTCCATGAGGCACCATTTCCCAGGACCTACCTGAGACGGGTTCTAGCAGAAATAACTAGTAGGGACCAATGGCAAGTTGGTGATCAGTTGATTACTCAGGAACTTGGACAAAGAGGTGGGTCAGGTCTTCCCGGGTGAATGTGACTGACATGATGAGCACAGTGAGCCAATAAGTGACAGAATAGAGCCCAAGGAGTGAGCTAGAAAAGAGCAGGGGCCAGGAGGAGCTGACTGTGGCAGCAGAACTATGTTCTGTCTCTTTGGGCATAGAGTCATTTTCCCTGTGCTGAGGGCAGGTGAGATCTTGTGCAAATGCAGACAGGGTGAGGGGTGGATGGCAAGAGAGGAGATGGATGGGCTAAAATTCTGGCTTCTATGAATGACTTGTGTTTGGTGGTTTTGAGATAGAAATTTGGAAAGAACTGAAAATTCTTGCATATGTGAAAATTATTATTCATACTGAGGGTATAAGAGCAATTGCTGGAAAAAATATTTATCTTGAGAGCAGAAAGACATCTGAGACATGGGTCTCATCCTTTGGAGGGACAGGGAGCCTGTCCCATGTGGCCAGAATTACAAGAAGTTTAAATCTAATTCCAATCTCTGAAGAGATTTTGGATCATTCATTCATTCATTCATTCACTCACCATTTAATTCTTCCTTATTTATCAAAAGCTACTAAGTGTCTGTTACGTGTTGTCCCTGGGCTGGCTGCAGGTGGAGAGTGGGGAGTGAGAAGCAAAGTCCTTTTCATGTCCAGTGGGAGTGACATCCACTCATCAGGAAAGAAAGAAGTGATTTCGGCCCTGGCCAGTTGGCTCAGTGGTAGAGCATCGGCCTGGCGTGCAGGGGTCCCGGGTTCGATTCCCGGCCAGGGCACACAGGAGAAACACCCATCTGCTTCTCCATCCCTCCCCCTCTCTTTCCTCTCTGTCTCTCTCTTCCCCTCCCGCAGCAAGGCTCCATTGGAGCAAATATGGCCCGGGCGCTGGGGATGGCTCCTTGGCCTCTGCCCCAGGTGCTAGAGTGGCTCTGGTTGCGACAGAGCGACGCCCCGGAGGGGCAGAGCATCGCCCCCTGGTGGGCAGAGCGTCGCCCCCTGGTGGGCGTGCCAGGTGGATCCCGGTCCGAAGCATGCGGGAGTCTGTCTGACTGTCTCTCCTCGTTTCCAGCTTTGGAAAAATGCAAAAAAAAAAAAAAAAAGGAAAGAAAGAAAGAAAAAAGAAGTGATTTCATTTTTTTTAAGATGATGTTTTTTCTAAAAAACAACAAAAAACTTTATTGATTTTAGAGAGGAGAGACAGAAAAAGAGAAAGAGAAAAGGAAAAAGAAAGAGAAAGAGGCAAGGAACAGAAAGCATCAACTCCCGTATGCGCCTTGACCAGGCAAGAACAGGGTTTCAAACCAGCAACCTCAGCTTTCCAGTTTGACGTTTTATCCACTGCGCCACCACAGGTGAGGCATAAAGAAGTGACTCAAGTCCAGGGCAGGGAAGTGTGGATCGGTCTCTGGAGCAGAAGGCCTGGGCCTTCCCAGCACCGACTCTGATTGTTACTGCCAGAAATTTGATTCTGGAGTAAAAAGAGAGTAATTCTCCATTTGCTGTCTCTCCCCAGACCAGAATCTCTCCCTTGAGCTAGGGACATTAAGGAGAAAGGATCTGATTCAGTGGTTGGCCTAAGAGAGCCCCCAGGGTGGAGGAGAGAACAAGGCTATGGCTGCAGACAGGTCTCAGGTGTCTCTGATCAGCTGCTCGTGGTCTGTGTGACTGTTCTTTAGAGAGTGTAGCTCCCTGTGCCTCAGTTTTTCCTCAGAGAAGAAAGATAAATATTTGGCATCCAGGTCGTCGGTAATATTAACCATAAAATATTCACAGACCTAAATCTTGGGGTAGGGGAGTTGCTCAAATGAGGAGCATGTTATTGACTCCAAGAGAAACTTTCCTGAGCTGATCCTTGATGGAGAAGGAGCTGCCCAAAGCATCTTTTCTTCTCAGTTTCTTCCTGGGCCCGCGGAACTTTCTCTGGATTCCCCTAAGGCCAGCTAATGGTGTGCCGTTGTGTAGTCAGCGTTGATAAAGATGAATTCTTTAAAAATGATGCTGGGATAGTGTGTGCAAGGAAACAGAAGGGTCCCCTCACTGCTGACGACGAGTGTGTTCACAGGACTTCAATGGCTTACTCCATGTTTACTTATTTTTTAGACCAATATGCAACAAAATGATATTACAGTCTCACTGTGATGCACTGGGAAGGTGCAGCTCCCCATGGGAAATACCGTCAGTGACTCTCATTGTGCAGAAACAGACAAACCCAGGCTGTGGGACATTCCACAGAAAAAGAGGAAAGTGACTTTCACAGGGAACCAAAGTGTGGGCCACGTCTAGTTTGATGGGGACCACAGATGGCAAAGGCAGCCATGCCCCAGGATTGCCTCCCTGACCAAAAACAGAATCAGTATAAAGGATGTTATTGAAATAATGGAGGAAAATTGAAAATGGAGTGTATATTTGACCGTACTGTAGCAATGTAAATTCCTGGGGCGTGATACTGGTCTCGGGGCAGCACGAGGATTTTATTTTTTATTCTTAAGAGGTACCTGCTGATGCACTTAGCAATAAGACTCATAGTGTCTACAACTTGGGTTTAAATTTTACAAATATTTTTAAATTGTGTGTGCAAACACAGCAAAATGATAACAGTTCATGAATGTGACTGGATGAGTGTCCTTGCAGCTATTTGGTAGGTTAAATATTTTCAAAATAAAAACATTAGGGAACAAAAAGAAATAACCCTTTGAAGACACGTGGGTATGAACTTTCTTGATCCTCAAAAGCCCTCCTGTGTGGACAGGGCCCTGTGTTGAGCCTCCCCCACGATTTAGAGATGAGAAGACAGATGGCGCAGTCACTGCCCAGGGTGGTTAGGGCAGTGACAGAGGCAGGGGCTGGACTGGGGAAACCTCAAGGAGAAGTACTTATTCCTCTAGTCATTAAGGAAGGTTGGGGTAGGGAGGGGGAAATGTGTTTGCTGGACATAATTATGGAAGCAACCCAAAAAAAACGTTAAAGAGGTCTGACTTTGTCATCTGTAGATAAATCTTGAGAGCAAATTCTGACCTGACGCATATCAGGTGAATGCAGCCTCCAGTCCAGAAGAAGAAATTGGAAGGAATCAGCCAAACTGTGAACTAAGGGACCTAGAACTGACTTAGAGGCCTTGGCAAGATCTGTTTCTCAGTGTCTGGCTCCTGATCTCCATGGGAGCAAGGACTATTGCCACTGTTGCTCCCAATGAAAAGAAGAGAAAAGAAAGGAAAAGAAAGAAACCAGACTTGCAGTGCTGGGTGAATGTCTTAAGGTTCTTAACAATGTCACTCTATAGCATTGATGAGGTGAGATAGCGTTTATCATTGTTAGTAATCCTGTTCTTGCGATAAAGTTGGTATTTTTAGAAATGCACAGAAGATCCTCATGCAGGGGTAGCGGTTAGGAACTGGACCCTGAAGGTAAATCTGTCTCCAGCTCTAGTGTGAGCACTGTGTCCTACCCAGATGCCCTTGGCCAGCTGGCATGGGCTGAGAACACCTCACAGTGCCTTTACTCAGTGGGACCTCTAGCCACTCAGCCTTCACTCTCTCCACTCAGAGGCAAGATTTTGGACTATGACTGACTAGAGTGGGGGTGCAAAATGGTGTTCTTCCATGACAGGTGCAACTCTGTGGTGCAATATGTCAGATTGAACTAAAGTGCAATTTCAGCCAAAACACCTCCTTCCGTAGTCTCTCTGTCCACCCTACCTTCTTTCCTCACTCCCCTTCTCTTGAAAATGCTCCCTCAGGAAAGCACTTGACGAAGAAGCTCTGTCTCCAGTTCTGCTTCCAGGACATCCATCCCGAGGAAAGCACTTCCTAGCTGTGTGCAGTGTATTAGAAATTCTCGTTTCTACAACAAATACCTCATTAAATTGAGTTTCTGGGGTTTCATTAGGCTAGGGAGCTGAATATTAGTAAGGGAAGAAAGCAGAAGAAATCAGATGTGGAGCATAATAAACTAGGGATGAGGGAATCAAATAATAACATTAATAAAACTGGGAAGGCTGCTTCAGTAACAAGTCCCAGCATTTCATTTACTGGGAAGCCATAGCATTTGTCACAGGAATTGCCTTGCTAAAAGAATTAACACCCCTCTCTGTCTCATGTAGGGAGAGTTCATCAACCTCCTCAGGGTACAAACAGTCATTTGCAAACTATGGGGGAAGGTGCTTCTGTGCTTCCACTTCAGGGAATGTGCAGTGGAAGCCTAGATAACACCCACAGAGGCCATCTAACCTAGAAGAAGGATATGATTGGTTAGTGCTAGGAACCAACACAAGCCCACGATAGATTAATAAGTTAATTGGTTAGTTTAAGGAATAGAATCAAAGTTGAGAAAAGACCTTCCCTTTTTCTTCCTGCCTTGAAAACACGTTCTCACCCTGTTTGCTTGTGGGCTCTCTAAGAAGCCATACAGCTCTAATGGCTGCCAGGGGCCCAGCAGCAGCATCAGGTCTAACTGGGGGCTCCAGATGTTGGTCTCAGTGCAGCACTAGCCTGGGTGCAACCAAAAAGTTTATACTGGTCAGATAGGGACAGGGAAAACTGTACTGAACTATAGCATGGAATTCCTGAACATTGGTTTTTGCACTGGACTTAATAAAGACCAGATGGACTTTTTCCATGATTCAATGAACATAAATGAGAGGCTGGGAACCTGTGGAAAGCCTTCCATTTCAGCCCGGAATACTTCTTACCACGAAAGCTTCACAACCCCCGTACATGAGTCCTTTGGAATGCTTTTCCTGAGACTCCATAAATAAGACCATTTTCACCACAACAGTTTAACGTAAGAGAAATTTATTTCTCACTTACAACATGCCAACTTGGTGGAGAATTTTGTGAGGTGGAGGTGTGCTCTGTTTCACTAACTCTTTCAGGGACTGAGGCTGATGGAGTCTGTGCAATCTTTTTTTGTGGCTCCAAGGACACCCTTGATGGCCACATAGATGGGAGAAAAGGCACTCCTGCTTTTATATCACTCAGGCTCAGAAGTGACACTAGTCATTTCTGACACATTCTGTTGGTATGAAATAGTCACATGGTCTAGCTACAGGGAAGCATGGCTGGAAAGTGTAGGTCTGGCTGGGCCGTCACAACTTAGTAAGAGCTCTAACCCTGAAAGGAGCATGGGTCTTTGAAAGGCAGTTATATCTGCCACATTGTTGACCTTAGGCAACTTATTTTCTTTTAGGGAGCTTAGTTTCCTTACCTATAAATATGAATGATTAGTACAATCCCCTCATCATTGTGGTCATGAATCAATGACTTGAAACATGCAAAGTGTGGGCTAGGACTTAGACAGAGTAAGGGCTCAGAATATCAATTTTTTTTATCATTTCTTGAGAACCCATTTTGGATAATATCGATATAATCCTCACCACCATCCATGATATGCAGATAATCATTACACCTGCCTTACAGAGAAACAGGATAAAATTCAGAGAGGGGAAGTGAATGAGCTGTGGCCCACAAGTAGAGAGCAACAGAATCAGGCTGAGTAGCCAACAGAAATGTACACCAAGAACTGTCAAACTTTTTACTAAGAAACCCCACAACCAACTTTTGCTTTTGCCAATTGAAAGAGAAAGAGCTCCCAGGACGGTTACCTTATTCTCCCGATTTCCCTCCCTGGCTGGGCCTCTGCCAGCCTTATCACTCTTATCCTCCACCACTCTCCCTCTTAGCCCCTACAGTCCAACATTTGCTTTCTTTCTAACCCTCACATATACCCAGTATGATCCCACCGCAGGGCCTTTGCATCTGCTCTCACCTAATCCTAGAATAACCCTGCCACCTGTCTCTCATGACAGGCTTTTTCTTTTCACTCTGCTTGCAGCTCAAAGGTGACCTCCTCCTCAGGCAGGCCTCCCTGATTCCAATTCAGTCACTTACATTCACATGACTTGTTCAACACCCAGCACCATTTAAGATTTGTTTGTGCTCACGTATTTGTTTAGTGTCTTGTCTCTCTCATTAGGCTGTGAGCACAACAAAGCATGGCTCTCGTTCTCTGGATTATCTGTATCCCCAGTGACGAGGACAGTGCCTGGCACAAAGTCTAGCCTTCGTACGTGCTTGTTAACTAAAAGAAGACATTTAGTGGGTGACCTGTGACCCTATGTGCCTCTTTGTCAATCTTCTTTCCCTTCTACTTCCAGGGACCCTATTTCAGGCCAGGCACAACTTCAGAGGGCACCACTCACACACAACTCTGTGACTCATTGGGGAGGTGACAGCATTTCAGGAGTGCACAACATATATAAATATAGTGATGGCTCTGTTGCCATGTTTCCCTCCTCTTCATTCATTAATTCATCCATTCATTCATTCACTCAATCTGTAAATATCTACTGAATACTCATGATAAACCAAGCTAATGATTCAGACAGTGGAGATAAAGAAAACACCTTTGTGCTAGTGTGGCAAATTTGGAACTTACAAACAAAATAAAAATAAAATTTATATCAATGTCAAAAACTAAACCTCATTGTGATGTAAGTATTTATTTTGCTTTCTTCTCTATTGTTGTTCTCACCCTTTCTTTTCACCTTTTGAGCCTCTGTATTCCTAACAAATGCCCCTGGTCCTCTCCTGTCTCCCTCCTATCCTATGAGCTAAGCTGGTTGCACACTCCTGCAAAACCAATTGTAAAATATTTAGAGATCTGGGAATCTAGTTGTTAAACTGTTGATAGCTTCAAATACAGAGGTAGCAGGAATATTAGCATCATAGTTATAGCCCAACCTTATGAGGCAAGAGCTATTGATGCTATTTTATTGGAAAGCTCATTTTCTAGCATTTCACTGTTCCCACCTGTTTCTAGCAGAGAAATTTTGCTTTATCAAGGAATACTCGAGGTCTCCCAGTGCTAAGCAGCCTCCCCCTGTCATACCTTAGCTCTCTCCTGGGCAGCAGGAACGGGAGACTCTAAGCCAATGCTGTGTTGGCAGGGGAGAGACAGAACAAGGAGAAGGAGTCAAAAAAGCATGAGAAAAGGTCGTAAAAAAAGGCATAAAAATGAAAACAAGAGGTTAAAAAAAGAGAAAGAAAGGAGAAGTAGGAATCTGTTGGGGGCTGAGCTTAGAGTAACAAAATCTTGGGAACCAGCCAAGACTCACTACGCAGTGTCCTCACAGGCGGTTGGGCCATCTCCCCACCTGGGACTGGGAGGTGGTCAAGCTGCCAAGAGAAATGAGAAATGGCCATCCTGAACCATGAAGATGATGCCGTGGAGACCCATACAGGAGACTGAAGAGGAACAAAGGCTGTATGTGGACCAAAGGGGGGTGGTGGTCAGAATGTCTGAGTTTTTAACTGTTGAGATCTCTGGGGCCAGAATCCCAGGTCTTAGGGAGGAGGGATGCATGGACTCTTCAGTCTGAGGGAAGAGGAAGGACTCAAATTTCTCAGCTTTAAGCTAGTTGGACTAAGGGAGCGGCCTCAGTGTCCTTTTGCAAGGATATCTATTCCGCACCCCTTTCCTGTCTGCCTTGGGTAAGAGCAGCTATAAAAGGCTCAGTTTCCTCGGGACAAAAAGAAACAGCAAAATACTTCTAACTGCCTTGACCATGATACCAGCACTGCTGACAGCCGTCCTAGGTCTCACCCTGCAGGTGCCCCATGAGTGAACACACCAACATGGGGTGGGGCATTTCCCGGGAAGGTGAGCCAAGACAAATTTGCTGTTTCTATCTCAGTGGTGCAGGCCCTGACCTGTGAGTGGGGAACCCTGAAGTCTATGAAGAACACAACAGAACTGCCCTTCCAGTGGACGGCTGGCAGGGAGGTCTGCAGGGATGGCCAGGGTTGCCAAGACATGCTGATGCTCATTGAGAATTGTGAGAGGGGACCCAAAATCCCAACCCTGACCCCCATCCTCACCTGTGCAGATATCCCTTCCCTGACCAGCCCTGCTAGCTTTCTCTGTGGAGACCCAGAGACACCTCCCCATAGAGCAGGAGCTGTCCCTCCCACCAGCAGGTGCACGCCTTCAGGTGCCCAGTACCCTCCTCTCCAGACTCTCAGCACAGTCATACCTTTCCTCTAGGACACTGGAGTCCTGATCCTCACCTGGTCTCTTTCTCTGTCACTTAGAACCCCGAGTGCTTCTAGTAATCAACAAGGGCTGTACCCAGAGAAAGGATCAAGAGACCCAGGTACCATGCACAGGGCAGTACCTGGCCTCTCCGTCATCTTCTACACGCATGTGTGTCACCACAATGATTTCTGCAGTAATGTGTCAGCACCCTCCTGCTCTGGACTCTGACCACCACTGCAGGTGCAGACAAGGAGGGAGAGGAGGAAAGGAGAGGAGAAACGTTGTGGGAGGAGTGGATCACAGAGGAACTGTTCATTTAGATCCCAGTGCTGTCCCAGGGCCTGACACATAGTTTCTAAGATCAATTTTTGTCATGGATTCCACCCCTGCAGACATTCACCACAGAGAAGGACCAGTCTGACGGAGTAACTCAGCAGAGGGAGACAAGTCTTAGTCCAGCCCCTGGTCCCCACTCCAAGATGGGAAACTGAGAAAGACGCTTCAGGGCTCCATCAGGGCCTGGCCTGAGGAATCCTCACAGTGAAGTGAAGCTTGAGCAACCCCTCCCCAGACCTCTGTCCCAGGGATCCTGATTCCTAATTCCCCGGGAACCTGAGACAGGTTGGGTTTGGTCTCCTGGGAAAGGCTGACTGATACCAAGGTTTCCCAAGTGCCAAAGTCACAAACTCCTGAACTGGTCACAAGCCAGGGCTCAGCCCCCAGGAACCACATCTGGCCAGGAATGGAGCCTGCTCTTTCACCTGAGACTGGGTTGGGTGTAGAGAGCTCAATGGACCAGGTCACCAGGCCATTTGTGGACTACCCTAGGGGCCTTAGCAGAGTCCAGAGGATGGTCACCATCCTCAGGTCGAAACAGGAAAGAGAAGTTTCAGCAGCTTCCTGCCCACCAAGGATCAGGCCCGGGGATTCTGCCTTGCACTCAATCAATGACAAATGCCTCTTATTTCAGCAGCTCTTGTACCCCGAAACTTAAGTCACTGCTGTGAATATTATATGGTTAGTATACTGATAACCTGGAAGCCAAATGGTCACCTTTTTTTACTGAGAGGAAATTGAGGCACAAGGTGATACTGCCGCTAAAGAAAAGTCACACAGGCCAAGAGAAAGAAGCTGGTCAGTCTGCAGCCATAGCCTTGTTCCCTCCTTCACCCTATGGGGCTTATTTAGTGTCTGTGGATCCCTGGACCAACCATTGGTTCAAACTGTTTGTATTTTAGGCCTCCTCAGCTCATAGTGATGAATTCTGGTCTGGATAGTGACAGAAAATGGAGAATTAATCTGTCCTGACTCTAGAACCAAATTTCCTGCAGTTACATTCAGAGTCGGTGCTGGGAGCACCCAGACCTCTCACTCAGGGGGCTGATCCACACCTCCCTGCCCTGGACTTGAATCCCTTCCTTCTTGTTTCCTGCTGTGTGAGTGTCACTGCCACTGGACAGAAAGGAAAGGACTGTGCTTCTCACTCCCCACTCTCCACCTGCAACCAGCTCAGGGACAACATGTAACAGACACTCAGTTGCTTTTGATGAATTAGGAGGAAATAAATGGTGATTTACTGAATGAATGAGTGAATGAATGAATAAATGAATGAATGATCCAAAATCTCTTCAGAGACTGAAATTGGATGTAGAATTCTTACAAATCTGGCCACATGGGACAGGCTTTCTGTCCCTTCAGGGGTGAGATCCATGTCTCAGATGCCTTTCTGCTCTCTAGAGAAATATTCTTTCCTGCAATTGCTCCTATGTCTTAAGTATGAAGAAAAATTTTTACATATGCAAGAATTTTATCTTTTTTTCAAATTTCTGTCACATAACCACCAACCATAAATGGTCCAAAAGAGGCAAATTTCACGAAGTCCATCTCCCCTCTTTCCATCCATCCCCTTGTCTGCATTTGCAGAAGCCCTCACCTGCCCTCAGCAGAGAAAGAATGACTTTAATGCCCACGTGAAGATCACATGGTTCTGCTGCCACAATCAGCTCCTCTTGTCCCCTGGACTTTTCTAGCTCATTTCTTGAGCTCTGCTCTATATTACTGGCTCACTGGCTCATGTTCAGTCACCTTGCTTTGGGAGGACGTGACCCACCCCTTGCCCCTGGCACCTGAGTAATCAGCTAAAACCAGCTTGCTCCCTCTCCCCATGTGTTATTTCTGTTGGAACCCCAGGCTCGAGGTTGTGGTAGGAAATGGTGCCTCACAGATACACCCCAGCTCTGGGCAATGGAGGCTGTGCAGCTGTAAGGGATGGTACCTGGTCAGCAAAGTGGTCAGCGGTCAGTGAAGAGCTAGCTGTGTAGGGTGATCTCTGAATCCCTGTCCTGTGTCGTTCCATGACCAAACACTGATACTTAACTGACAGCTGAGAAAGTCTGTGCTTTCCCCCAGACGTAGAGCTGGAGGCCTTACATTCTCTGAGCACCCAGATCCCCATGCATCTGTCTTGAGATACACGGATCTGCCTCATTTTTTAAAGGACTCAAGTTGGCTGAGAGGCGAGAGATGCCAACTGTGATTGAAGAAGCCTTTAGAAAATTCAAAGGAACCACATGAGGCCATCTCTCTCCTCCCTGCACAGCTGAGTTACCCAAACTCAACATCACAAGCAGGAAGTTCGACCCTGAGAGTTTTGTTTCTCTTTTCCGAATAGAAGTCATGCTGAGTATCTTTTTCTGTGCTTATTGGCCATCTGTATATCTTGTTGGAAAATTGAGTATTCAAGAGCTTTGCCTATTTTTCAATCAGGTATTTAGTTTTGTAATTGCTGAGTTTGCACTTGTTTGGATATTCTTGATATTAACCTCTCATCTTATTTATAATTTGCAAAATATAGCCTTTCATTTCATTGGCCATATTTCATTCTGTTGTGTCCTTGACAAACACAGCTTTTCATTTTGAAAAAATCTTATTTATTTAAATTATTCTTTCTTTTTTGCAAGTGTTCTTAATGTCATACTCAAAAACTTATTGCCAAATCCAGTGTCATAACACTTTCTTCTATATTTTCTTCTAAGAGTTTTATAGTGTTATAGCTTACCTTTGGGATTTGATCCATTTTTTCTTAACGTTTGTTTATGGTATAAGGAAAGGTCCACTTGATTCGTTTGCATGTGGATATTGCTGTTCAACACCATTTGTTGAGAAGACTGTGATATCTCCACGGAACAGTCTTGACTTTATTGTTGAAACATTTGATTGTGTCTTCTGATGAACAATGGTTTTTAAGTCACTATCACAATATTGTTAACTTAGGCTGTATAGTAAGATTTGAAATGAAGAGGTGTGAGACTTCCAATTTCATTCTCCTTTTTAAAATACTTGCAACTATTAAGTGTCCATTGAAATTCCATAAAAACTTTTGATGGGTTTATTTATTTTCACAACAATGTCAATGGCATTTTGATAGGGATTGTATCAAATATGTAGTTGGGGTCTTCCAATCCATGAACATGGATGTTGTTCTTTCTAGTTGTTTCTTCTTTACTTTCTTTCAGAAACACTTGGTAGTTTTCAGTGTGTACATCTTCTAACTCCTTGGTTCAGTTTATTCCTAATATTCTATATTGTTTTCTGATGGTGTTATAGTGGGACTCTTCCTGGTTTCATTTTGAATTTGTTCATTATTGTTGCAAAACAATAGAAATGATGTTGAGTGTTGATTTTTATCTCCTGCAACTTCACTGAATTTCTTCTGATAGTCTTTGTGTGTGGTGGGGGTGCAGAATCTTTAAGGTTTTCTACATATAAGATTATGTTGTCTGTTAGAGGAGAGAATTTTTCTTCTTTATTCCTAATTTGGATACCTGTAATTTCATCTTCTTGTCTAATTGTTTTGCCCCAAATTCCAGTATTATGTTGAATTAGCGCAGAAATCAGCATTGTTGATTTTTTTTCACAATCTTATTAATGTTTTTGAAGTTTCTCTATAAATTATTGTTTTAGCTGTGAGATTTCACATATGACTTTTATTATATCAAGTAGTTTTGTTCTATCTTTATAGTCACTGCCTTTTGTTACAAACATAACCCCTTCTCCTAGAGATTTATTTCACCATGATATTCAATCTACAGGGTAGGAAGTAAACTGCAATTCAGAATGAAAGATATTTTGGAAGAAACTTCTCCAAGTCAAGGTCATAAAGTCTGGGTGGGCCATCTTTATTGCCTAATAAATTATGTAACAAGAGGTAAATATCTTCCCTCTTACTGTAAAGTTCCTTTGGCTCTAGAGGTGGCCAGAGGTGGCAAACAAGCCTTTCTCAGCATATACAGAAGTTTACATGAGAAGAGGAACCTGATCTTTTTTGAAGTCAAAGAAAGTTCTAGAAAAGGATCAATGAAAACTCATGAGAGAAAAATTCCATGTAATGATGATGTGATAAGATACCTGAGTTGAAAAAGGGTTTTCTATGCTGATATAGCAGAGATGTCCATGGGAATAGGTCAGGGGTCACCCTGGGGTTATCTGGATTCAGAGGAGAGACTGAGCCCTTTTCTTACATATTGTCATCTGAACAAAGAAAAACCTCCTTCTGCAGAGGTCAGGACAATACCCCTGTGAACTTTACAGAGCTCTCTGTGGAGTGTGAATGTGTGGAGTGTGAACACATATTGCTGATGTGTTCCCATTCATTTATCTTTGCCTTCACTTCTCTTACCTTTGGAGTCAAAATCATAAAATGCTCTTTAAAACCCAGGTCCATGACTTTAGTACCTATGTTTTTTTCTATGTACTTATTGTTTCAGGTTTTATATTTAGGTCTTTGATCCATTTTGAATTAATTTTAGTACAAGGGGACAAACTGTAGTTGAGTTTCATTCTTTTGCATGTGGCTTTCCAGTTTTCCCAGCACCATTTGTTGAAGAGGCTTTCTTTTCTCCATTGCGTGTTGTTGGCCCCTTTATTTATTTATTTATTTATTTATTTATTTATTTATTTTAAATAATTTTATTTTTTTAATGGGGTGACATCAATAAATCAGGATACATATATTCAAAGATAACAAGTCCAGGTTATCTTGTCGTTCAATTATGTTGCATACCCACCACCCAAAGTCAGATTGTCCTCTGTCACCTTCTATCTTGTTTTCTTTGTGCCCCTCCCCACCCCCTATCCCTCTCCCTTTCCCCCCTCCCCCCTGTAACCACCACACTCTTATCAATGTCTCTTAGTTTCACTATTATGTCCCACCTACGTATGGAATAATACAGTTCCTGTTTTTTTCTGATTTACTTATTTCGCTTCGTATCATGTTATCAAGATCCCACCATTTTGCTGTAAATGTTCCGATGTCATCATTTCTTATGGCTGAGTAGTTTTCCATAGTGTATATGTGCCACATCTTCTTTATCCAGTCATCTATTGATGGGCTTTTTGGTTGTTTCCATGTCCTGTGTTGGCCCCTTTATTAAAAATGATTTGACCATATCTATGTGGTTTTATTTCTGGACTTTCTATTCTGTTCCATTGGTCTGAGTGTCTATTTTTCTGCCAATACCATGCTGTTTTGATTGTCGTGGCTCTATAATATAATTTGAAGTCAAGTATTGTAATGCCCCCAGCTTCATTCTTTTTCCTTAAGATTGCTTTGGCTATTCAGGATTTTTTATAGTTCCATGTAAATCTGGTGATTTTTTGATGCATTTATTTTAAAAATGTCATTGGAATTTTGATGGGAATTGCATTAAATTTGTATATTGCTTTGGGTAATATGGTCATTTTGATTATATTTATTCTTCCTATCCAAGAACAGGAAATATTTTTTCATTTCATTGTATCTTTTTCGATTTCCCTTAACAATGCTTTGTACTTTTCGTTATATAGGTCCTTTACATTCTTTGTTATGTTTATTCCTAGGTATTTTATTTTTTTTGTTGCAACCATGAAGTGGCTTATTTTTTTGAGTTCATCTTCTAATGTTTTATTATTGGCATATAGAAATGCCATGGAGTTTTGTATATTAATTTTGTATCCTGTGACTTTACTGTATTGGTTTATTATTTCTAGTAATCTTTTTGTGGAGTCTTTGGGGTTTTCTATGTATAGGATCATATCATCTGCAAAAAGTGAAACCTTTACTTCTTCTTTTTCGATATGGATGCCATTTATATCTTTACCTTGTCTGATTGCTCGGGCTAGAACTTCAAGCACCACGTTAAGTAAGAGTGGAAGGAGTGGACAACCCTGTCTTGTTCCTGATTTAAGGGGAAAAGTCCTCAGTTTTATACCATTTAATATGATGTTAGCTGATAATTTATCATAAATGGCCTTTATCATGTTGAGATATTTTCCTTCTATACCCATTTTGTTGAGTGTTTTAAACATAAAATTGTGTTGTATTTTATCGAATGCCTTTTCTGCAACTATTGATAGGATCGTGTGGTTTTGTTTTTTTGTTTTGTTGATATGGTGTATTACGTTAACTGTTTTACTTATGTTGAACCATCCTTGAGATTCTGGGATGAATCCCACTTGATCATGATGTATTATTTTTTTAATATGTTGTTGTATTCAATTTGCTCGTATTTTGTTTAGTATTTTAGTATCTTTATTTGTTAGAGATATTGGTCTGTAGTTTTCTTTTTCTGTGCCATCCTTGCCAGGTTTCGGTATGAGGGTTATGTTGGACTCATAAAATTTGTTTGGAAGTATTGCTTCTTCTTCAATTTTTTGGAAGACTTTGAGTACAATAGAAACCAAATCTTCTCTGAATGTTTGATAGAATTCACTAGTATAGCCGTCAGGCCTGGACTTTTATTTTTGGGGAGGTTTTTAATAGTTTTTTCTATTTCCTCCCTGCTTATGGGTCTGTTTAGGCTTTCTGCTTCTTCATGACTCAGTCTAGGAAGGTTATATTGTTCTAGAATTTATCCATTTCTTTTAGATTGTTGAATTTGGTGGCATATAATTTTTCATAATATTCTACAATAATTCTTTGTATATCTTTGATATCTGTGGTGATTTCTCCTCTTTCATTTTGGATTTTGTTTATATGAGTCCTTTCTCGTTTTTCCTTGGTGAGTCTTGCCAAGGATTTGTCAATTTTGTTGATCCTTTCAAAGAACCATCTTCTTGTTTTATTAATTTTTTCTATAGTTTTTCTGTTCTCTATTTCATTTATTTCTGCTCTACTTTTTATCATTTCCTTCCTTAGTCTGGTTTTGGGTTGTCTTTGTTTTTCTTTTTCTATTTTCTTAAGGTGAGAAGTTAAGTGGTTTATGTGTGCTTTCTCTTGTTTGTTCATATAGGCCTGAAGTGATATGAATTTGCCTCTTATTACTGCTTTTGCTGCATCCCAGAGATTCTGATATGTTGTATTTTCATTTTCATTTGTATATATCTTTTGAGCTCTGTGCTTATTTCTTCTTTGACTCACTCATTTTTTAAAAGTATGTTGTTTGCTTTCTAGCTTTTTTGTGGGGTTTTTTACCTCTTTTTTGCAGTTGAATTCTAGTTTCAAGGATTTATGATCAGAAAATATGTTTGATACAATTTCAATTTTTCTGAATTTGCTGATCTTATTTTTTGGCCCAATATATGGTCAATTCTTGAGAATGTTCTATGTACACTAGAGAAAAATGTATACTCTGTCACTTTGGGATGAAATGTTCTGTCAACGTCTATCATATACAACTGCTCTAGTGTTTCACTTAAGGTCAATATTTTTTTATTGATTTTTTGTTTCAATGAACAATCTAGAGCCGTCAGCGATGTATTGAGTTCTCCAAGTATGATTGTATTTTTGTCAGTTTTTGTTTTTAGGTCAGTCTGTCTTATATATTTTGGTGCTCCTTGGTTTGGTGCATATATATTAAGAAGTGTTATGTCTTCTTGACTCAGTGTTCCCTTAATCATTATGAAACGACCATTTTTGTCTCTGATTACTTTTGTTGTCTTGTAGTCAGCATTGTTAGATATGGGTATTATTACACTTGCTTTTTTTTGGATGGTATTTGCTTGGAGTATTGTTTCCAGCCTTTCACTTTGAATTTTTTTTTATCCTTGTTGCTTAGATGTGTTTCTTGTAGGCAGCATACAGTTGGATTTTCTTTTTTAATCCATTCTACTACTCTGTGTCTTTTTATTGGTGAGTTTAATCCATTTACATTTAGTGTAATTATTGACACTTGAGGGTTCCCTATTGCCATTTTATATATTGTTTTCTGTTAGTTTTCTATCTTGTTTGATTCTTCTCTTTTATTTTTCTATCATTTGTTTTTTGTTTGGTTGTAATCCATACTTTTTTCCTCTCTTACTACCTTTTTTTAAGTCATGTGCTTCTCTGGTGGTTTTTTCAGGCGTGGTTAACATTAAGTAATGAAAAGGGTACCTACCATGCTCATTGTAGTACACTATCTTATGGGAGCTTCTGTACTCCATAATTTTTTACTACTGTTAATCTTTGTCCTCTCCCCTTTTTTGTTTTTGTTGTCACTGTTTAAATTTGGTTTTATTGTGTTCTTGGTTGAGCTTTTACTTGTGGTTTTGTTTTGTTTTTTTCTTTGTATCTGGTTGGTTGGAAAACCCTTTAATATTTCCTGAAGTGGGGATTTTCTTTTTCTTTTTTTTATAAATAAATTTTTATTTTAATGGGGTGACATCAATAAATCAGGGTACATATATTCAAAGAAAACATGTCCAGGTTATCTTGTCATTCAATTCTGTTGCATACCCATCACCCAAAGTCAGATTGTCCTCCATCACCTTCTATCTAGTTTTATTTGTGCCCCTCCATAACCTCCTTCCCTCCCCCTGCTCCCCGTAAGCACCACACACTCTTGTCCATGTCTCTTAGTCTTGTTTTTATATCCCACCAATGTATGGAATCCTGCAGTTCTTGTTTTTTTCTGATTTATTATTTCACTCCATATAGTGTTATCAAGATCACACCATTTTGTTGTAAGTGACCCGATGTCATCATTTCTTATGGCTGAATAGTATATCGTGGTGTATATGTGCCACATCTTCTTTATCCAGTCTTCTAATTTTTTTTACAGTGATTAAAGCCTTTAAGCAAACTCTTGGCCAATACAGCAAGAATCCATAACAGAGTAGTGTCCTTAACATGTTCACCAAGTCCAAGTTGGCCCCAACACCATGCCAAATCCCTAAAAAATGCAACCCAACCCCAGTTCAGTCTGTTAGGAGCTTTCCCAAGGAGCAGGAGTCTAGGAAAAGTCCACATCCAGGAAAAGTTTGCATGGCACTGGAATTGTTGTCACAATTCTATACTTTGCAGCTCACATCCAAGTCCCAATGACCGCTGCTTCTAGCTGGGGAATTTTCTGAAGATAAATTCCCTCATCTTTTCTGTATCTTTGAATGTTTTTATTTCTCCTTCATATTTGAAGGATAGCTTTGATGGGTTTAGTATTCTTGGCTGGAAGTTCCTCTCTTTCAAAACTTTAAATATTGGGGTCCACTTTCTTCTAGCTTGTAGAGTTTCTGCTGAGAAATCCAATGATAATCTAATAGGCCTTCCTTTATATTCTGTATTCTTCTTTTCCCTGGATGCCTTGAGAATTTTTTCTTTGTCATTGGTTTGTGTCAATTTCCTATGATGTGCCTTGGAGTAGGTTTGTTGGGGTTAAGATAACTCGGTGTCTGTTTTCTCTTTGAATTCAAGGTTTTAGTTCTTTCCACAGGCTTGGGAAGTTCTCATTTATTATTTGCTTGAATATGTTCTGCATTCCATTTTCTCTCTCTTCTCCTTCTGATATACCTATTATACTTATGTTACTCTTTTTGATGGCATCAGACAATTCCTGTAAGGCTTTCTCATTTTTTAAAATTTGTAAGTCTCTCTCCTCTTCTCTCTGTTGTGCCTCAAGTTGCTTGTCTTCTATGTCACTAATCTGCTTTTCTATCTGGCCTCTTCTGTTAGCTAAGCTTGTTACCTCATTTTTCAGTTCATGAATTGAGTTTTTCATCTCTGTTTGATTTGTTTTCATAGTTTCAATTTCCTTGGTAATATATTCTTTGTGTTCATTGAGTTGTTTTTTGAGCTCCCTAAATTGCCTTTTTGTGTTTTCTTGTATATCTCTGAGAATTTTAAGGATTTCTATTTTAAATCCTTTGTTGTTTAACTTTAAGGTTTCCAATCTATTAAATATTTTTTTCTATAGATTTTTCCTCACCTATCAGTGCTACATCTCTGTCTTTTGTATTTATGATATTCTATTTCTTTTTCCTTAATGGCATTTGTGGGTGGTTTTGTTAATACCACTAATGAGAATTAATAAGGAATAAAAAGTTTAAAAAAGACAATAACAAATAATTTTAAAAATTATTATTATTTCTTCTTTTTTTTATTCTTTCCTTCATTGAGAAAAGACCATGAAAAACTGAGAATTATATTGTGCTAAATGGAACAAAAACTACCTATAACAGGGCCTGAGTTGGGGAGAAGTGATAAAGGGGAAAAAGAAGGTAGGGACCCACAAAATGCAAAAAAGGAAAAAATTTGGATCAAGAACAAAACAATTTGCTTGTAAATGATGGTCAACTGAGAGATATAGTGAAAGGGATAAGAGGAAAACAAGAAAAAGAAAAAAATACTATTGTATTAAGTGAAACAAAAACTACATAAAATAGAGAGCCAGAGTTGGGGGAATGCTAATGAGTTAAAAAGTGAGTAAAAAGTATGCAAAATGCCACAAAGAAAATATTTGAATCCAAAATAAAATAATTTGTTCGTGACTGAGGATCTAATGAAAGGAAAAGTAAAGGAGAAAAGAAGAAACTAAGTAAGAAGGAAAAAATAAAAAGGAAAAAAGAAAAAAGGAAAAAAAAGGAGAGAGTTAAGGGTTTTGGAGTGTAACCCTCATAGAGAGAAAGAAAAAGAAAAGAAAAAGATGGGAAATGTAACACTTATGGGAAATGTAGTTCAAGATCAAGAGAAAAGAATAAGATGAACAGCAAATAAAAGGATCAAGGTGGAAGAAAAAGAAAAAAATAATAAAGATAAGATGAAAGAAACAAAAAAAGTGGAAAAAGTTATAAAGACTGTTAAAGACTGTGGATTTTTCTTCATTTTGAGAGGTTCTCTTCTTACTTTTTCTTTCCTCCCCTTCTTCCTGGTCAGTGGCTCTGTACCCCAGGCTCTGCCCCTGTGACATGCTTAGGTAGAAATTTGCAGTTGATGTGTCTCTATGGCAATGTCATATACTAGGCCTCAGTCTCGTTGGTAGTCGGGCTTGTTAGTATTTGCAGGCTCCAACAGTGGGAGAGTCCGTTTTCCCAGAGCCTCTCTCCTAGTCTCTCCTTCCTGAATTAGCAGCCTGATGATCCAGCTATGAGGTTGCCACTGCCACTGCCTGGAGATTAGGAGGCTCAAAGAGCTGGCAGATCCCCACTCTATCCCCACTCAGCTAAGGGTTCTGAGTAAAGCTCTGTCAGTCAGAGCTACCAGCATAATCAGGCAAGGCTGGGAGCCAATTTCTCTCAAGGTTTCTTTCTATGAGCCTCCATGTATTTCTAGTATGTCTCAGCACTCTGTGGGACAACTCTCCCCAGGCTTTTTGCACTTTATAACCTATATTGACTGAGAAGAAGATGCCCTAGTCGCTGCCTGCAGAACAGGAGGTCTTAAAAGCTTCCAAGTCCCTCTTTTTAGTGCACATCCCTGAGTATGAAAGCTCTGCCAATCAGAGCCACCAGCTTAAGCAGGAAGGGGGCATGTTGAATTCTGTTCAGTTCCCCAAGTATATCTAGTTAAATTTGCCCTAGCATTCCATGGGATTGCTTTCTGCAGGCTTCTTTCTTGTTAAAAAACCTACAACCTAACCTATCTAACTTCTGCAGTGTTCTCTGAGGTTTTTTCCGTAGGAATGTGTTTTTCAACCCGTATCGGCTGACAGGAAGTTGCTCCGCTCCTACGTGCAGAGTAAGAGGCACTAAAAAATATCACATCTCTGGTCTTAGATCGCTAATCTGAGAGAGACCTGGTCAACTAGAGCCGCGTAAGCCAGTTGGGCGGTGAGCAGATTTTGGCTTAAGCTTATTTCAGTGATTGGATCTGCATATCTGCTCCAGAGACAGTCTGCAAGCTGCCTGCATGCCCCTCCCTCAGCACTTCCATATTTTTTCTTCCCTGGGATATTAGCCTGAATGGTTGGGTGAGGAGCCCCGCCAGCCCAAAAAAGTTCGGAAGTAGGGAAATTTGCTTTCACACATTCGCCATGCACTGTGGCTTGTGGAGCAGGGACTACTCTGAGACTCTGCTCACAGCTCATGCAGAAGCCTCTGACCTTGCCCCTCTGTCCAGGAACACAGGCACCCATGCCCGGGGTGCTAGGAGGAACGTCTTGCACACTGTCCGCGCTTGCTGAACCAGGATATCAGGGGTAATGGTGGCTGTCGCTCGAGCACCTTTGCCGGGGTCCTGCACCGACATTAGCTTGCATCGACTGAGTCACTGCGGACACACTTTCCTCAGCTTGAATGTCTGTGCCCCAGCCCGGCTTCCTCCATGCCCCCAGGCCCCACTCTCTCTCAGTTCCAAGTGAAAGCAGCCCTTTCTCAGGTTAGTGAGAAAGGCAGAGTGTTTCATTCTCCATCTTATTTCCTTCAGTGTTGATTATATATTTAGCCAACTTTTTGCCCAATCATACCTTCTTGTTCAGTGTGTGGGACTTCCAGATGCTACAGGGATAGATTTTTTTTGTCTCTGGTTGTAGAACTTGTTGAAATTTTGAGAAGAGGTATTGGGAGCTCTCCTCACGGTGCCATTTCTCTGATGTCACTCCAACTGTGTGCTTTTAGCTCCTATTTCAATGATGGTTTTTCATATATATATGATTTAATTGCCAGCCTCTCAATTTTATTCCATTGGTTTGTATATCTGGTTTTGTTTTGCCACTACCATTCTATTTTTTTTTTTTGGTGGATTATCAGCTATAATCCTAGCTTGCACCCAGCAGACAAGAAATACACACAGTGGGAAGATACTTCCCTTTCTATTCAGGGCTCCCAAAGCCACTGACACATCTGAGTTTTCTAGAATCAAAGGTTTCTAGCTCACAAGCCTTATTCACCTCTGTTTCTGAATCTCCTTCTCTCTACACAAACTCTGCACAAAATGGCTTCTCCTTCAGCACTTTGCCATCTTGGTTGCCTCTCTTCTCCTCCATAAAGTCTTTTTTTGCTCTCTCCTCTAATGCTAATTTCAGGAACTGAGAGAGAGAGAGCTCTCAGTCCCTGCCTTACTTTTTTATTTTTTATTTTTATTTTTTTCCATAAAAGAGTAGTATCTTTAACATGTTTACCAAGTCCAAGTTGGCCCCATCACCATGCCAAACTCCTGAAAAATGCAACCCAACCACAGTTCAGTCTGTTAGGAGCTGTCACAGGGAGCAGGAGTCCAGGAAACGTCTACATCCAACAAAAGTCCTCATGGCACTGGAATTGTTGTCACCATTCTATACTTTGTAGCTCATGTCCAAGCCCCAATGACCACTGCTTCTAACTGGCAATGATTCAGGTAGACTGGAAAAGCCATTTGTAGCATGTGTGAATATGGAGCTTCTGTTCTCCTCTGCCTGGAGAGAGGAGACCAGGTTGCTTTTCCCTGGAGCTCTGCGACTGTGGCATGGTAAAGAGAACCATGGGATACACTAAGCTGGGTGGCAAAGGTAGATTCATAATAGAAGTTGGCAAAAGGGGGAAAGAGAGCTCTAAATTAGGAGTAGGTCCCAGCCTGAAATATGAGTGGGACGTTGAGGTAGGAGGGATAAAGGAAACACTATATTTTAAGCAAAGCAGCAGAAAATAGGACTATCAACACCCACAACAGAGATCTTTGAGGGAAGAATAAAAAACCTGACTATTCAGGCAAAACATAGTTAAGTGGCCCTTGTGCAAATGAGATCAGTTTACCTGCTTCTTGGAAGAAATACCCTAGGCTCATCCACAGTGTCATAGATGGGACTGACGGCCCTGGGCACCTTTAGCCTTCAGTGGCTAACCCCAGCATTCTGGGCAAGGTTAGGTCATAGGTGGCTGGAGCAGGGCTGGAAGAGACTGAACCCTCCCTTAGAGGAGCGAGAGGGAAGCCTACCTTCCAGTGTTCCTGTTTCCTCACAACAGAGGCATGTAAGCCTGGCAGGCTTTAGCTCAATGACCTTCCTTTCCACTATTGAAGCAGGACCCAGATGGCATCCTATGAGACCCCTTTGGGGCGTTGGAGCCTTAAAGGGTGTATCCTAAAAGCTGGTAGTTCCCCTGATCTCTATTGGGCTTTTTATGCCTCTAGCTATCTTAAAAGCCATGCTCAGAAGATCTCGCTGAGGGGTTTGAGGATCCCCATCTGCCTATATAAATCTTTTCCATATATCTGGAGCTATTTGGAAAAAGACAAAACAGTGTTATTAGCTGGATCTAATATAGAAGGTAGTAGTTTGCAGGCGAAAAACATTTGGTATCTCCTGTTCATCAGCATTCAAAAGAAATATAATTTTTTTTAAGTAAGAAGCATGATATGGTAGACCCATAGGAGTTCCAGGATATGACTACTTCCTTTTAAATTTTTTTTAATTGACCTTAAAATGTTTGCTGAGTACACTTTAATAATACCTTAATTTTAAAGATTGTAAGCATGACAAAATATAGTAAATGCTTTTGCTCCATATGCAGGATCATTTTCAGTTTAGCCAGTTTAGGAAATCCAATAATAGAACAATGCATACAGATAATGAGCTATAACATGCTTAGCAGCCTCTCCTGTTCTGACAGAGGTTACTATAGATCCGGAATATGTATCCACTGTAATGTGGACATATGACTGTTTGCCAAATGAAGGTATATGAGTAACATCCTTCTGGCAAAGTTGTCCTGGTAGGGGTCCTTGAGGGTTAACTCCAAATCAAGGGGCAGTATAGAACCCCTTGGACAGGATTTCCCAATCTGCCGTGCTGCTTCCGGAGAAAGTTGAAACTGTTTACACTGGGCTGCAGCGTTTTGGTGATGAATAGTATGAGACTGACTTGCTCGGCCTGTCATGGTTGCTCCATATATTTTTCTTTTGGGTAGCTTGATCAACAAGGGCATTCCTAGGCCCTAGCCGGTTGGCTCAGTGGTAAATCATTGGCCTGGTGTGCAGGATTCCCGGGTTCGATTCCCAGTCAGAGCACACAGAAGAAGCGCCCATCTACTTCTCCACCCCTCCCCCTCTCCCTCCTCTCTGTCTCTTTCTTCCCCTCCTGCAGTCAGGGCTCCACCAGAGCAAAGCCACCCTGGGAACTAAGGATGGCCCCATGGCCTCTGCCTCAGGCACTAGAATGGCTCTGGTTGCAGCAGAGCAACACCCCCGATGGGCAGAGCATTCCCCCCCCCCGTAGGCATGCCAGGCGGATCCCAGTCAGGCGCATGCAGGAGTCTGTCTGACTGCCTCCCCATTTCCATCTTCAGAAAAATACAAAAAATAAATAAATAAAAGAAAAAACACTACAAAAAAAACAAAAAAGAAAAGAGGAAAAAGAAAAAAAAAAGTGCATTTCCTTGTGCTAAAGCTCCAGGGATCATGGAGTGAGCTTGAGTATGTCCTATGAAACATGGAGCTCTATGTTGACATATAAGTCTTTGAAGAAGGAGGAACTGCTGAAATAGTTCATCAGCATTTGTCCCTAAGACAGCAGTATTTATAGTGGAAACACCATACGTAAATATTTGCTGTCTGTCTATAGATTAAGGGGGGAATATGGCAAATGCTGAAAAGCCATGATCTTTGTGCCCCTCCCCTCCCCCAATCCCCTCCACTCCTCCCCCCACCCTGTAACCCCAACACTGTTGTCCATATCTCTGAGTCTCATCTTTATGTCCCACCTACGTATGGAATCATATAGTTCTTAGTTTTTTCTGATTTACTTCTTTCACTCAGTATAATGTTATCAAGGTCCATCCATGTTGTTGTAAAAGATCCTATGTCATCATTTCTTATGGCTGAGTAGTATTCCATAGTATATATATACCAAAGCTTTTTAATCCACTCATCCTCTGATGGACACTTGGGCTGTTTCCAGATCTTTGCTATTGTGAACAATGCTGCCATAAACATGGGGGTGCATTTCTTCTTTTCAAACAGTGCTATGGTGTTCTTGGGGTATATTCCTAACAGTGGTATAGCTGGGTCAAAAGGCAGTTCGATTTTTAATTTCTTGAGGAATCTCCATACTGTTTTCCACAGTGGCTGCACCAGTCTGCATTCCCACCAGCAGTGCAGGAGGGTTCCCTTTTCTCCACATCCTCGCCAGCACTTATTCTGTGTTGTTTTATTGATGAGCTCCATTCTTACTGGTGTGAGGTGATATCTCATTGTGGTTTTAATTTACATTTCTCTAATCATTAGTGATGTTGAACATTTTTTCATATGCCTATTGGACATCTGTGTGTCCTCTTTGGAGAAGTGTCTATTCATTTCTTTTGCCCATTTTTGGATTGGATTGTTTGTCTTCCTGGTATTAAGTTTTACAAGTTCTTTATAAATTTTGGTTATTAACCCCTTATCAGACGAAATGTCAAATATATTCTCCCATTGTGTAGTTTGTCTTTTTATTCAGTTCTTATTGTCTTTAGCTGTGCAGAAGCTTTTTAGTTTGATAAAGTCCCATTTGTTTATCCTGTCTTTTATTTCACTTGCCTGTGGAGACAAATCAGCAAATATATTGCTGCGAGAGATGTCAGAGAGCTTACTGCCTATGTTTTCTTATAAGATGCTTATGGTTTCACGGCTTACATTCAAGTCTTTTATCCATTTTGAGTTTATTTTTGTGAGTGGTGTAAGTTGGTGGTCTAGTTTCATTTTTTTGCAGGTAGGTGTCCAGTTTTCCCAACACCGTTTATTGAAGAGGCTGTCTTTACTCCATTGTATTTTCTTACCTCCTTTGTCAAATATCAGTTGTCCAGAGAACTGTGGGTTTATTTCTGGGTTCTCTGTTCTGTTCCATTGATCTATGTGCCTTTTCTTATGCCAGTACCATGCTGTTTTGAGTACAATGGCCTTATAATATAACTTGATATCTGGAAGTGTGCTACCTCCTGCTTTATTCTTCCTTTTCAAGATTGCTGAGGCTATTCGTGTTCTCTTTTGGTTCCATATAAATTTTTGGAATATGTATTCTATATCTTTGAAGTAAGTCATTGGTATTTTAATTGGTATTACATTGAATTTATAAATTGCTTTGGGTAATATAAACATTTAATGATGTTTATTCTTCCTAACCATGAGCACGGTATATGCCTCCACTTATTCGTATCTTCCCTGATTTCTTTTATCAATGTTTTATAATTTTCTGAGTACAAGTCTTTAATCTCCTTGGTTAGATTTATTCCTAGGTACTTTATTTTTTTGGTTGCAATGGTAAAGGGGATTGATTCCTTGATTTCTCTTTCTGACAGTTCATTATTAGTGTATAAAAATGCCTCTAATTTCTGAGTATTGATTTTATATCCTGCCACCTTGCCGAATTCATTTATCAGATCTAGTAGTTTTTTGACTGAGACTTTAGGGTTTTCTATATACAATATCATATCATCTGCAAATAATGATAGTTTTACTTCTTCTTTTCCAATTCAGATGCCTTTTATTTCTTTTTCTTGTCTGATTGTTGTGGCTAAAACTTCCAGAACTATGATGAATAAGAGTGGGGAAAGGGGGCACCCCTACCTTGTTCCTGATCTCAAGAGGATTGCTTTTAATTTTTGCCCATTGTGTATGATGTTGGCTGTGTGTTTGTCATAGATGACCTTTATCATGTTGAGGTATGTTCCCTGTATTCCCACTTTGCTGAGAGTTTTGATCATGAATGGGTGCTGGACTTTATCAAATGCTTTTTCTGCATCTATTGAAATTATCATGTGGTTTTTCTCCTTCCTTTTGTTTATGTGATGAATCACATTGATTGATTTGCAAATATTGTACCAGCCTTGCCTCCCAAGAATAAATCCCACTTGATCATGTGTATGATTTTTTTCATATATTGCTGGATCCGTTTTGCTAATATTTTGTTGAGGATTTTTGCATCTAAGTTCATCAGGGATATTGGCCTATAATTTTCTTTTTTTGTGTTGTCTTCTCCTGGTTTTGGAATCAGAATTATGCTCGCCTCATAAAAGGAGTTTGGAAGTTTTCCTTCCTCTTGAATTTTTTGAAATAGCTTGAGAAGGATAGGAGTTAGTTCTTCTTTGAATAGTTGGTAGAATTCACTTGTGAAGCCATCAGGCCCAGAACTTTTCTTTTTTGGGAGTTTTTTGATAGCCGTTTCAATCTCGTTTGTTGTAATTGGTCTGTTTAGGTTTTCTGGTTCTTCCAGATTGATTTTTGGAAGATTATATGATTCAAGGAATTTGTCCATTTTATCTAGGTTGTCTAGTTTTTTAGCGTACAGTTCTTCATAGTATTTTCTTCCAATATTTTGTATTTCTGTTGTGTCAGTTGTTATTTCTCCACTCTCGTTCTAATTTTATTTATTTGAGTTCTCTCTCTTTATTTCTTGGTGAGTCTCATTAAAGGTTCATCAATCTTGTTTACCTTTTCAAAGAACCAGCTCCCGGTTTCATTGATCCTCTGTATTGTTTCTTTAGCCTCTATGTCATTTATTTCTGCTCTGATCTTTATTATTTCCTTTCTTCTACTACCTCTGGGCTTTACTTGCTGTTCTTTTTCTAGTTCTTTTAGATACAGGGTTAAGTTGTTTATTTGAGCTTTTTCTAGCTTCTTGAGGTATGCCTGTAATGCTATAAACTTCCCTCTCAGGACTGCTTTTGCTGTGTCCCATAAATTTTGAGTTGATGTATGCTCATTATTGTTTGTTTCTAGGAATTTTTTAATTTCTTCTTTGATCTCAATGTTAACCCATTCGTTGTTTAATATTGTGCTATTTAGTTTCCAAGTGTTTGAATGTTTTTCAATTTTTCTATTGTGGTTGATTTCTAGTTTAATGCCATTGTGATCAGAGAAAGTGCTCGATATGATTTCAATCTTCTTAAATTTGTTGAGCCCGCTTTTATGCCCTAACATTTGGTCTATTCTAGAGAATGTACCATGAGCACTTGAAAAGAATGTATATTCTGCTGTTTTAAGGTAAAAGGTTCTGAAGATATCTATTAAATCGAGTTGATCTAATATGTCCTTTAATTCTGCTGTTTCTTTGTTAATTTTCTTTCTTGAGGATCTATCTAATGATGTTAATGGGGTATTGAAATCCCCTACTATTATAGTATTGCTGTTGATCTTGCCCTTTAAGTCCATCAAAGTCTGCTTTATATATTTAGGTGCTCCTATATTAGGCACGTAGATATTTATAATGGTTATATCTTCCTTTTGGATTGCTCCCTTTATCATTATGTAGTGACCTTCTTTATCTCTAACTATGGTCTTTGTTTTAAAGTCCATTTTGTCTGATATAAGTATTGCTACCCCAGCTTTTTTTTCATTTCCATTTGCATGAAATATTTTTTTCCATCCTTTTATCTTCAGCCTGTGTGCATCTTTTGATTTAAGGTGTGTCTCTTGTAGACAGTATATGTATGGGTCCTGTTTTCTTATCCACACAGCTACCCTATGTCTCTTGATCGGATCATTTAATCCATTAACATTTAAGGTTATTACTGATATGTAATTGTTTATTGCCATTTTTTTTCTTTAAAACTGTATTCCTCTTTTGCTATATTCTTTTTTTCCTTTGATCTGTTTACAACAGGTCCCTTAGCATTTCTTGCAGCCTTGGTTTGGTTGCAGTGAAATCCTTGAGTTTTTGTTTGTTTTTTGTCTGCAAAGCTTTTTATTTCTCCTTCAATTTTAAATGATAGCCTTGCTGGATAAAGTAGTCTTGGTTGTAGGTTCTTGTTCTGCATTACTTTGAATATTTCTTGCCATTCCCTTCTGGCCTCAAGTGTTTCTGTAGAGAAGTCAGAAGTCATCCTTATGGGGGCTCCTTTGTAGGTGATTGTCTTTTTTTCTCTAGCAGATTTTTTTTTTAATTTTATTTATTCATTTTAGAGAGGAGAGAGAAAGGGAGAGAGAGAGACAGAGAGGAGAGAGAGACAGAGAGAGAAGGTGGGGAGGAGCTGGAAGCATCAACTCCCATATGTGCCTTGACCAGGCAAGCCAAGGGTTTCAAACCGGCGACCTCCGCATTTCCAGGTTGACGCTTTATCCACTGCGCCACCACAGGTCAGGCTGCTCTCTAGCAGCTTTTAATATTTTCTCTTTATCATTTAGCTTTGGTATTTTAATTATGATGTGTCTTGGTGTTGGTTTCTTTGGGTTTCTCCTTAATGGAGTTCTCTGTGCTTCCTGAACATGTGAAATGTTTTCCTGCCTTAATTGTGGGAAGTTTTTCACTATAATATGTTTGAACAATGTCTCTATCCCTTGTTATTTCTCTTCTTCTTCAGGAACCCCTATGATGCAGATGCTATTTCTCTTCATGTTGTCACAGAGCTCTCTTAGAGTTTCCTCAGACTTTTTGAGTCTCTTTTCTTTTTTCTGCTCTGCTTCTGTGCCTTTATTTATTGTGTCCTCTAACTCACTGATTCCATTCTCTGCTTCATCCATCCTGCTTTTAATTCCTTCCATTGTATTCTTTATTTCAGATATTGTATTTGTCATTTCTGACTGATTCTTTTTTATTATTTCAATGTCCTTTATTATATTTGTTATCTCTTTATTTAGGTTTTCATAATGGCCATCTATGGTTGTTCTAATATCTTTGAGCATCCTAACAATCGTTATTTTAAACTCTGCATCTGGTAATTTGGTTATATCTGATTCACTTAGGTCCTTTTCTGGGGATTTCTCTTGGTTTATTTGTGTTGTATTTCTCTGCCTCCGCATTTTCTCTTCACGGGAGTGGCTGTGATCACGTGCTCGGGTGCACAAGCGTTGGTGGCCTTGGCCTTTGCCTACCATGCTATTTTGATTATCATGGCCCTATAGCATAGTTTGAAGTCAGTTAGTGTGATACTTCCAACTTCATTCTTTTTCCTCAGGGTTGCTTTGTCTATTCGAAGTTATTTTGTTTATCTATATTGGTTTTGGTTTTGGTTCCATACAAACCAGGTGATATTTTGTTCAATGTCTTTAAAATAATGACATTGGGATTTTGATGGGGATTGGATTAAATTTGTAATTTCTTTGTATAATGTGGCCATTTTAGCTATAATGATTCTTCCAATTTATGAACATGAAATATTTTTTCCATTTCATTCTGTCTTTTTTAATTTCTTTCTATACCACTTTGTAATTTTCAGTATAAAGGTCCTTGACCTCCTTTAAATTTATTCCTAGGTATTTTGTTGTTGTAGTTGCAATTGTAAAATAAATTGTTTTTCTGAATTCATTTTTTTTAAAGTTTCATCATTGACATATCATTTTGTATATTCATTTTGTATTCTGCAACTTTACTGTATTGGTTTATTATTTGTAATGCTTTTCGGTGGAGTCTTTGAGGTTTTCTAGATATAAGATCATGTCATCTGCAAAATGTGATTCCTTTACTTTTTCTTCTTTGATATTAATGCTTTTTATTTTTTTCTCTTGCCTGATTTCTCTAGATAAAACTGTTAAAACTATGTTTAATAAGAGTGGAGGAAGCAGGCAACCTTGTCTTCTTCCTGATTTTAAAGAAAAAGCCTTCATTTTTGTACCATTTGGTATGATATTAGCTGAAGGTACGTAATATATAGCCATTATTTAGTTGACATAATTTTTTTCTATACCTATTTTATTGAGTGTGTTGAACATAAAGGGATGTTGTATCTTAACAAATGCCTTTTCTGCACCTATTGATAGGATCATAAGAGTTTTGTTCTTTTTTTTCATTCTTTAAGTGGTGTATTAGGTTGAAAATTTCACATATGTTGATCCATCCTTGTGCTCCTGGAATGAATCCCACTTGATCATGATGTATTGATTTTTTTTTAAGTGTTTTGTATTTCATTTACCACTATTTTGTTCAGGAATTTTGTGTCTGTATTCAGTATTGTTGTTGATCTGCAGTTTCCTTACTTTGTGTTGTCTTTGCCCAGGTTTGGTATCAGGGCTATGGTGACCTCATAAAATTGGGAGTATTGCTACTTTTTTATAATTTTGAGGACATTGAGAAGGATAAGTACAAAATATTGGATTGTTTGGTTTTTATCTCTCCTTCAAATATGAAGTACAACTTTGATAAATATAGTATTCTTGGCTGGTAATTTACGTCTTTAAGTACTTTATACATTTGGGTCCACTCTTTTCTGGCTTGTAGAGTTTCTGCAGAGAAGTCTGATGATAAGCTAATGGTCCTTCCATAATATGCCATGTTCTTTTCTCCAGCTGTCTTGAGGATTATGCCTTTGTCACTGACTTGTGACTATTTTATTATGCAATGCCTTGGAGAAGGTCTGTTAGGGTTGAGCTAACTCAGCATTGTTTGCTTCTTGGATTCAAAGGTCTAACTCTTTGCATAGGCTTGACAACTTATTATATATTATTTGTTTAAATGGGCTTTCCATTTCCTACTTTCTCTATTCTTCTTCTAATATAACTATTATTCTTATATTGCTTTTTACAATGTAGTCAGATAAGTCTTGTAGAGCTATCTTTTTCTAAATTCATGAGTCTCTCTTTTCTCTCTGTGACATATCTAGTTGCCTGCCTTCAATGTCACTGATTTTCTCCTGTATCTGACCTGATCTATTACCTAAACTTGCTACCTGGTTTTTCAGTTCATGTATTGAGTTCTTCATCTATGTATTTTAAAACTTCAGTATTTTTGGTGAAGTGCTCATTTTGTTTATTAATTTGTTTTTTGAGCTCATTGAATTGTCTATCAGTGTTTTCTCATGTCTCACTGAGTATATTCAGAACTTCAACTTTGAATTCTTATCATTGGACTCCAAGATTTCCTTGTGATTGAGCTTGCTTTCCAATTTTTCATTTATTTTATGAACTGCATCTCTGTTGTATAGCCATGGTATTCAATTTCATCTTCCTTGATGACACTTGAGAGTGATATTGTTAGGAACTCTACGAGAAAACAACTTAAAATGGAAAATAAAGCTGGAAATATAAAAATTTTAAAGAATAATGAAAAGTAAGGAAAAAAAACCACAATGAATAAAGAGAAAAACAAAAAAAATCAAAATGAACAAAACACCCACGAAAAGTAAGAATATAAATATAAAAATAAACTAAAATTTAAAAAGAAGAAAAAAGGTAAAAAGAGGGGAAAAAAGATATTTCAATTTTGAAAGGTCTTTCTGTTTTCTTCCAATAGGTGCTTCTGTACTACAACTTCAGCTCTATGAAACTCTGGGACTGACTCTGCTGAGATGTTGCTGTTGCAATGATATAGGGAGGGCTACAGTAATAGGCAGGACTGTGGTAGCACTGGTGGATAGGACATGTTGTGAGGGCTTGAGAGCTTTATGGCTTTAGCAATGGTGATCTCAGGTACAGGCAGTCCTCCACACGTGTCAACACACCAAGGGACCAGACAGAGGGCTCCTCTGTTCTTCCGTGGAGAGAGGCTCTGCAGAGTTAGCTGTGGGGTCTGCCTCTGCCACTCTCTGTACCTGATGAAGTGAGGTAGTCGGGATCAGGGCAGTCGTGGCCTCACTTTGGATTTACTAGTCTCTGCACCATGTGGGGGTTGTCGGCAGACCACGGGACCACTTGCTGTGACCCCTCATTCTGCTACCACTTTGGGATAGTCTGTGCTTCTCTCCTCTTCAGAGGCCCAGCTGAAAAAAACCCAGACAGTTGGGCTTTTTTCCTCTCTGGATCCAAGAGCAAGTGTGTATTATTTTCTGACCCCCTTCTCAACCCTTACTACCTTTAGTTCATTTGGTGCCCAGATCTTTCAGGCACGTCTGCAAGCCCAGCTTCGGTTGCTTTGTGGCATGAGAGCTGTTTAATTTGTTGGAATTTCGAGGGATGAGGTAAGGTTATCTCTCACACTGCCATCACTTTCAATGCAACCCAGTGAAGTTTCTTTTAACCAAACATTGTGTCTCTGAGATATATATATTCATCTAACTTGGCATGTGTGGTTTTATTTCTCTTATAGCCATCACTATAACATTTTTACACTTCCCAAAGAAAGATGCATTTATTAAATACAGGATTATTGACTTTCTACTGGACATGATCTGGATATTTTGAAAGGAAAAGGTCCTTACACAACTAAAGGTATAGTAACCTTTACAAAGGGCAATGTCTGTATAGTTAATAAAGAGACATGGTTGTTTCATTTTTTTTAATGACAAACTCATTACTCATAAAACTAGATATTGCATTTATAATAAACATGATTATTTTATAGTTTGAAAATGCCATATAATCTTATTTTAATGGATGACCTTATTAATTATAGAAGACAAAAATGCCATTTATTAAAAATGGTTCATTATATTTTTAATAAAAATACTTTTATATTAAAGATAAGACAATTATGTTTAAAGCCAAGATTATAGAATAAAACTATGAATGTACCTTAAAAGCTTGTTTATCTAGAAAGCATGAGAAAGTCCAAAAATTATACACATAAACTAATGAAATATAATCAAGCTATCGTCCGGCTGACCACCCAAATCAGGAGACAGTTCATTGCCAGCATTCAGAAACACTTCTGTGTATAATCATGGCCATTATCTTTTTTCCTGAACCCAGCACTGATAATTTCCTGAATTCATGGTCAGTTATCCTATGTATTTACTTTAGTTTTCTCAACTACACTTTATCTACAGATTGGGGTGTAAATTTTCTCTCCTCCACCTCACAATAATGGATATAATACTCCAAGTACCAACTTTTCTTCAATCTTCTCCACTCTATTATTTTGTAAGTGTCAAGCCCATGGTGGCAAGCAGGGGGCTATTGTTTTAATTTCCTTAACTTTACTTTTGTTGTGGTAAAATACACATAAATAAAATTTGTCATTGTAACCATTTTAAGAGCACCATTCATTGGCATTAAGTACATTCTTAATGTTAAGTATCGAAAACAAATGCTTATTGCCAGTATAATATTGTCATTTAAACATTTCAGGTCTATCTGGTTTTACAGATATTGTGTTCAATTTGTAAGCAATAGTTAATTCACAGCCATTGCTACTGGTTTGCAAGATATCACCTAAAAAATGATGTTGTTTTTAAACAATTGGTTATAGAGAACAGTAGACATCTCATCTCCTACAAATACAGGCAGCCTTTCAATTAGTAATTAGACGTGTGCTTTACAGAGAGTGTTGATTCTTTCTTTGGCTATATCATTAGTTTCTTAAGAATATCCTTATTTTATCTATGAGAAATAAAGAAATGCTGTCTATTAAAAGTTTCTCTAGCATTATATTAAGATATGAAATAATTGAATGCTTGGAAAACACAATGTGTATCTTCTTATATCAATCACAGTTATAACTTCATTCCCAGAGAGTCTTCTATAAAAGAAGTAAGGAGACATTCCGATTCTTCCCACAGGCAGACATGCTCCTGGCCAAGGAGCGTGTGCCATATGACCCAGCACCATGGATCATCTTATTTACCACCCTGCAGCCAGACCCGCAGGTGTGACAGCCAGCAGTGCAAATATCTAGGGCCTGAGAGGTACAGGGGACCCTTCAGGAGTGGAGGAGAACAGAAATAGGTCCAGATAAGCAGACAGCACTTTATTGATGAGGTTAGCAGGTTTTGAAAAGCATGGGACATGGAAAAGCTTTTATATATGAACTCTGAAAATTTTTAAAAAAAAACTTTATTTATAAATTTGAGACAGAGAGAAAGAGGAGGAGGAACAAGAAGCACGAACTCCTGTTGCTTCGCATAGTGCCTTGACCAGGCATGCCCCAGATTTCAAACCAGGGATCTCCCAGGTCAACACTTTATCCACAATGCCACCACATGTAAGGCTGAAGTTTGAACTCTGTTAAGTCTTTTTATACATGGTAGGCTGAATAATGGCCACAAGATATCCAGAGTCTCATCCTGGAACCTGTGATTGGCCCTTTTACATAAAAAATGGGACTTTATAGATGTGAAGTTAAGGTTATTGAGATCAGGAGATTGTATTAACTGAATGGAATCACAGTGTGAATATGAGACAAGTAGAGGCCAGAGTGAAAAGTGACAAGAAGACAAAGACAGGAGCAGAAAAGACTCCTTGATGGGGCACAAGGTGCAAGAAAGGAGAACTACTTCTGAATCTGGAGAAAGGAGACGCTTCTCCCCACAACCTGCAGAGGGCGCACACTTGCAAGCACCTTTTATCTGCCCAATGAAGGCCATGCAGCCAAGGCAACATTCAAATGCCAAATACACATCAAAACGTTTATATTCCAAAATGTTTTCACATTGAGGCAGAAACTGCTTATCAAAGCTTCCTTTTCTAGCAGGCACAGGACATTATTTTCAGCCTGCCCGGGAGGTGTCTCAGTGGATAGATAGTCAGATTTGGATGAGAAAGACCCAGGTTGAAAGACTCAGGTTTGAAACTCCAAGGTCACTGTCTTGAGAGCGGGCTCATCTGGTTTGAGCAAGGCTCACCAGCTTAAGCCCAAAGTTGCTGGCTTGTGCAAGGGGTCACTCGGTCTGCTGTATGTAACCCCTCAGTCAAGGCATATATGAGAAAGCAATCAATGAATAAGTAAGGTGCCACAACGAAGAACTGATGCTCCTCATCTCTCTCCCTTTCTGTCTGTCTCTGTCCCTATCTATCCCTCACTCTGTCTCTGTCACACACAAAAAGTAAAAGACAGTGTTTTTATTTATAAGCAATATGATCTGAGCCATCAGCTTCAAATAAAACAAAGACTGAGGCACAGAGAGTATCAGGCGTAGTTCAAAGATGGAGGTGGAGGTCTCATAACCAACACAGAGGAAGCATGTCCTCTGATAAAAAGTCACCACCAATAGGGGGTGCTCAGGGTTATGGTCAAGAGTGGAAGTCCAGGGAGTCCCTGTGAGGACAGCCCACTGGGGAATGAGGACTGAGTGAAGGCAGCTGGATGTGTTGGGGCTGCCTGTACAGGGTAGGGGGTGTCCCTAGGGCAAGAAACTGAACGGATGGGCAGACACCATCCTCTAGGACATGGAGTCCCCCATGAGGACAGGTCAACAGAGGAGCAGAAGCACACAGGGCAAGAGGAGACAGAATCCAGCAGGAACTAGGAGTCTAGAGCGCAGAGAGGTGCCAGGTGTCAAGACAGGTAGAGAAAAGGCTGGAACCAAGGGTCTAAGGGTCTCCTGTCCAGCGAAGGAAGGCCTGGAGGAGGAGCAGTTGTGAAGGTTTCAAACTTAGAGATGTTCGGGACCAAACACCGGTCAAGCAGGGGTAATGAATATCGGCGTGCGGGTGAGACATGTGTGGAGGGACCGAGGGTGCAGGATGAGCGCAGGGTCTCCAGTGTCCAGCTCAGACCTAGTGAGCCATGAGTGTGGCTCTCAAAGTGTGGGCTGGGTTCCTCTCATGGAAGCGTCACCCTGCAGTGTTAGAGCAGCAAACCCTCCACCATTAGACCTGCTGGTCCTGTGGCTGAAATTACGAGTTTGCATAAAATATGGAAGAGATGAAAAAGAGAAACAGATAGAAGCTCAGGATTGGGTGAAGAGGAGCCTGGGTGGGAAGTGTGAGAGGGAGAAGGATGGAGGGAGGTCAAGGGTTCAATGACCTTATAGTGCACGGGGCTCCCAAAAGAGAATAAAAGGTCCCTGGAGGACTTGGAGGCATGGCAGAGGTAGGGTATCTTTACATCCTCAGCACCATTTCCACAGTTTTCTTTGAACTTTAAATGATCTTAGTAGTGTACTGCTGTTCAAAGACTAATGCAAACTTGCCCATTGAGCATATTTTTCTCAGAACAACTGGTTTTATGTTAAACCCTCTAAGACCTATAAGTTGTGTTCAAGTCAAAGATTTTTCACTGTCATTTATGTGGAGGCTCCAAGAGAACAAATGGACATCCGGACAGAATCCCTTTGTTGTTTTTTTAAAGTGACAGGGCTTTTACTGTTGCTTAGAGGTTGACAGTTACATGCATTGTTTTGAATGAGGAGGCACAGTTCCAGATCAGTCCAGGAGAAGTGTCCCCAGTGAGAGATTGCTCCCCTCACATCCCCTCCTCTCCACGGTCTCTCTGAACCATGCAAGGATGTTTTTGCATGAAGGACTACAGAGATCTGTCACCATCCTGTGTGCCCACACATGAATAACCTGAAGGGCAGCCCCTGGGTGCTGAGTGCTCAGACCACTGACAGATGGTAATACTGGAGTTTACTGAGACACAGGCTGCAAAGGTTCCCAAGGAAATGGAGGGTCAATTCTACATCCCTGGGGCAGGTGAATCCAGCTTGCAGGCCATGGCCAGAGGATATGTGTCAGGTTCAGAACCTCTGCTAAGAAATTTTGGTTCTTACAGAAATGCTAATATAAACTACAATGAAAATCCTCAAAGCAGAAATACCATATGAACCAGCAATTATAGGTCTGGTTATTTATCCAAAGAAAACATAAACAGTAATGCAAGAAAAGATATGCAGCCCTATCACCAGTGCAGCTTTGAAAATTATAGGAGCCACGTAGATGCCCATCAATAAATTAGTGAATAAAGATGTGTGATGTATATTAAATATATATGTATACATAAAGAAAAAAATGGAATATTAGTCATAAAAAAAAGAGGAAAATCTTACCTTATGCAATAGTATGTATGGACCTAGAGATCATTATGTTGAGTGAAATAAAACAGTCAGAAAATGAAAAGTACCATATTATTTCACTCCTATGTGGAATGTAATGAACAAAACAATCTAACAACAAAATACAAGCAGACTCACATAGAGAGCAGGCTGGCAGTTGTCAGTGTGGGGGCATGGTGAGGGAGGTGGAGGAATAGAGCGAAACAGGACAGAAAGAACTCATGGACAAGAACAACGATGTGGTGATTCACGGGAGAAGGGAGGTGGAGGATGGTGTAGGGGGGATAAATGGTAATGGAGAAACACTTGACTTGGGGAAGGGGTGAACACACAACATGTTGTACAGAGATGTGTTTCAGAATTCGTCACCTGAAGCCTATATAGGTATAAGTATTTTAATGAGTATTAACCCAATATAATTCAATTAAATTGAAAAAAGAATAAAATCTTGGTATTTGTGACAAAATGGATGGTTCTAAAGGGTGTTATATTTAAAGAAATGTATCTGAACAGGAAAAACAAATACTGTATGGGGTTACTGTATATGGAATCTAAATAGCAAGGCAAATGAAAAAACAAAGCAAAGACAGGCTCATATTTATGGTGGTTTCCAGAGACATGTGTGTGTGGGTGTTAAAAGTAGGAGAAGGGGATCAAAGGGTGCACACTTCCAGTTATGAAATAAATAAGTCACCTTGTCAGTGTAGCTCTGTTTGTTGGAGTGGCTTCCCAATACTCCAAGGATGTGGGTGCTATCACCCATCAGAGCACATACAAGCATCAATCGATGAATGCATAAATAAATGGAACAAAAAATCAATGTATTTCTCTCCCTTCCTCTCTCTCTAAATCAATAAAATTATAAATAAAATAAAATAAGTCACTGAGGTTTTCCAAATAATACAGAGAATGAAGTCAATAATATTTCAATAACTTTGTATTTGGCAACAGAGGGTAATATAGTATTGATGACTTTATAGTGGATATAAATATCAAGTCACTATTTTGTCTACCTGAAACTAATAGGATATGGTAAGTTAATTATATTTCATCTTTAAAAGACTTAAAAACACAATGATATTTTGTTTCATACCCAGTACGATGGCTATTAGCAAAAGCAGAAAATAATAAGTGTTGGCAGCAATGTGGAGAGGTCTGAATGTTTGTGCTCTGTTGGTGGGAAAGGATAAATAGTGCAACCACTTTGGAAACCAGTGGTGGTTTCTCAAAAGTTAAACATAGAACTATCACGTAACCCAGCAATTCCATTTCTGTGTATGTTCTCAGAATTTTTGACATCAGGGTCTCAAATACATAATTGTATATCCATGTTCATAGAAGCTTGTTTTTACAATAGTTGAAATGTGAATTCACCCCTACTGTTCATCCATGGATGGGAGGGTAAGCAAAATGGAGTATAAACAAACAATGGAATATTTTTCAGCCTTGAAAACAGGAAATATTGTAATGTACTACAAAATGAATAAAACTTGAAGACGCTATTCTAAGTGAAATAAACTGGACTCAAAAGGACAAATACTTTATGATTCTAATTATAAAAGGCTCTTACATTAATCAGAATTCTAAAGACACAAGTTGCAATTGTGGTTTGACCAAGTGCAGTGGGGGTTTTGTAGAAAATAATTCTCTCAGCTTCTGTATGTCTGCAAATGATTTTACTTCTCCCTCATATTTGAAGGATATAGTATTCTTGGCTGGTGATTCCTCTTTCAGTAACTTGAATGTTAGGGCCCACTCTATACTGGCTTGTAGAGTTTCTTGGAGAAGTCTGATGATAACCAAATGGGCTTTACTCTATATGTTATGTTCTTCTTTTCCTAGACTGCCTTGAGGATTTTTTATTGACATTGATTTCTGACTACTTTATTACGATCTGCCTTCAAGAAGGTCTGTTTTAGTTTAGTGGTATTGTGCTGGGGTCCAGCCCCGGGGGGAATCCAGGGGTCCCACAGGAAGAGACGGCGTTGGCAAAAATCGAATGAGAGAGCCGAATTCTTTTCTTTCTCTTTATTCTCTCATTAGCATTTACTGCCAGGCATCTCTGCCAAATGCTAGTATAGCTCCCCTTTTATACACATACACTAAATTACAATTACATGGTGTTAATTATTGTCTTTGTTTTACTATGGTTACGCATTTTCAGATAACAGTTAATTTATATTTATAAACTATAAACCAGGTAGCAAATCATTCAAAGTACAACTACAAAATAACTTGAATAGCGATAACAACATTAGTAAAAGCTTTTAAAGGATTAGTACTAACAATTAACTCAACTTTACTGCTGTTGTCAGTCAAGGGGCAGAGAGAGATTAGCAGACGAAATTATTAAGGACTAACAAAGGACCACCACTTGCTCAGGTAAATGGCCTTGAGTTTATGCAGTGTCCTACTTTTTCTCACAAGATTCTAAAAGGCTTCCCCATAAGGAAATTGATATAACATTAAGAGTAGCTTTCACCCAAAGATATATAGAGTGCACTTGCAAGATAGACTAGTAGCAACATAATTTCAGAAGACATTAACTGTTATTACTTCTATGGATTCCCCTACATTCCTCTCATTATCAAAAAACCTTGGAGAGTACATAAATCTCATGAGAACATCTCACTGAGAAAGCACAGCAACTGCCTCCAGTCAAAAAACAATTCTCTTAGCAAAACATTCTTTTCTTGCCGACTGCACTCTCATTCTAGGCCACACAATGGGCCATTCTACTATACCTTACCTAAGATACTATTGTCTATTCAAATATTATTTATTTACTATATTTATACACTAGTTAAGTTCTAACTCTATTCTTCTCAGAGTGTACCACTATTTGCAGATCAAATAAGCAAGAAGAAAGGAATGTTTCTCTACTCTATCACATGAAAAGGCTAGGAAGTAAAAATGTTGAATTAAGTGAAGGCCAAAAGGTGCTCTCTGCACAGCCACTGCCTCCTACCCATTCACAAGTCACAATCTATTCTTTCTAACATGATTAATAAGAAGAAATTCTTCTACAAACTTAACCCTTTACGAGGGATATCATAACCAGCCTCTTATGTTTATGAGCCCAGTTCAAGGGGCTCACAGGCTTTTCTGTGGAACTCACACCCTCTGTCTCATTTCCAAAGAAATTACTATGAATCTACAGGGAAAGCATGGTACTATTATCCCTGTGCTATAAATAATAGTACACACCCAGAAATGGGGGGATATAAGGCCAGATTAATTCAAAAAGTCAAAGGGGGAAGTATCATTGTGTCTCTCCTTTGGGTGACTTTGTCAATCCACAGCCATTGGTTTTCACTGCGGTGACTCTGTCAACCAGCAGTTTTTGATTTTCTTCTGCTGTGACCTTGTCAGCCAGCAGTCTTTGGTTGGCTCCCGAAAGTATTGTTAAGAACACTAACAAAAACAACTAAAAAAATTAAAAATAAGTATTTTTCTTAAGGCAGAGAGGGACTTCCACATGAGCCTGACTAGGATCCACCTGGCCAGCCTTCTACTGAAAATGCTGTGCCCGTCTGGAGCTGCTGTTCCATTGCTTGGCATTCAAGCTATTTTAGTTTCTGAGGTAATGTCATGGAGAAATCCTTACAGCCCAGGGCCAAATTGCTCAAACTGTTTGAACCATGGCTCCAGGAGGGGAAGATAGAGAAGGAGGAGAGAGGGAGAGAGAAGGGGAAGGTGTAAAGAAGCCAATGATTATTTCTCCTATCGTGCCCAGACTGGAAATCAAAGCTGGGACTTTCACATACCAGGCCAACACTCTACTGCTGAGCCAACCAGCCAAGGCCAAAAAACTAAAAATGTAAAAAATACAATAAAATATTACAATTCTGAAAATAAAGAAAGAAACCACAAAAGAACAAAGAGTGAAAAACAAAAAAAATAGGAAAGGAACAAAACACATACAAAAGAATAAGAATGAAAATATAAAAATTAAAGAAAATAAAATTCAAAAAGAAAAAAAGGATGAAATTTTAAGTTTTAAGAGGTTACTATTTTCTTTAAGTAGGTGTCACTGTGTTACAAGTTTTAGCTCTGTAAAATTTTTGGGCTGACCTCCAATGAGAAGTTGCTATTGCAATGATGTAGGTGGGGCTGCAGTCACATTGGTGGATAGCATGTGTTGTGAGGGCTTTACGGCTTTATGGCTTCCATAATGTGGATCCCAGACCTCCGGGTGCTCTTCCTCATGTCTCAACAGACTAGTCCACCAGGCACAGAGCACCTCTGTTCTTCAGGGGAGAGAGTAGCTCTGGAGGGTTAGCTGTAGGGTCTGGCACTACCACTCTCCATACCTGTGAGGTAAGGGAGGCAGAATCTGGGAAGCTGGGACACTGCAATATGGTGTTCGCTATCTCTGCTCTGAGTGTGGGCTGTGGACCGACCATGGGAACACTGTTACCCTTCATTCTGCCATCACTTTGGTTTAGTATCTTCCCCTCTTCAACTTGACCTGTCCACTACTCCTAGCAAAGTCACTACAGGTTATTCCCCTCAACACTGCCCCAGCAGATAAAACCCAAATACTCTGGGCTTCTCTCCCCTCCAGAGTCCCTTTAGTTTATTCAGTACATGGATATTTCAGGAGCACTTACAAGTTTAGCTGCAGTACTTTCACTGAGTTATAGTTGTTCAATTTGTTGACATTTCAAGGGGCGAATCAGGAGTATCTCTCATGTCGCCATTACTCCACTCAATTTCCTGTAATGTGTTTTCATATCGGGAAATATAAGACTCTAACTTTGCTTTATTGAAGATTGTTTTGGCTCCTTAGTGTATTTTGAGATAACATATGAATTGAGATTAATATTTTCTATTTCTTTAAAAAACAACATTGAGATTTTAATATATTACATAGGATCTATACATTAATTTAGGAAATATGAACAGTTTACCATAATGAGTCTTCCAAACAATGGATTTGTTGCTAATAATTTTCAAAGAAGCAGTTGCTCTGATCACCTTCACTGTGTTCTCTTTGGACTCAGCCTTCTGAGGAAGTTCTCATACCTCTGTCATCCCAATCGGAGACTCCATGAAATGAGGGCAAATCAGAGGTTCCAAGGCTTCAGACCTAGTATCTCTGTAAGATTAAGCAAACTGGACCATTTCTTTGCTCCTTCCAGTTTTTCATTCTGGTTTAACACTCTGTTAACCACAAGGGTGTTTAAAATCTGTAGTCCATACTACATTTTCTTTTGAAACTCAAACTCAGTTGTGTCTGGCATAAATATTAACTGTATTCAATAGAAATCACCTGTTTTAAGAATGTTGCTGGCTGATTCATTGGACACATCACCAATTTGTCAGAAATATTTGGAAGTCATTCATGAGAAATGCACTCAAATTGTTCATTAGAAATTCTAAAGCTTTGTCTTTCACAAATAAAATAACTAAATCTAGGGGCAGATTGAGTTGGGTTGAGGCCCTGGGTGCAGAAGGAAATATTGGGCCCTTTAGATTAGAAAAAAGTAAAAATTGGTGTTTTGTGGGGCCCTTCAAATGTCAGGGTCCAGGACACATGCTTCATGTGTCCATCATTAAGTCTGCTCCTGACTAAATTCTAAAAAGACGTAAGGACTGTGTCTTTTAGCTTCAGTGTCTGTCGTGACTTCAGAACTGGAGTATTGGCTTCTTTCACAGTCACAGATCTGACCTGAGCAAACCTTAAACCCTCAGGAGCAGATCTTGGCCAAACAGCCTGTGAACTAGTGCCCACCTCTATTTTCACTCCAGTGTCACACCTTCAAACCGGATTGTCTGAAAGGATGTCAGACAACACAAATATCCAGGGAGGTGAGAAACAATGAGACCCTCCTCCAGGGCTTGGACCATGAGGACTACAACTATGAGGACAACACTTACCCTGATCAAGTACCCAGGACTGCAACAGGTAGTTTTTAAAGCTTTTTACAATATGAAGATATCTTGAAGTGTTCTGAATACTGTGATAAGAATATTTTTGGCACTCTAAAGATACCCCAAGTTACATTCCTGGAACCTGTGACTGTTACATCCCTGGTTAAATAAACTTTGCAGGTGAGATGAAGTTACAGGTGTTGAGATGGAAAGACTACTCTGGATTTTCTGGATCATCCCTGGTGGAATCTCACATGTTCTTATGAGACAGAGAGAGAGGAAGAAAGAGATTAAATGACAGAATGAAAAGAGCAGGTGTGAACATGAAAACAGGGTAGGGAAGGTGCATGAGATGGGGACATGAGCTAAGAAAGAGAACAGACTCCAGGAACTAGAAAAGAAAAAACAGATCCCAGAGAGTCTGAGAAAGATCAAGTCCCACAGACACGCACCAGGGCCCAGCACGGTGCCGCCCATTGTGGCCTTCTGCCTCCAGGACTGTCAGAGAATGTGTCCACAATCTGAATACCTTACCCACTTGCATGTGATTTGGAGGCACCCAGGTACCTTACTTGCTCATTCCTTAGTCCCTTGTCTGAAATTTTCCCCATAGATTCCAAAAGATGCTCCATCTGGGAAAGGAAGTCTCTAAGATCTCACCACTAACATTGCCAGCAGCTCTGAGCAAATTACATGTGTGATAAATGACCAACAACCTCCTAGAGGGCGGGGAGGACCCTAACCACCAACATTGTTCTACATCCACATACATTTCACCTCCTGTGTAAGGCAGTCGATGCACAATCCTTCAAAGATGTTCTGTCATAGAACCTTGATGGTGAGTGGAATGTAAACACTAGTAAAAGGCAGCGGAGGAGGGAGGGAGTGAGGGGGAGAAGGGGCAAAAGATGGGAAATGGGAGACAAGGCGATGAGGGTGATAGAGTTACATTGAGTGGAACATTTGAATCCATGTTAATACAATAAATTAAAATTAATAAAAACATTTTAATTTGTACCAGAGTGGGGACCCATCTCTGGTAGATGAACAGATGCCAAGCTGAGCATGTGTCCCACCCAGTGCCTTTATGCCCTGTGACCACTTAGCTCTCTGCAGGGTGTACCCACATCAGGGTAGACTTCCCATTCTTCTTTGTTTCTTTCTTTGTTGTTCATACAAACACCCTGTGCCTGTTCCAAAGAGAGTCCGCACATGGATACAGAGTAATGGAAAATGGACTCTACCCTCTGGGTTCTTCTGTGCTTTCTCTGCTTGGATGAACACAATAATGGTGTACAGACAAGTGTTATAAATTGGATAACTGAAACCTATGTAATTATGTTAACCAGTGTCGTCCCAATTAAATTCAACTGAAAGAAAAAGAAAAGAAAAACAGGAGATCAGGGCAGGCTCCACTGTGAAGGTGACGCTGAGTAAGAACTCAGGGGTGACAGAGCTGTGGGGGAGGGACCCAAGCTCAGTTTCCAGCCTTATCCATCCCTCCCATGCCCTGTGCCTTTGTAATCAGGGAACCTCCTCTCACCCTCTGCCTGCTGAGCATCCAGGAATCGCTGGTCTCTGTCTCCCTCAGAGCAGCCCTTTCCCAGCCCAGCTGTCACTCTTCCTCCCTGCAGGACCCAGATCACTCATAGTGGGGAACAAAGGTTGCAGAAAGATTAATAAACAGAATTTCCAGACTACATCCATCTACTTGAGGCCCACCACAGTGCTCTTAGCCTCTTCTGCCCGTTTCTCCTCGAATATAACAGGTGCAACAGGCGAAGAGTGGCAGTTTCAGGCTGAACTCTCTCTCTCATCCAGGTAGGAGAGCCCAGAGGGATGCAGGTGACCAAGGATATGGAGAGATGGAACTCCACAGACTCAGAGGCTCTGGGCTCAAGGAGGATGGCTGCAGCTGGGAGAAGAGCTGTGCACTCCAACCTTCTCTTTGCTTCGCAACTGTCCTTGTCCCAGAAGACCTGCATTGTTTGTCCTGTGTGCAGATGGGTGGATCCTGTTTAAAGTCTGAAAATGTCACATGCCTGAAAACACCACTTATTGTTATAAAGGTCATATCAGTCTCAGAGGAGGTGAGAGCTGAAGGCCAGGTCCCAAGGATGACGGGGCTGGGGCCTGGATTTTGGTGCTATGCAGGGAGTGAGCCTGAGGCCCTGGCTCATGGGCCTGTGGGTGGACGGGACTGAAAACCTAGATTTTTAGCTCTGAGAGTAGATTGGCCTAAGAGCCTCTTCTCTGGTTCTGAGGTGGGGAGTGGTAGGGTCTGGGATTCCTGAGTCTTAAAAAGTTTAATTTTTCATACACCAGGACCACTATGACAGAGTTTTCACTTACTATTTGGCTTTTCCTCCATATTTAGCATTCATGGCTGCATGGTGCAACCATCAACTCCTTGTTGAACCACACCAATAATATTGGGCAGTTCTTTGCAATCCAGTTTTCTAACGATGAGAATATGCCTTCAAAACAGGGGTGCTTCTGTTCCCTACCTGGCTTGGCTGGTAGAGCTGAAGCTATTGCTACGTTTCTTATATGGGACAACCTCCCTGCTGACTCCATTTCTCTAAGACTCATAGCCCTTGCTGACCACCTAACCCCAACTTGCCCTCTGAGCTCATTCCAAACACTGAGCTGTTTTTTATTTTCTTTTTTCAATTTTCATATCTAAGTTATTTTGTTGACATGGTTTCAAGTGTCCCACTCAATATAACACCCACTGCACACTGCACCGGTGCCCCCGCCCCCATGCAAAGTTTCCTGCCACCCCCATTTTCCCCTTTTGCCCCCTCTTCCTGGCTCCCTTCCCCTTTTTCTTCTGTCTACGGCCACACTGTTGTCTGTATGTATGTGTTATGTATGTATGACCTTGGCTAATCTCTTAACTTTTTGATCCTGTCCCCCTTTCCCCATTCCCTCTGACACCTGTCCATCTGTTCTCTGTGCTCCGGCCTTTCTTTCTATTTTGTTCATCAGTTTATAGTGTTCATTCTGCATTATATCAAGAATTTATTGATCAGCTCATAAAGACTTAAAAATTAGTGACATTCATTTCACAGTGTACTCCCAAGAAATGAAGACTTTAAAAATCATAACACATTGGCCACTGAAAAAGCCATGAACTTAAGACTGTCTTCAACATTATTGGGAGAGACCTTATCAGGTGTGTAAGGTCGGTGGATAGAGGGATGGTCACGTAGGAACTCAGACCCGCCCACAATCAAGCCCGCCAAAGGAAGCTTCCCAGGAACCATTTGGAAAGAAGCGATCGTCTGCCAGCCAGTGAAATTTCACCACGTCATAGTAGCTGCACTTCCCTAGAGGGACCCTTTAAATATCACCCAAGCAGTTTAATCCGTGCAACTTCCCTAGTTTCCATCTTGCACCTCCATTTCTCTTTCTTTCCTCGGGGCCAGGGAACCTTGCCGGGCGGGGTGTGCGCTCTGTACTCAATAAAGCCGTTTATTATTCCACACTTTGTGGCTCCGGCCCTCTTCCTTCCTTCTCAGCAGGGAAAAATACCTTACAAGGTGCCCAAATGCAAATGGACATCTATCAGGTGCCCAAATGCAAAGTCCTGTCTTTGACACTAGTCTTCATCTACAGCGGTCAAAGACTTCTTGAAGATGAGAAACCGCTGACATCAGAGATAGACAGCTCTCCCAAGGTATCACCAAAGCCTGTAACCCTACAACTTGATGTTCAACTTAATTCCTTTAATTGTCTTTACCTGTCTGCTAATTATAGTTATAATAATAATTATACTTGTTCTTTAGGCTTTTCTAAAACACTATATGTATACCCCAGCTGCTAACAATTGCTATAATTTTACATGATAATTTTTGTATTGTCGAAAATACTCTTTTAATGATTTCTCTCTTTGAGTCAGGTCACTAAGAAGCTAGAAACATTTCTTGGCAAGAGGAACAGGGAAATTAAGACAGATAGCTGAACAAAATGGTGGAACAGTATACAGCCAGATACAGAAGGTCACCAAGGCAGGACTCCCTGGACTCCTAGCAATGAACAACTGGTGCTACACCTACCCCCAGGGTGACCTTCCTGCCCTGGCATGTCACTAATCATGTGGATTACAACAGCTGCCATGCTGCTATCCAAAGCAGTGCAGACCACGACCCTGAAGGAGCACACCTAAAAACCTGATGCATGTTCTGTTGAGATCTCCACCAAGACTTCCTCTAAACTTCCCACCTTTGAAAAGCACATAAAACTCCTCAAGACAGAAAAGTCAACAGGTGTTCTCCTTTGGGCTCACCAACTTGAATCTCCTTTTTAAGTGAATTTTCTGTCTCCTAAACTCTTAGGGTCCCCACAAGACTTGCAACCAGGGGTGTAGTGGGCAGCAGCAGCTCATTTGGGGCTAACCCCTTGACCCTGTCCCCAAGGCCCCTTTCCTCAGCTCTCCAGTGGGATGTGAGCAGCCTGCCCTGGCTCATTTCCTTCCATAAGGTCTCTAGGAACCCAAAGCAGCACTGTGCAGTCTGTCTCCTGTGGCTTCTCCTACCCTCGGACTTTCTCTGTTTCATTGTTTCCAGCTTTAATAAATGTACTCTCAAAACCACCTGGACTCATTTGTGAAATACTTCCTGAACAAAGTCAAGAACCCCATATTACTGTCCAGCCTTGGATAAACCTGTTATAAACCTGGCCCCGTTTCCAGTAACATTTTGAAATTTGAAAGGAAAGCTATTGCAAAATGAAAAAAAAAGAGAAGTTTGTGTTTTTTAGAGAACTTAAAATAAGTACTTTGTCCTAATAAGTTGGGTAATTTTGAATGAGTAAAAAGGGAGTAACTAAGAAGAACAAGGGAAGCTGTAGAAGGTTAGTGGAAGAGAAATATTGAGAAAGGAATTCTATGCATAAATGCTAGATCCCAATAATGGGAATGTGCATTCACCCTCAGCCAACAAGGACTACTAACTGTATAAATTCAAATGGAAGCAGAAGTGGGATGGACCTCTATACCTGCTGCTGAGCCACAGGAAATTTACTTATGCAACTCTACTGTCCTCCTGGCCTCTGGACTTCTTAGATAGTACTTAAATTTACAAAATTATATTCTTACAACCTTCACCCCAAAATGTACCTTAAGGTGGCAGTTCCCAATGGCACAACTAGCTGGAATCAGATTAATATAAGCACTTGAATGTTTCCAATAGGAATTGGATGGACCATTGTAAATGGGAACCTATCTCATGGTCCAATTGTGAAAACCAAAGATGTGTGTGGTGTGCCCTCAGATTATAAGTAAAATGTTATACTGTACACAAAATAAAGAGAAGTGAGAGAGACGGCAAAACTTGGATCATGACAGCTTATGACCTGGGGTGCTTTTCTTAATAAAGGTCCTTGTAACCTAACTGTTCCCTTTATTTGCTTTTCACTTTGGAAAAAATTTGACCTTGACTTCTATCTATGATAATACAGTTCTGCCCTATCTGTCCATCCAAGTATTAACCAAGCACAACTCTGCTTACTTCTGAGATCACATGAGATCGGGCGTGTTCAGAGTAGTATGGCCATAGATGATCTTGCCCCATCCACAATGGTCTATTGATCAGCAAGACAAATGCTAACACTAGGATTTCCTAGAAATGAGGCTCCCTAATATCATGAAACCACATTATCTCACCAAAAGGTTGGTCTTCAATGCATCCTTGAAATTGATTTATGACCAAAGGGGAGGTGTGAATGAAAGAGGATGACATACTAAACCTGACAAGCTCAGAGGAATCCTGTAGGGTAGACCTTATAAACTCAGATTCCTGAAGTAACTGCATAGAATGATTTGAAACTAAAGGTTTTAACTGAAAGCAAGTCATAACAAAGCCAGAAGTATCACAGTACCTGACTTCAAATTATACTATAGAGACACAATAATCAAAACAGCATGCTATTGGCAGAAAAACGGACATACAGACCAGTGGAACAGAATTCAGAACCCAGAATTAAAACCACATATGTATAGACAAATCATCTTTTAAAAGGAGTAAAAAAAAAATGCAATGGAGAAAAGAAAGCCTCCTCAATAAATAATGCTGGGAAAATTTGAAACCTACATGCAAAGGAATGCAACTTGACTACAGTTTCTCCCCCTGCTCAAAAATTAATTCAAAATGGATCAAGGACCTAAATATAAGATCTGAAACAATAAATTACATAGAAGAAAACACAGGTACTAAACTCATGGACCTTGGCGGTAGAGAACAATTTATGAATTTGACACCTAAGGCAAAAAAAGTAAAGGAAAAAATAAATGAATGAGACTATATCAAACTAAAAAGCTTCTGCACAGCAAAAGAAATTAATGACAAAACAAATAGGCAGCCAACTAAATGGGAGATGATGTTTACAAACAACGGCTCTGATAGGAAGTAATATCCAAAATATATATAAACTCACAAAGCTGAGCAACAAACAAGCAAACAATCCAATTATAAAAAATGAGGAAAGAACATGAACAGACACTTCTCCCAAGAAGACATACAAATGCTCAATAGATATATAAAAAGATGCTCATCTTAACTAGCTATTTAAGAAATGCAATCAAAACTACAATGAGATACCACCTCACACCTGTTAGATTGGCTATTATCAACAAGACAAGTAATAATAAATGTTGGAGAGGCTGTGAAGAAAAAGGCACCCTCATCACTGCTGGTGGGAATGCAAATTAGTACAACCATTATGGAGCAAAGATGGTGGTTTCTCAAAAAACAAAGAGTAGAGCTACCATATGAGCCAGCAATCCCTCTACTGGGTATCAACTCTGAAAATGTGAAAACATCGGTACTTAAAGACACATGCACCCAGATGTTCATCGCAACATGGAAACAACCAAAGTGTCCTTCAATAGATGATTGGATAAAGAAGAGTGGTACATATATACAATGGAATACTACTCAGCCATAAGAAATGATGACATAGTTACATTTAGGCCATCATGGATGGACCTTGAGAACATTATACTAAGTGAAATAAGTAAATCTTAAAAGTCTAAGAACTGTATGATTTCATACATGGGCGGGATATAAAACTGAGACTCATGCACATAGATAAAAGTGAAGTCCTTACCAGGGGAAGGGTGTGTGGGGAGGTGCACATGGGGGAGGGAGATGTGAGGGAGGGGGGGGAAAGGGTGTGAAGAAGGACAAACATAAGGTGACAGAAAATGATTTGACTTGGGTGATGAGTATACAACATAATGAACAGTTCAAATGCTATGAAAATGTTCACCTGAAACTGATGTACTCTTATTGATCCATTTACCCTGTTAAAGTTAATTTTCTAAATTAGAAAAAAACAGAAAACAAAAAAACAAAAAAAAAACAAGTAATGATAGTTAATCATATCCTGGGCAGGTACCTTTTCTGACAAATGTTGGTCCTTTCCATAACTGAGCTTTCTATTCTCTTTTAGCATTGATAACACACCTAACACTGTCAGCCTCACTTCCTTTTTTCTGGACCCCTCCCTGACCATTTTAGAGTACACACAAGCCCTCAGTTTTATTTTTATTATGTTCATTGACTGCTAACTATCTTGCCCACACCAATGCAAAAGAAATTTGTCTCTTTTTTTTTATTTTTATTCAATCCCAATGATTTCTTCCTGCTTTGCTTTCTTTCGCCTTTTTTAACTACAGCCAGTGGATATCAGGTGACTCCTCAGACCTATAGCTTCCCTTGTAACATGTAAAATAAGGAGCAAAAGGACTCTACTGGGCACCATTTTCTCAGTCAGTTGAGATATTCCTGTGGGGCTATTGTCATCAGTTTGGCTCAAATAAACTCCTAAGAACTCTCTACAAAGTTCAAGTTCTCTTACTTTGACGACTGAAAATTGCAAGATTCTAATCAAGACTTGGTGTTTTTGACGACCTGCCCTCACTGCAAACTATCTACGGGCCCATCAGGAGTTGCCTCAGCAGGACAAACACACCCTTATCACCCTCATTATGCAGAAGATTCCCAGAGTTTTAGTTGCTCTGTTCTAAGAACCAAGAAAGAACACCAAATATCTTTCTATGAAACAACACAAGGGAACAGGATTCTTGAGGTGGGGTCACTCACCCAGAGGCACACAGCTGCCTGTGGGCTCAGACATGCCACGCATTGTCTGCTGACACTTGACGTCTATGCTCCAAACTTTCCTGTGTTCCCTCCTATATCAGAGGATCTGAAAGGTTAAACACTATGTTTTCCATTCCTAGTACTTGAGAATCCAGATGTGAATTAAGTTCAGCCTCTGAGATGCATGTGTTTGTAACTAGGAAGCTGGAAGGGAGGTGGGGTCACTATTTCTGCTCCTGTGTTGACTGACGGGTGGGCTCTGGCAGACACAGCTTTATGGGAAGAAGGAGGTGTTTCTTCCCCTTCCCTGTGGGTGGGGGCTGTGGCAATGTGCCCGAGAATCCAGACTCCCAGTGACAGCTTTCTAAGTAACTTTTATCTAGGTCTGTAGTGTCTTCTCAAGCACTTAATTCTTTTTGTTAAAGACTCTTCGGTCTGACCCTGGCTTAAAGCTTAATTGGTTAGAGCATCAACCAAAAGCACAGGGGCTGCTGTTCATTCCCTGGTCAGGGCACATACAGGAGCCTATTGATGACTCTCTCTTTCTCCCTTCCTCTCTCACTAAATATCAATTTCTAAAAAACTTTTCTAAAAAAAGTCTCTCTGGCCTGACCTGTGGTAGTGCAGTGGATAAAGCTCCGACCAGGAATGTTGAGGTGTCCCGATTAAAACCCTGAGATTGCCCAATAAACGCACCTATGAGAAACAAATATGAGTTGATGCTTCCTGTTCCTCCCTGCTAGCTTTCTCTCTCTGTCCTGCCTCTAAAATCAATAAATATATCTTCTTTAAAAATACAAAATCAACAAAATTTTCTGCATAAGGGTTTATGGCACGTTTACTTGTAACAACTCAAAATTGGAAACAACACAAAGTTCAGGAATAGATGAGTGAATAAACCAATCTAGGCCATCCTGACAATGGAATAGAACCAGGGCATAAAAAGGAAAGAGCTTTTTCAAAATAATCATGTCGATTCAAGAAGTCAACCTATACCAAAATTACCTATTATGTAATTCAAATTCCTAAAATAAGAATAGAAACTAATGTATAATGACTATAAAAAATGAGAGTATCCATAGCACTGAGAAAGGAGGTGAGAGAGTGACTGGATGAGGAGGTTACCAGGGGGCCTGGAAAGTCTTTAAGAGTGAAGAATACATTCATTGTCTTTATTGTAACAACTTGTCTGGTGCATTAATCTGGCCAAATTTATAGACACAAAAACACTGGTGTCCACATGGCAAGAGGCCACCCTGTGCCAGGAATGTCCCAGGGCTGGTCTTTCCCTCTCATGCAGTCAGGAGAGAGGACAGGGATCTCTCATCAGTGGGGTATGGAACCCACCTTCATTCCCCTAAAGGCCCAGTCATGCCCACCCCACACAGTGAGTGACGTCTCATCTCTACGGGGCTGGGCAGCAGCGTGTGTCTTTCATTCTCACAGAGACTTGACCTAACAGAGACTCTGAGTCCTACACTGCAGGTGCAGTTACCACCAAGGAGAAGCCACCTGACCTCAGAGGAATCAGGGGATGAAGGATGACTCCCAATCGCAAAGTCCCAGGGTTGTGGGCACCGGCCTATGGTCCCTGATGTCCTGGGAAACAAAGGGAACTTCTCAGCAGGATGGGACACAAAGACCCTGAATCTGTGCTTGCTTCCATCTCAGAGGGAGTGCAGATCGAACAGGGGACTCTCCTCCTCTAACCCAGGGACCCACAGTGTCCCCTTGAGACTCTCCATGGGGAACTGTTCCGCTCCTGGATCCATGGGGGAGCCTTGAGCCAATAGCAGACAGGGACACAGGTGACTTGGATTCAATGCCCACTGCTGTGAAGGGAACACACGGGGAATTGTGTGGACCAGCCATTCAGGCCAACCCCCTCTCCCAAAAGCCCCAGGAGAGCACTCACCAGGCCCTTCCTTAAAGACCTCAGGGACACAGAGCTTCTCCCGAAACATCACATCCCCTTGAAGAAACAGTTCTCCTGACACTGCACTCACAAAACTCTGGACAATGTTTGCTCTCACTGGGCTCACCCTGCCCTGGGATGGAGTCAGGCCCTACTACCCACAGGAGCCGGGCTGAGCGGTCTCTCAGCCTGGAGGTCAGAGCCCACCTCGTCCAGGCTTCCGCATCAACTCTCACCTCTGGAACCTGGTCACCATCCCTAGTGCAGCACCTGACATTCACTGCAGCCAACTTCCTGACCTCCAAGTAGTGGCACTAAGCCACACAGGCAACACAAAGGAAATTCACACAAGAACTGGGCTTTGACTAGGGGGGTGAAGAAGGAGCCTGATTTCTATCTCCTGCTCTAACGGCCCTTCTGGGCCCCTCCACCAACCTTCTTCTGTCCCCCTCCCTTCTCGGGAAACATGAATGAAAAAGGGGCTGTGCATTAAACCCAACCAGCTCAGAGGCCACATGGCTGGCCTGAGAAGCTCAGTGACCAAAAGAACCCCCACAGGATGGTCTCATTAACATTCCAGCTGGGCAGGTGATGGCAAGTAGTCACGTCCCAGACACACGGCTTCTGGAGCAAAGGTCACCCTCTACCCTAACTGGCCCCTGTGCCTGTTCTTATACAACCTGGATAACATGCTTTTGACAGGTCAGAGGACTATTCTTTGCCAGACAATTCTAAGGATCAGCCCCTGGCACAGAGTACGAGACCACAGAGCCTGGGGCATCTGGTTCCCTGCACACCATCTCTGTTGTGAGTGTTCATTATTCTGTACTCACCAATGTAAATGTATCTGTTTCTCCACTTCACCTTTTATCCCATTCTAGAAATTTCCTCGCTGTGCTTTCTCTCACCTTCTAATGGATTTCATGCACTCCCCTTCTCCGTCTTTCATTATATTGTATAAAATAAGCTGCAAATCTGCTGTTCTCCTCGGGACTTGAGAACTTGCTCCCTGGCATGTGATATCATTACTACTCAGGTAAACTCATAAAAACTTTCTACACGTTTACACTTTTCTTACCTAAACTGGCCTAGGAGCACCTGCTCTCTCAAGGGTCCCTGTGCTGCTCCCCACCTCCAGCCCTGCACCACCACTGGGCAAGGCAGGGTGACCACAGGAAAGTCCCCCAGGCAGAGGGCAGAGGCTGCCAGCGGTAAGGGGTCACAAGGACAAGCTCAACCAATAGGGAAGGACAGAGAGGGTCTCCCTGCAACCGCTGACCAAACACCAGGGAGCCCCCGGCCACCTGACCACCAAACACAGTCCTCCCTTCCCAGGAAACACAAGACACCTCTTCCTTCATACAAGGACTTGCAGGTCCTTTGAGACACCTGGTCCCGGGTTCTGTCCCTGGAAGCAGAGGCCTGGCCGGTGACACCCTGAGAAAGAATAAAGGTCCTTTCTACACTCCTGCCCATCTTGACCTCCTTTCACCCCCAACATCAAATCTGTGACCCTCGTGCTGGGAGGGAATCCAGCCTCCCCAGAGCAGGAGAACATGGGGAAAGCCTGGTGTCCAGCTAGGTTTCTGTGTCACACACAGAAATAATCCTCCGGTGTGGGGACCCCTGGGGCTGTCTGTCTGATGCTGGCAGACTCAAGAACAAGACACAGCCGAGGCCAATTCTAGGGTGAGAGTGTCATCCTCTCAGGGGGACACGTGCCCCCATCAGCACTGCTATTGCCAGTGTGCTCCAGAGGCCAGTAAGATCAACCTCCCGTGAGAGCTTGTTAGAGGCAGGGTCTCTGGCCCACCGCACACCTGCCGAGTCAGAATCTACATGTACAGGATCTACAGACCGTCCCACTGCCCAGGAGAGGGGGAGGGGCTATCCAACCCCTACAGGGCTGATGCAGGAATGAGGAGGACAGGGAGGGATCTGGTCACAGTCCCCACCCCCCACCCACGTGACCAGGGAAGTTTTCTTGCCCCAGGAGAAAACTCAGGGTACATTAAGGAGTGAGACAGCAGATCCCATCAGTCTGGAAAGAAGTCCTTACGAGCCTTTCTGGATCTCAGGCTTTTCTCACAGAGAGAGGGAAGAGCAGGCAGCGGACACCATGGAGTCTCTCTCAGCCACTCCCCTCAGAGGACTTGTCCCCTGGCCTGGGCTGCTGCTGGCAGGTAAGAAGACAATCCCTGGGCTGGGCGGGTGGTGGGAGAAGGAGACAGGCTGGGGTCTCCCAGGGAGGACAGTGCTCTGAGAGGGGACAGATGGCTTGGACCTGGGGGACAGTACAGGCAGCAGAGTAGGATGCGGGACGGAACCCAGCTACAGGAAGATCTCATGATCTGGAAGGGGTGAGGGACAGGAAGACCTCGACTGCTGTTTACTTCCTAGTTAGTCATCCATTAACATTGAATTTTGGAAGCTGGTGATGAATATAAGAATTTATGTCGAGTGACACCAGAGAAAACTGGACCAGGAGTGCTAAACATTGCCCTTCCTATCAACTTCAGAAACAGGCAATTACCCTCAGGAAGTACAGGGTCCTGGGAACACTCCGCATTCACCCACATGTATGTGCGGTCTGTGCAGGCACTGGGGGCAAGATCGGACAAGCCCCTCCATATGAGCTTACATCCTATGGCAAGAAGAGAGACAAGGACATATCTAGACTTGATGACAGCCACCCACAAGTGTCATTGAGAAAACCGAGCAGGGACAGGTCAGAAATTGGAAACAGAAGATCTTTAGATCCTTGGGACACACCTTTGCTCACCACCTTCTCTAAGTACCAGCAGGGGTCTCAGGGCAGTGAGGGGGTGAATCGAACAGACACTAGAAAAGAGTATTCAAAACAGAAACAATAACAGGTTTACAGGTGTTAAAATAATGGCAGCCATGCTGCTGACTTTGACTATGGTACACACACACACTCTCAAACACTCACACACACACCAAGGCTGAGAGACCTGCTCAGGATCAATGGTCTCATCTACCCATCCCTATGCACAGACTTAAATACTGTTCCATTTCTCTCTTCCCTCCTAGTGTCACTCATCACCTTCTGGAGCCCGCCCACAACCGCCCAACTCGCTATCGTGCCAACATTTGCTGCTGAAGGGAGTGATGTGGTTATGCGTTTGAGAAATAAGCCTCCCAGGGCTGAGAGCTATGTGTGGTACAGGGGGATAGGGGAAAATGAGAATAACAGGATTGCATATATAATAACACCTCTGAAAAAAACATTTAAAAGATGGCCTATATTCAGCAATCGAGAGGAACACAAAGATGATGGATTCCTAACGATGAAGAAGGTCACCCTGAAGGACTCAGGAGACTACACCGTAGTAGTGCACCTTCAGAATGGAAGAAAAGAAATTGGATTTGGACGGCTCACTGTATATGGTGAGTGATTGCTCTCTAACCTCTGGGTGCTGTGTTGGGTGAAATCTACTCCACACACAGGACGGACAGCCCTGGGCTCTGCCTCCACTGCTCTCTGCATCACGTCGTATGTTGGGTTTGGGCATTTAGTGCAGGACACCCACAATGGAGACAAACTTCCTAAGATCACTTTCCCCTCCCTGGGTTCCACCCCTGCAGACATTCACCACAGAGAGAAGGGCCTTTCTAATGAGAGTAACTCAGCAGAGTGACACCAGTCTCATCCACACCCTGGTCCCTCCCCATGACCATGACCCTAACAAAGCTACATCAGTGCCTAGCCTGAGTACATGCCTGGAATTTTAACAAAGAAGCTCAGCTCAGCAGCCTGGCCCCAGAACGCTCTCCCAGGGCTCCTGACTCCAGGGACTCGGGGACTTTGTGTCAGTTTGGGTTTTACCTGTTGGGAAGGGCTGACTGCAATAAACAGATTCCCGGGTGCCTGATTCACAAGACTCCTGATGTGATCATCATCCAGTACTTGGCCTCAAAAGCTACATCTGGGCCTGACTAGGTGGTGGCATCATGGAGAAAGCATTAGCTTGAAACACTGAGGACCCTGGTTCAAAACCCTGAGGTCACCGTCTTGAGCATGGGTTGACCAGCTTGAGTATGCGGTCGCTGGCTTGAGCATGGATCATAGTCATGACCCCATGTTCACTGGCTTGAATCCAAAGGTTGCTGGCTTTAGCACAAGGTCAGTGGCTTGAGCAAGGGGTCACTGGCTCTACTGAAGCCCCCAGATCAAGTCACATATGAGAAAAAATCAGTGAACAACTAAGGTGTTGAGACACAGAACTGATGCATTTCATTTCTCTCCCTATTTGTCTGTCTGTTCGTGTCTGCCTCTGACTCTCTCTGTCTCTCTCTTTCTCTCTCTCAATTAAAAAAAAAGCCACATCTGGGCCAGGTGAAGTTTCTGGTCCTTTACCTGAGGCTGTTTGTGGGGTGCAGAGCTGCAGAAGCACCCCGGATTAATAGCCAACACTTCTGGGGCCTTAGGATGATCCAGAGGACAGTCAGCATCCCCAGGCTGGAATAGGGAAGCAGATGCTCCTGGCAGCTCCGCATCCACCAGGGATCAGTCCCGGGGATTCTCTCTCAGACTCGATCAATAACAGATGCCTCTTCTTTGAGCAGCTCCCCTATCCCGATATTCAGGTCTGTACACTGACAACCTAGAAACTGAGTAGAGTATGCACCCTCCTTCAAGGAGAAACTGGGGCACAGGGAAACGCAGTCACTAAAGCAGAGTCCCCTGACCACGAGCTGCTGAGCAGAGTCACTCAATGTCTGTCTGCAGCCATAGCCCTGTCCCTCCCCCCCTTTACTCCAGGTGTCTGTGGGTCCCTAGACCAGCCACTGGTCAGAGCATTTCCGTTTGGCCTCCTCAGCTCACAGGGAGAGATTCTGGTCTGGGAAGTGACAGCAAATTGAGAAACAATCTGGTTTTACTCCAGAACCAAATTTCCTGCAGTAATAAACAGGCCTCAGTGCTGGGAGCACCCAGACCTCCCGCTCCAGAGGCTGATCCACACCTCCCTGCCCTGGAGTTGAATCACTTCCTTCTTTGTTTCCTAATGTCTGCGTGTCACTGCCACTGGGCAGAAAGGAGAGGACTGTGCTTCTCACTCCCCACTCTCCACCTGCACCAGCTCAGGGACAACATGGAACAGACACTCTGTTGCTTTTGATAAATTAGAAAGAAAGAAATGATGATTGAATGAATGAATGAATGAATGAATAAAAATCTCTGCAGCCACTGGCATCTAGAAGCAAAGTCCTTAAAATTCTGGCCACACAGACAGCCTCCCTGTCAACCTAGGGGCTGATATCTGGATCTCAGACCTTTTGCTGCTCTCTACAGAAACATTCCTTCCTGAAATAGTTCTTAGGCTTTGGAGTATTATTAATTATTTTCACATATTGAAACATTGTACCTCTTTTTCAAATTATTATTTCATAACCACCAAGTACAAGGGGACTACAAGAACCAGAATTACATCCCGGCCATCTCCCCCTTGTGGTCCATCCCCCCATCTGCATTTGCACAAGTCCTCACCTGCCCTCAGCACAGGGAGAATGACTCTATGCCCAAAGACAGAGAACACAGTTCTTCTGCCACAGTCAGCTCCTCCTGGCACTGCTCTTTTCTTGTTTATTTCTTAGACTCTGTTCTGTCATTTATTGGCTCACTGGCTCATGTCAGTCACACTCACCTGGGAGGACCTGACCCACCTCTTGGCCCTGGAGCCTGAGTAATCAACTGACCGCTGGCTTGCTCTTGGTCCCCATGTGTAATTTCTGCATGAACCCCATTCTCGAGGGTGTCATGGAAAATAGCACCTCATACACCTCGACTGGGTGATGGAGGCTGTGCAGCTGGAAGGAATGGCCCCTGGTCAGCCAGCAGTCAGCAGTCAGTGAGAACCAGGAGGAGTGTGAGTTGGTCTCTGACTATAGTCCTGTGTCTTTCCAACCTGAGAAAGTAATCAACTGACTTTCTCCCCAGACATACACTGGGGTTCTATGTTCTATTAGAGCTCAGGACTTCATGCATTTCTCTTGTGATAACTGACCTGCCTTATTCCTTTAAGGACTCAAGTTGGCTGAAAGGTGAGAGTGGGCAACTCTGATTGAAAGAATCTTTGAAAGAATCAAAGATGCCACGCAGGGCAATGTTCTCTCTGTTCCTGACACCGCAGTTACCCACACCCAACATCACAAGCAACAGTTCTGACTCCGAGAGCTTTGCTTTACATTTTTCTAATGACAGTGATGTTGAGCATCTTCTCATGTGCTTACTGGCCATGCATATCTCCTTTAATAAAATGTCTTTGCAAATGCTTTGTCCATATTTAAATTGGGTTATTGGGTCTTGTTGTTGAGTTGTAGGAGTTCTTTTTATATTGTAGATATTAAACTCTCATTTTGTATATAGGTTTCAAATGTTTTTCTCTTAGTCTTTAGATCACATTTCACTCCGTTGATTGTGTCCTTTGATGAACAGAAGTTTTCCATTTTGACAAAATCTAATTTATCTCATGTGTTTGTCCTGTGTTTTTAGTGTCATGTTCAAGAACTCTTTGACAGATATAATATTATTATTCTTCTCCCTTTATTTTCTTTTAAGAGTTTTATAGTTTTAGGTCTTATTTTTAGGATTCAATCTACTTTGACTTGGCTCTTGTGTGTAGGATCAGTAAATGGTCCACTCATTTGCTTGCAGGTGGATATTGTTGTTCGGTACTATTTGTTGAAAAGACTATCCTTTTTCACATGGCTTCTTTGTCCAAACAATTTGATTGTCCTTTTTGATAAAGTTTTTATGCCAGTATTACACTATTTTGGTTACTTTAGCTCTGTAGTAAGCTTTCAAACCAGGAAGTTAAGGTTTCCAATTTTGTTTTTTGTATTTTTTTAAAAGTCATTACAAATATTTAGGGTCCATTGAAGTTCCATATAAATTTTAAGGTGGATACATTTATTTTTTCAATAACCAAGTAATTGGTATTTTTATAAATATTGTGTGAAATATCTAAGTAGTTGAAGATCTGTTGCTGCTTAGTGAATAATTTAAAAAGAGTTAAATGCCTTCTTACTCATTATAAATTTCCATTGGCCTGAGAAATGGATCGAATTGGTAAGCCTGCCTTCTTCTTTATGTAAACTTCTTCTTTATGGAAACCTGAAGTTTACATAAAGAGAGGGGCTGATCCTTTTGAAGACAAAGAAAGTTCTAGAAAGGTATCAATACAAGTTTATGAGTAAAAATTCCACCTGATGATGAAGTTATAAGTCACACGGTCTGGGAAGCAATTCCCACGGAGATGTCCATGGGGACAGGTTGAGGTCACACTGGGATGATCTGGTGTCAGAGAGGAGGTTCAGCCCTCTCATTACACACTGTCACCTGAACAAAGACAAACGTCCCTCCGTAGAGGTCAGGACCATCCTCTGGTGACCGTTACAGATCTCAGTGTAAACTGAGTGGCTGAGATCTCTGAGGAAGCTGCGTGGCCCCAGGTCCCAAGCCCACTCTCGATCATTCACGTCCTCTGTTTCTCTGCAGAGCCCTTGAGAGTGCCCACCCTCCTGGCCAGCAAGACCACAGTCACAGAGAATAAAGATGCTGTGGAGTTCACCTGCTACACAAATGGGATCACCACCCACTGGTTATTCAATGCAGTGAGACTGAAGCTCACGGACAGGATGAAGCTGTCCCCAGACAACAGAGTCCTCACTATAGACCCTGTCCGCAGGGAGGATGCTGGCAGTTACCAGTGTGAAGTGTCCAACCCGCAGTCTTCTACTGAAAGCTGGCCCGTTGAGCTGAATGTGAAATATGAGTGACGGCCCTGCCCTTCTCCATGTTCCTAAAATCTGAATAAATTTCTTTGCACTATTTTTTTTTGTATTTTTCTGAAGCTGGAAATGGGGAGGCAGTCAGACAGACTCCCACATGTACCCGACCGGGGTCCACCCGGCGCGCCCACCAGGGGGAGATGCTCTGCCCATCCAGGGCGTTTCTCTGTTGCAACCAGAGCCACTCTAGCACCTGAGGCAGAGACCATGGAGCCATCCCCAGCGCCTGGGCCATTAGTGCTCCAATGGAGCCTTGGCTGCAGGAGGGGAAGAGAGAGACAGAGAGGAAGGAGAGGGGGAGGTGTGGAGAAGCAGATGGGCGCCTCTCCTGTGTGCCCTGGCCGGGAATTGAACCTGGGACTTCCGCACACCAGGCCAACGGTCTACCACTGAGCCAAACGGCCAGGGCCTGTACCATTTTAATAGAGTTGTTGTGAAGGATGAGAGTCCTTAGACTTGCATTGAGTCCATAAATATTCAAAATTGTGAACTAACATTTTCACTATTGATAACTTAAGGTCACATTCCACACCAGATCCCACCTTCGGTTGGTCTTGACTGCACCATCTATGTAACAAAGTGACAGCAAGTCCCTCACAGGATGGGCAGTAACTGATCACCATTGGGAGTTTGTGATGAGTTCCCAGGAATATGAGCTCTGACCCTTCCTCAGGGGATGTGTGGAGGGTGTGTGGACACTGTAGTGGACACCAGGAATGGACAGGTAGACACCGATGTGGGTAGCAACAGTGATCTTTCAGTTTGAGCTCCCTGATTGATTTTTCCAAAGAAACTTCTGAAGTCCTCTGGACCGTTCCTACTGTCATGGCAACAGACTTATTCACATAAGTTCAGTGTGACCCTGTCCTCTTTGTAATAGAATATAATTGGCAATACAACCAAGGCTTTGACTCAAGTGTCCTCGTTCAGACAGGTGCCCACACATTTAAAAATGACCTCATTCTTTGTGGAACTAAATTAAACCTGATGTGTATTTTAGTATTTCTTGGAGAACAGTGCATCACCCAAAGCTAGAAAGACTGCAAGTGAAGTGTGAGGGTGAGGCTTCCTAACCACAAGAGGCTGTTAAAACTTCCTTCTTCGTTCTCATAGAAAAACCTGTCTCAAAGCGTACTTGTGGTGAATGTCAGTTCCTCTGCACTTAGGTAACTAACCAGGCCAAATCAAGTGACACCAACCATGTAGGATCAAAAATATTCTTCTTCCTTGGAGATGATGTTTGATCTAAGGGAAAGTGACTCCATGGAAAACTCAAGAAGCACAGCCTTCTGGGAGGTCAGATCCTGGCCCTGCTCAGGGTGTCTCAGCTACTCTGCATTGTTTATGAGTGGCTGGGAATTGGCACGTCTTTACCAGTAACAGAAACTTTTAGACAGGTTCTTCCTGACGGCAGGCCTCTACCTCCATATTTTTAGAGCCTTTGCTTAAGAAATGTAGTTGCAATTTGTAATCGCAGATTCTTTCTCTGCCCTTTTGAAATACACATAAGTCTTCTTAAAAGCCTCTTGCCAGTGTCTTGACACAAAGAATATTTGTTCCCAGGGCCTGGTCCATCCTTTTAAATTTTCATGTTCCTGACGTCCCTCTGTCTCAGTACCTGAGGAAGGGCAGGAGCCTAACTCACATCAAGACCTATACAACCGAGATGTAAAATGACCTCCTGTCAGGGTTTCAGGAGAAGTTATACTTTTCTTTTGTGTAAAAACAATTAGCAAACACACATGCCTATGACTCCTTCTCCTGTCCTTAAAATCCCCCAGCCTTTTGTTTCAGGGATGTTGAGTTCAGTCTCACTGCACTATTGCAAGTCTTGAATAAATTCTTCTTGCCTCTTTGAATTGGCCTGAGGCATGTTTTACTCTGATATCACCGAACTGTCACCAGTTGATCATGTCATTTTGTTCACAGTGTTGATTGTTACCATGTTTTCAAGCCTTCCATTTTTTTTTTCTTTTCTGGCTAAAACCATTCAAATAAACGTTTCCAAAGTTCCTCCCTCGCTTCCGACGTGGCATGGACAGTATGCATTACCTCACTGCCCATATCCTTCCGGTGCTCCAGGTTCTGACATGGGGTAGAGGACGTGGGTCAGGGGACCAGGGGAGAAAGAGATGAGCGTACACTGGGAGACGGGAGTCTGAATAGCGATGGGGATTGGAGGATTGAGGACACCATGAACACAGAAGGCGATGAGCTGAGGCAATTATGGGGTTTGAATCAGAAAGAAAGCTGGAGCATGGAGTAGTCAGACTAGACAAGGGGTTGGCATGGAACCTGGGGATGGTGGGGAATACAGGCTATGCTTGGGGTGAAAACCCAGCTGGGAGCCAGTGGTATCTACTCTGCAGTTCTGACCCACTAGTGAAATGTGCAGCTGTCATTCAAAGAATGGCTTGGCAGCAGCTGTTTCCACATGGCCTTGGATAGTTGTAGAAACCAAAAATCACCCCACTTTCCCTAAAACTGCCACAGCTGTGTCAACATGTTAGCCATGTCCCAGCGGGTTTGTGTGTCAGTGAGGGAGTCTGAATAGGAGCTGGAAGGGGCTCGGGACTGGCTGAGGTGTGTGCTTTGGACGAGCGAGATTGAGGGCTGGGAGGAACTTGGAACCGAGCCTTTATCTACTATGTTCACTAGTCAGTGAAGTTTCTGTGACTCCACAGGTGAGAGCTATGTGACCGGTCCCAGTGCTGGAGTGGTAGGCGCCAATGGTCTGGGCCACCTGTCCTTGTCTAATCCAGCATGTATCACTTCTGTCTGTGACAGATGCTGGTCTCCCCATGTGTTCTTATTTTGGCTGATGTTATAGGACCCAGGTCATGATGAGCCGTTCTGACTACCTGGTCATATTACTGCCCACATCAGACTCTCCAGCTCTACTGACAGCTAAATGCTGGTCAGGAGCTGTGGTTCTATTGCTATAAAAGGCGTGGTCTTGCTCCAAACCCTAGTTGTCAGTATGAAATTCTATTACTAGGACTCACTAGAGGCTTCACAGAGCAGCTTTCATTACTCTAACATCGATTAGGTGGAGGCAGAAGTGCAGTATCTTGTCCCTTACCCTGGATGATATGTCTAGCATGGCCCTGACTCTGCACATTTATAAAAACCTCATAAATGTGGCAGATCACTGAATGGTCACAGATGTCTCCACAGTTCCTGCTTTGCTTAAATTGATGATCATGAGAGCTGATCTTGTCACTGCTATCACCGTCATCACCGATGCCATTGTCTTAAAACATCAACATTCACAGTCATCTACTTCCACCATTCAGAGCATTTAGAGAACTAAGTTTTGTTCACCTTTAGTGAGAAAGCCTCTGGTTCTTACCCTTGAGGATGACATGGCTGTATGTCTGTAGGTTTCTATGACTTGAATTTGGTGTGGAATTGGTTTGGAAGATGAACACCCACATTTGCCCATTAAGAAGGGCTGGCTCCACGGGCTCACAATCCGTGCCATCATTTACAAGGGTCTGTGGTAAGTTTCACACTCTTGCTTTTGTTGTCCTGAAATTCTTAATGACTGTAAACAAAGAGCCTAAATTTTCACTTGACTCTGACTTTTTCTTGTTCTTCCCCTAGGAGTGCCACCAGGTTGGAAAACTGGTTTGACCCTAAAGAGAGATGAAATTTTTAATGTGATCCCCAAAATGCGGCACCACCACAAAGTTACCAGGAGGGGTTGTGAAGGGATGAAGGAGTTGGGGCTTTTTGTAATTAGTTTGTCTCACCTAAGTGTCTGATGAGCAGGAGCACCACTCATCCAGTCTGTAGCTCACAGAAGGAAGTTTCTTCATCTCGGATGCACTTCAGAGATTCAAATAGAAAGAACTCACAGAGAGATGGCTCAAATATCAGTAGCATTAAACAGACACAAAAAAGTCTACACTAAATATTGTTCTTTAAAAATATATGAGAGTGATTGGATGGGGAGGGAGAGAGAGAAGGAGAGAATGTGTGTATGTGTGTGCGATTGTGCTAGTGTGTGTGTTTGTATGTGCGCCTGTGTGTGGGTATGTGTTGGTTATGAGGAAGAAACACCTGAGTCATTATCTTCCAAGGGGAAAACCTTGGATGAGATAAAGCCTAAAAGAGAAAACAGTAATTATCCTCAAAGCATGTTATTCACAAATGGCTTTGGTGCCCCCCGGGGCAGGTGTCATTGTTTGGGGCTGATCTTCTCAGTGTGACCCAGACAGGGAACACAGAACTTCCTGTGATTTATCTGAAAGAAGACATGTCGGGAGCCGATCAACGATCAACGACTGCTGGCTGACAAGGTCACAGCAGGAGAAGACCCACAACTGCTGGCTGACAAGGTCACAGCAGAAGAAGATCAAAAACTGCTGGTTGACAAAGTCACCGCAGTGAAGACCAATGGCTGCGGGTTTACAAAGTCACCGCAAAGGAAAGGCACAACGATACTCCCCCCTTTGAATTTTTGAATTAATCTGGCCTTATATCCCCCCTTTTTCTGGGTGTGTGCTATTATTTGTGGCACAGGGATAATAGTACCATGCTTTCCCTGTAGATTTGTAGTAATTTCTTTGGAAATGAGACAGAAGGTGTAAGTTCCACAGAAAAGCCTGTAAGCCCCTTGAACTGGGCTCGTAAATATAAGAGGCTGGCCATAATATCCCTCATAAAGGGTTAAGTTTGTAGGAGAATTTCTTCTTATTAATCATGTTAGAAAGAATAAAGTTAGGACTTAACTAGTGTATGAATATAGTAAATGAATAAAGTTTAACTAGACATTAGAATCTTAGGTAAAGTGTAGTGAAGTGGCCTGTTGCGTGGCCTTGGATGGGAGCGCAGTCGGCAAGAAAAGAATGTTTTGCTAAGAGACTTGTTTTATGACTAAAGGCAGTTACTGGGCTTTCTCAGTGAGACATTCTCATGAGATTTATATACTTTCCCAAGGTTTTTCGTTCAGATAATAAAGAGGAATATGGAAGAATCCATAGAAGCAATAGCAATTAATGCCTTCTGATATTATGTTGCTACTAAGCTATCTTGCAGGTGCACTCTATATATCTTTAAGCAAAAGTTACTCTTGATGTTATAACAATTTCTTAATAAGCAAGCCTTTTGAAGTCCTGTGAGAAAAATTAGGACACTGCATGAACTCAAGGCCATTTGCCTGAGCAAGCGGTGGTCCTTTGCTAGTCCTTAATGATTTCGTCTGTTAATCTCTCTCTGCCCTTGACTCACAACAACAGTAAAGTTGAGTTTTTAGTTAGTACTAATCCTTTAAAAGCTTTTACCAATGTTGTTATCACTATTCAAGTTATTTTGTAGTTGTACTTTGAATGATTTGCCACCTGATTTGTAGTTTATAGATATAAATTAACTGTTATCTGGAAACATGTAACCATAGTGAAACAAAATATCATGTGATTGTAACTTAGTGTGTGTGCATAAAAAGAAAGATAGACCAGCATTTGGCAGAGATGCCTGGCAGTAAATGCTAACTAGAGAATAAAGAGAAAGAAAAGAATTCGGTTCTCTCACTCGATTTTCGCTAACGCCGTCTCCTCCTGTGGGACCCCTGGATCCCTCCCGGGGCTGGACGCCGGCATTTGGCGCCTGAAACAGGGACCCACAGGTAATCCCCCCTCATTGTCTCGGGACGGCTAGGACTCCACTCAGGGTGCTGCAGACCCCCCTGTAAGAAAGACAGGGTGAGGATAGGTGGAGAATTTCAGAACTTAAGATTTTGAGAAGTCATGGGCCATACTGAGTCTAAAGAAAGAAGACTCTTTATAAAAGTCATTAAGTATACACTTTCCCTAAAAGGAGTTAGTGTTTCCACTCAACAAGTAGCTCGTTTTATGAAATTCGTACAAAAATGTTCTCCATGGTTTCCAGATGAGGGAACGCTTAGTTTCGAGAAATGGGTTAAAGTTGGAGAAGATTTAAAACTTTACTATGAGCTACATGGACCAGAAAAGGTCCCAGTTGATACATTTGCTTTATGGAGCTTAATTAAAGATGCCTTAAATCCAGAACATGAGATGCATAAATTCCCTAAGGCAACTGCTCCTCCAAAAGAAGAGACTCCGTTAATTAGAATTAGAAGGCAGTCTCAAGATAGTACAGATCATGCTATGGACTCTTTAAAATTAAGTAAACATCAGGATGATAGTGAAGATCATTTATCTCCAACAGATGAGGCTGAATTAGAAGATGAGGCAGCTAAATATAATAGGGATAATGAGAATTGGAAGTCAAAAACAGTCTTGCCCATATTATATCCCTCCAAGACTGACAAAAAGGATAAAAATAAGGTTATTAGAATGTCTTTGCCTCTACCAGTACAATCACCAGATGTTCATGAAAAGAAAAAATCATCAGGGTTAACAGGGTTGCAGAAGGCAATTCAAGCTTCTTGCGACCAAGGGGAAACTGATTTGGCATTATGTTTTCCTGTGGCTGTGGCTGGTGAATTTGATGATGAGGGGGATCCTACATGGGAGCCGCTTTCTTATAAATTATTGAAAGAGTTGAAAATGGCTTGCAGTCAATATGGACCCACCTCTCCTTATACTATGTCTTTGATAGAAACAGTTTCTCATAATTGGATGACTCCTTATGATTGGGAACAAGTGGCTAAAGCTTGTTTATATGGAGGAAATTATCTCCTTTGGAAAGCTGAATATGAGGAGCAAGCTAAACAACAGGCAGTTAGGAATCGGAGGATTCATAATCCTGTGATTAGAGAAATGATTACGGGAGAAGGAGAATTTGCTGATGTTAGTGAACAGTTAAAACTTTCTAAACCGGCTTTGATACAAGTGAATGGTTGTGCTATATCAGCTTGGAGAAAGTTGCTGGCTTTGTCTGGTGGAGATGTTACTGTGGTAGGAGTAAAACAGAAAGGTGATGAACCTTATGAGGAGTTTGTTGCTCGGTTGATTCAAGCAGTAAGAAGAGTTATTTCAAATGAGATGGCAGGAGATATTATAATTAAACAGTTGGCTTATGAAAATGCTAATTCCACTTGCCAGGCCATGTTGCAGTCAGTGAGGAGAGAAGGAACGATAGGGGATTTCATCAAAGCCTGTCAGGATGTAAATCCTGCTTTTATTCAGGGAGTAACTATTGCTGCAGCTTTAAAAGGAGAAACATATCCTCAATTTATTAAGACTATGTATCAAGGAAAAATGCCTTCTGTCAATGAAGCTTCCTTTAAGGGAAGTCTTACTTGCTTTACTTGTAACCAAACGGGCCACTTTAGCCGACAATGCCCTAACAAGAGTGGATAAGCAGGCCCAGGAGTGCAAGGGACAGCTCCCATAATTAATAATGCTAATAATAATGTCCCATTACCTAAGACTTTGTGTCCACACTGTCAAAAAGGATATCATTGGGCAAAGCTGTGCCGTTCTAAATTTCACAAAAACAGCCATTAGGACCAAAGTTAGGAATAGAATGGCAGCCCCCACAAAATCAAAATCTAGCAAGCAATCCAAGTAGTAATCAGGGAAACTGGCAAGGGGGCCAGCCTCAGGCCCCAATAACAATTGGGGCCAGCCTGAATCCATTTGTCACCTCCGGTCTGTCTCAGACCTCACCCGGGCCTCCCGCCTGGCAGGCGAGAATTCTACCACTGAACCACCCATGCCTCCATGCAAAATATGAGAAGCAAGCCTCTTGTGGGGGTGGAAATGGAGGAATTTCGGCTGCCGGTTGTAGCAGCTATTAGAATTTAAGAATGATTAGAGACTGAGATGAGTTTTAAAGTTGTGTTATTATCTGATTTTCTTTAGTAAATAGAAGGACTTAAGAGTTTGGAAAAATTACAGTTTTTTTTGTTCTCCTCTTTCTCTCAACTCATTTTATTTCTTTCCTGTTCTATGCCTGAAAAGAGGGCAAAGGGAACAGCTGTTTGGATATGGCTAAACAGAATCTCATAAACGGCCATTCTTGAAACTTTTCAAGAGAGAGTTCTGTTTAGTTTCCATCCAATATGTTCCAATTGGAATAGCCCTGTGTAAAAATCAAGCAGGCCATATTCTAATCTCTAAAATCCCGGGTTTCTCTCTAATTTGTCTGATTTGTCTACTTTGTCTGATTCTTGTTTGTGTTTGGTCTTTGTTTAATGTTGTCTAAATGTGATTTTTTAAATTCTTGCATGCAAAAATTGAATATGCTGGCTCTAATATTATAAAAATATCATCCCTACAAATTTATAATTTTAATTGAAACAAGTAAAGCGCGCTCATTTAAATTTAAATAGAATGAAATATGAATCCTAAAAACTTGTTGATTTTGACTAAACTGCTTCAAGCTTCAGGCTGCTTGCTGCCACTGCAGAGCATGAAGCAGAGTAGATTTGCCTAACAAAGGTGTAGATTGTTTTAATATAGAAAAATAATATAAGTCACACTAGAATTTTCCAGCTTTAATGTGTTCTTTAAATTGCCTGTTAATTAATGGAGTAGAAATGTTTTTATGAATATAGAAAACTCGTATACTGGAACTCCTGCAAATCTTCTTTATCATGCTTCTTACTTTAAAAAATTTCTTTTGAATGCTGATATACAGGATTATTCAACAGCTGAGAGACGCTGGAGTCCTACAGGAAATACTGAATCTGTTTCTCCTGCAAACTATTACTCTCTTTTGTTTAATCCAGCTAATAATGCTGTTTTGTCTTTTTCCAAATAGCTCCAAATATATGGAAATGATTTATATAGGCGAATAAGAACCCTTAAGCCCCTCACCAGTTGTGGTGCCTCATGGCTACAGTGTAATTGTTATAGATTTACAGGACTGCTTTTTTACTATACCATTAGCTACACAGGATTGTCGAAGGTTTGCATTTAGTCTGCCATCAGAAAATTTTAAACAACCTTATGAGAGATATCAGTGGAAGGTATTGCCCCAGGGAATGAAAAACAGTCCCACACTTTGTCAAAAATTTGTGAATCAAGCTTTAGATCCAATAAGAATAAAATATCCTGATCTTTATTTAATTCACTACATGAATGACATTTTGCTTGCTCTGCCTGATCGGGAAAAATTGCATAATATTTTACAAGAAACAACTCAGTCTTTACAAAATTTTGGATTAAAGATAGCCCCTGAAAAAATTCAAGTACAGCCACCTTTTAATTACTTGGGACGTGTTCTGTCTACAGACATTGTCAGTCCTCAAAAGTTACAATTAAGAAAAGATCATTTAAAAACTCTAAATGACTATCAAAAATTATTGAAAGACATTAATTGGATCAGACCCTATTTGAAATTAACTACAGCAGAGCTTAAGCTATTGTTTGATATTTTGAGAGGAGATGCTGATCCAACTTCTCCTCGAGAGCTCACAGAAGAAGCAGCAAAAGCTCTTAGAAAAATAGAAGAAGTAATTAATAATCAACATTTAGTCAGAATTATTATAGAGGAACCATGGCAGCTTGTGATTTTAGCCACTGAACACACTCCTACCGGATCTTTGTGGCAGAATGGCCCTCTAGAGTGGCTTCACTTACCTGTCTCTCACAAGAAAGTTATTATGCCCTATACTGATTTGGTGGCTACTCTTATAATTAAAGGAAGAAACCGCAGCAGAGAGTTATTTGGTAAAGAAATGACGGAAGTCATTGTTCCTTATAATAAGAATCAATTTCAAGCATTATTACAGCTAAATTCAGAATGGCAAATTGCTTTTAGTAATTTTACAGGGCAGGTTTTATTTCATCTTCCTGCTCACCCACTGCTGCAATTTCTAAAAAAACAATCAGTAATTTTTCCCACTAAGACTTCTAGAAATCCGCTGCCGCCACCAGCTGCACTGGTTTTTACTGATGGCTCATCTAATGGTAAAGCTGTAACAATTATAGGGGATGAGCATATTATCACTGAAACTCAGGAGAAATCAGCGCAAAAAACAGAAATTATTGCTGTTATAACAGCATTTCAAAAATTGAAACATGTTCCCTTTAATTTGTTCACTGATTCACAGTATATAGTTAAAATGTTTCCTCACATTGAAACTGCTTCTTTGCCACATCATCTAACCACTATTTTTTCACTTTTAAATAGCCTACAAAAGCAGATTCATTCCAGAACTCTCCCTTTCTTTATCGGCCACATTCGCTCTCACACTTCTATTCCAGGACCACTACACGAAGGAAATCGTCTTGCTGATTTTCTTACACAGCAGAAAGCAGTGTTTACAGCAGTAGAAGAAGCTAAACTTTCACATGCTTTACATCACCAGAATGCATCTGCACTCCGGTGGCAGTTTCAACTATCTCATGAAGCTGCTCGAGCTATCGTGCGTAGCTGTAACATGTGCCCTACTCACTTTTCTAATCGTAGTTTTGGAGTTAACCCACGAGGACTCCGACCCAATGACATTTGGCAGATGGATGTCTGTCATATTTCATCTTTTGGCAAACTTTGCTATGTACATGTTTGTGTTGATACCTTTTCAAATGTTGTTGCTTGTACTGCACGAACTGGAGAGGCCTTTAAGGATGTAGTACAACATCTTTTTCACTGCTTTGCTATTCTAGGAATGCCAAAGGCTATTAAAACTGATAATGCTCCAGCATATACATCAGCTGCCTTTAAAAGGTTTTGTAACACCTTTAATATTTCACATATTACTGGCATCCCTTACAATCCACAGGGACAAGGTATAGTAGAAAGGACTCATCAGACCCTGAAAATGCAGATTCAAAAACTACAGGAAGGGAAGTTAAAATATAGTTTCCCACATCAGCTTTTAAATCATGCTTTGTTTGTTATTAACAATCTTAATTCAGACTGTCAAGGCCACACTCGCATGCTGAGACACTGGAATCTGGATCTGGATAAGCCTAAACCAATGGCAAAGTGGAAGGATTTATTGACAGGTCAATGAAAAGGTCCAGATATAATTCTAACTCAGGGGAGAGGGTATGCTTGTATATTTCCACAGGACGCTGACTCACCTCTCTGAATCCCAGACTGGCTGATTCGCCATGTCTCACCAGAGGCCTCCGCTGCCACTGCTGCCCCCTCCCAGCCAGAAGGAGACTCCTGTGCCACCCGCATCACCAGTGACTTTCCAGCAAAGACCATAAAGGAACTCTCTGTATAATCCTGTTACTTGAGTAATGCAGTGATTGTCACTACAGGAAGCTAGACGACCTCCCTATCATAGTCAACAGATGATTCACTTTACTCGAACTGTCAACCCACCAACCTGGGACCAGTTGAAGGCATTGACTGAGAAGGCTGATTTAATTTGTCATCGACAAAACATGCATCGTAACCCTGTTAATATGTTTATTGCTATGCTAGCTGTACTTTCAATTCAGGTACTTAATGTTGAGGCTACTGGACAAAACAAATCTTATTGGGCTTATATTCCAAATCCACCATTAGTTAAGCCTGTTACTTGGGGAGGAGATGATATACCTGTGTTTAATAATCATACTAAGTTTTTGAAAGAATCATGTAGTTCTTTTATTATGCATAAAACTGATTCAAATTTCTCATTTCATGGAAAAAACGGATAAGATACCTATATGTTTTATGTTTAATAATACTCGCAAAATTTCTGGGTGTTTTCCTACTACACTTAAGACTATTTTGACTGACTCTCCTAAAAGTAATAAACCTGGACACATTACAAGAGACTTATGGTCTCTCACAATTTTAATGCCTGGAGGCCCTGACACCCATGAGTATAATCCTGTTACCTTGCCTCCTAAGGGATTTCACCCATGTAAATTTTATCCTCCAAAAAAGGCAACTCAAGAGCCTTACTGGTGGTCTGTGGAGAATAGATTTGGTTTTCCCCCATGGCAAGAATGTGCATATTACAATTATATAAATTATACTGCATATGCTGTTAATTTCTCTATACAAGATTGGTCTAGTCCTTATTTTGAAAATGATTATAGAAAATTAGTGCAAAAAATGAGATACGATTACAGTTGGTCAGATAAATATAATCCTTTAAATAAAATCATCACACATTGGCAGTCTACTGGATGGATACCTGCACAGTTAACTTATCAGAATGAATCAACCACCAGGTATCAAACAAAGCTTTGGCAGCTAATAGCAGCTGCTGCACCAGCATATTTGGTTAGGCCTTACCCTTATCCTGTTCAGAATATTTTTGTTCAGGCTTGTGTACAGGCTCCTTATATACTCTTGATTGCTACAATGAACAGTAATCTTTCTGTTAGTACTTATAATTCTATGTTTAGCATTTCCTGCTCTCGCTGTGTTTTAACAAACTGTCTATCTTATGACACCAAAGCTCAAGTTATGTTTATTTTGCAGCAGCCACCTTATGTGATGTTACCTGTTAGTCTGTCTCAGCCTTGGTATGATGACCCAGGGTTGCATGCACTACAGGCTGCCTCTGAAGCGCTTGCTTGCTATCTAGGAAAGCGATTTGTTGCCAAATTGATTTTGGGAATTACTGCTCTTATTGCTATTATAGGATCTGTAGCTGCTTCCACCACTGCTTTAGCTCAATCAGTTCACACTGCAAATCATGTAGATAGTTTATCTCATAATATATCTCTTGCATTAGCAGTACAGGAGACTATAGATAGGAAGTTAGAAATGAAAGTGAATGCTTTAGAGGAGGCTTTTATTCACATATGTAATGAGCTGTTAGCTATGAAGGCTAGAATGACTCTTAGATGCCATGCAGGATTCAGGTGGATATGTGTAACTCCTTTAGAATACAATCAGTCTATCATAGCATGGAATAATGTACAGAATCATTTGATAGGTGTATGGAATAATAGTGATATTAGTTTAGATTTGAAGGAATTACATCAGCAGATACAAAACTTAGGACATTCAGGCTCTTTAGTCTCTGCCTCAGAAGTAGCTGATCAATTTGTTGAAAACATTAAAAGTATGTTTTCTATGCATGGCCTGACCTCTTTAGCTACTGATATAGGCATAGTAATAGCTGTGGCAATTATCACTCTTCTTGTCCTTCTAATCATCTTCCGACTGTTAAACAACAATCACAGGGAAATAGCGGTGAAAATACAAAAGCTTTATTTAAATACTAAAAAAGGGGAAGATGTCGGGAGCCGATCAACAACTGCTGGCTGACTAGGTCACAGAAGGAAAAGACCCACAACTGCTGGCTGACAAGGTCACAGCAGGAGAAGACCCACAACTGCTGGCTGACAAGGTCACAGCAGGAGAAGACCCACAACTGCTGGCTGACAAGGTCACAGCAGAAGAAGATCAAAAACCGCTGGTTGACAAAGTCACCGCAGTGAAGACCAATGGCTGCAGGTTGACAAAGTCACCGCAAAGGAAAGGCACAACGATACTTCCCCCTTTGAATTTTTGAATTAATCTGGCCTTATATCCCCCCTTTTTCTGGGTGTGTGCTATTATTTGTGACACAAGGATAATAGTACCGTGCTTTCCCTGTAGATTTGTAGTAATTTCCTTGGAAATGAGACAGAAGGTGTAAGTTCCACAGAAAAGCCTGTAAGCCCCTTGAACTGGGCTCGTAAATATAAGAGGCTGGCCATAATATCCCTCATAAAGGGTTAAGTTTGTAGGAGAATTTCTTCTTATTAATCATGTTAGAAAGAATAAAGTTAGGACTTAACTAGTGTATGAATATAGTAAATGAATAAAGTTTAACTAGACATTAGAATCTTAGGTAAAGTGTAGTGAAGTGGCCTGTTGCGTGGCCTTGGATGGGAGCGCAGTCAGCAAGAAAAGAATGTTTTGCTAAGAGACTTGTTTTATGACTAAAGGCAGTTACTGGGCTTTCTCAGTGAGACATTCTCATGAGATTTATATACTTTCCCAAGGTTTTTCGTTCAGATAATAAAGAGGAATATGGAAGAATCCATAGAAGCAATAGCAATTAATGCCTTCTGATATTATGTTGCTACTAAGCTATCTTGCAGGTGCACTCTATATATCTTTAAGCAAAAGTTACTCTTGATGTTATAACAATTTCTTAATAAGCAAGCCTTTTGAAGTCCTGTGAGAAAAATTAGGACACTGCATGAACTCAAGGCCATTTGCCTGAGCAAGCGGTGGTCCTTTGCTAGTCCTTAATGATTTCGTCTGTTAATCTCTCTCTGCCCCTTGACTCACAACAACAGTAAAGTTGAGTTTTTAGTTAGTACTAATCCTTTAAAAGCTTTTACCAATGTTGTTATCACTATTCAAGTTATTTTGTAGTTGTACTTTGAATGATTTGCCACCTGATTTGTAGTTTATAGATATAAATTAACTGTTATCTGGAAACATGTAACCATAGTGAAACAAAATATCATGTGATTGTAACTTAGTGTGTGTGCATAAAAAGAAAGATAGACCAGCATTTGGCAGAGATGCCTGGCAGTAAATGCTAACTAGAGAATAAAGAGAAAGAAAAGAATCGGCTCTCTCACTCGATTTTCGCCGATGCCGTCTCCTCCGGTGGGACCCCTGGGTCCCCCCCCCGGGGCTGGACCCCGGCAAAGACACATAGAGACACACAGCTTAACATGGCAACATCCAGCATCATCACAAATACAAGAAACATCATCCAACAAATGGGGGCAGCGTGCTGGATTTGCCCACAGTGTGAGTGTCAGCTATGAGAGAATAATTTCATATTCCAGACACAATGCTATTTAAAGTCTCCATGGGATTGTAGGTGATCACATCACAACAATATACCTCCTCTGGGTCTTACACATTGATTTAGATTTGGCTGAGAAGCCAATAATTCTTGGTTCTTTGTCCGAATGACATAATGGGCACTGACATGCTCTGTCTTTGTTTTCTTTTGGATATCAGGAATATAGAATTAAATAATTATAATCTTTGGTCTGTGAACCAGTTGATAAATGTTTTGCCTGCTTCTTTTTAGAAAGCTATTACTTATTTAACTTAATTTATTTATTCTTTTTACTCATGTATTTGGAAGCAGACTCAACTTGCAGCTTCCAAGAATGATCTTCAGTGGCAGGACTGAAGAATCTTTCTCTTCTCGAGTAAGGTCAGCTACTTCCTTCAAGGTGTTCTAGTCAGAAATCTTGTCATTATGGTTGATGCCACTCTTACTCTACCAGAAATCTCTAATCCACCAGCACAGCTTCCGTCGGTCTACCAAGTAGAGATAGAGACTAAACACTCAGATCCCAGCCACCATCAGCACATAGGGTTGTATTAATAGTCGCCTTAATTAGTTTCATCTTGACTAACCCCCCCCCCACTTTATAGTGATCTCCCCAGACTAGGGCCAATAAATCCTTAGAGATAATTTTTAAAAATCCAAGTCAGGTCAACTGACCAGTGGTGACACAGAGGATAGAACATAGAGCTAGGAAGTTGAGGGCCCCAGTTCAAAATTTCAAGTTCGCTGGCTAGAGTGTGTGTCATCAACTAAAGTACAAATCACTGGCTTTAGTGTGGGATCATCCACATAATCCCAAGGTCACTGACTTAAGCAAGGGGTCACAGGTTCAGAATCAGACTCCAGTCAAGACACTCTGTGAAGTAATCAATAAAAAAAACTACAGACAGGCCATATGCTTAGACACACCCAGATTTATTCCATGAGAAAATACATAGGTAGTTGTCTTTGCCTTCCTAATTATATCTGTATGTGGAACATAAGACCCATAAAAAGGGACCTGATCAGGCGGTAGTGCAGTGGATAGAGCGTCAGACTGGAACACTGAGGTCACCAGTTCATAACCTGGGCTTGCCTGGTCAAGGCAAATATGGGAGTTGATGCTTCCTGCTCCTCCCCCACTATTCTCTATCCTCTCTAAAGTGAATAAAACCTTTAAAAGAAAAAAAAAAACTAAAGTGAAGCAATTCTGAATTAATGTTTCTCATTTCTCTCCTCCACCTCTCTCTTTCTTCCTGTCCCTCTCTCTCAATAAAAAAATGAAACAAATCAAATCAGGTTGTTTTTAAGTTCTCAAAGGCCTCCTGTCATTCACATCTCAATCACACCAAGTTACGATGTCTTCACCACAGATCACAAGATCCTACATTAGTGCTGTTCAAAGCACTGATTTCAATAAAGACAAGGAACATCCACAAAAAGATCAAACAACTTAATACTTTGGTTCAGAAAGACTTGCAATAAATAACATGTCAGTTGAAGTTAACAGGACACTTCATGAGGAGGTTGGTTTACTTTCTGTCACAGGCTCCATACTTCCGTGAACATCATCTTTTGATAACATTGCCTTAAACACCGTGGTTCGTTTTTTGATCCAAGATAGTGGCCGAGTTGGTAAATGTTACTCTCACTCCTCCCAAGACCAAATGAAACTTAAGAAAAATCATCCTGAATAACCAACTCAAGTCTTAAAACCAAGGATTACAGAAAAGGCTACATCAATACTGGTAGGAAGGGCAAAGTTGAGAAAAAGGTTGGCCCCACTCCCAAGAATGGCTGCTCATCTCAACTGCGAGGACTTTTTCTCTGAGAAGTTTGGGGCTTAAACCTCAAGCTGGTTCCCCAGCCCAGAGCACCAGAGCAACCACATAACATTTGGTTGTGAAAAGTAGTGAAGCTTCTGATAACAGAAAGAGATGGAAGTCTACAGAGATGCTTCAATTCCTAAAAGTTTCCACTCACAAAATCTCATTTACGGTCAATTATCCTGGGCTTTAGCAAAAGGAGGTCTGGTCAGACTTGAGTCACATGAGGAGAGTCTCAGGTTTGTGGCTCTGGGTAGAGACACAGGAGGCATAGCCACCAGGATTCCTATGCTTAGCCAGTCTCTAGTACCATAGTTGCCATCCCTCTTAGGTGGAACTCTCCCCTTTTTATGTCATCAGCCTGAGTGAAAGCAGAAGCCCTAGTCTCAGAAATCCCATTTGCCTCAGGCTCTGGAAATTAGGCCCCACTGAGGACTCATGGTCTTGGCCAGGAATGGAGAAGTCTAAACAAATGCAGGTAGTGACAGTGACTCAGATTTCTAGCTTTAAGGCTGGGGGCCATTCCACCCACTTTCCCTTGAATCTGACCAGTGATGTTCCCTCACAGGAGACTCAATACAACCTCCCTTCCAGCTGCTAGCAGAGCCACCCTCCAGGCACCAGAGACCCTGCCCACTCCACTCTTGGTCGCTCTACTGTGCTGAGGTTGCGGCAAAATCCAGGACAGAATGAGACCTGTGGCATGGGGTTGAGAACCACACCCACCTACTTTCCTCAAGACTGACTGGCACCTTCCCTTCATGGGAGATAAAGTAGGCCAACCCTTCCAATTCCACCACAGGTTTATTCAGTATCTGAGCCTAACAGGCAGCCAGCAAGCAGAGGCAGACAGAGGCAAAGATCAACGTGCCTTGAGACATTTGCTGACATGCTGCCTGGCCTAGTGCTAGTAAATGCCAGCCATGGTGTGCAGTTTTGTCTACCTGTGCACACAATTTACTTCACAGGATACATATCAGAGAGAGATTTTGTCAGGCAAAAACTCAACTGTGGCGAACTCCATGTCCTGTGGTCAGCGCTTGTACAGCAGCTTGAATGCTTTGACAAGGTAAGGCATTACAGTCTATCAGCCTGAGGTCAACCCCACATAGAATGGCCAATAACAATCAAGACTCAAGTACAACAGGAAAGTCCACATAATCCACAAGGGACATTTCTGGAACACTCAGCTCAGGAGAAGTGGAGAGACTAAGGGACAGAGGGGAAGGAGCTGAGTGAAGGCAGGTGCGCAAACAAGAGCAGGACCACAACAGTTCCCGGCATCTGCCTGCATCACAGGGCTCCATCTGAGATGACAGGCACTGGTTGGGCACATAGCAGGAACTTGCCCAGTGCCAGTATCTGCCTGCATCTGTGCGATTGCAGGTGCTAGGTATGCATATAGCATACAGCAGGCTCCTGAGATCAGTGTGTGAATAGTTCATGTAGATCAGCCAGAGAAGCACTGAGGTGTGCTCATCTACCACGAGGTCCACAGCGTTAGGCCTGCGTGAATAGAAGGTTTTCGCCCTTCCCACTCCTGAAGCTCTGGCTGTCTTGCATGCAGACCCTGCCCTGCCCAGGACCGTGCTTTCAGTGGTATTGAAGGAAGGTCCAGGATTTTCATTGCTCCCTTGCTGTGGGAACACTGGCAATAGCAGATCCCATACAGCTGAGTCTCTAGGCCACTCTCTCTGATGAGAGGCAGAGGTGCTGGGTGTTTGATGCCCTACCCTGTTGGGATGTGGGGACAGACTTCTGGAGACCTGAGACAGCCATTGCTAAAGCCATAAAATTGCAAAGCCCTAACAACAAGCCCCACCTATCAACACAGCTGCAGCCCTATCTATGTCATTACAACAACAACAACAACAACAACAACAACGCCTTAGCAGAACTCCGCCCAAGAACCCCACAGAGGCAAAACTTGTTGTACAACGACACCTGCCAGAAAAAGGAAAAGGATTCCTCTCAAAACTGGAAAATACATTTTTTCCTGATTTTTCTCATTTTTTTCTTCTTTCCTTTTATCTCTTTTTTTCCATTTGAACTCCATTATCCATAGTTGTTATATTTTTTATTTGTTTATTGTGAGGGTTTTATTTCTGACAGCTTCTCTTTTACTTCTCTTTTTTCACTTTCCCTTTCTTTTTTCTTCTTCTCTTTTTCTTTCATTCTCCTCATCTGAATATCATTTATTGTCAAATGATTACATTTTGGACTCATACTTTTTTGTGTCATTTTCCTTGTTTTTGACTTAATTTTTTTCTTTTTTGTTATTTTCTTCAGTTACTGCTCCTTGTTCTCTATAGTTTTTGTTTCATTTATCATTATTTATAGAATTTTTATTTTTTCACTCTAATTTTAAATTTTTTAGTTATCTCCTGTTAGTGTTATTAACAATACCACTCTCAAAAGCCATCATGGAAAAAGAAATCAAATATAATGGATAAACAAGAAAAAGATGTAGCTCAGATAGATGATGAAAAATATTCAGAAAAAAATCTCAATTACATGGGAACCATTGAGCTAAATTACAGAGATTTGAAAATTGAAGTTCTCAAAAGACTCAACTAGATACAAAATACTAAAAGGCAATTTAGTGAGCTCAAAAAACAATTTAATGAACAAAAAGAGTACTTCACCAAAGAAACTGAACCTATAAAAAGAACCAAACAGAGACAAAAAATGCAATACATGAACTGAAAATTGAAGTAACAAATTCAGCTAAAAGAACAGGCCAGATAGAAGAAAGAATTAGTGACATTGAAGACAGGCAACTAGAGATACCACAGAGAGAAGAAGAGAGAACCTCATGCACTAAAAAAAAATAGGAAAGTCCTACAAGAATTGTCTGACTCCATCAGAAAGGGCAATAGGAGAATAATGGGTATATCAGGAGAGGAGAGAGAAAAAGGAATGGAGAACATATTGAAACAAATAACCAATAAGATTTTTGAAACATGTGGAAAGGGTTAGAGCCTCGCATCCAAGAAGCAAACAGAACACTGAGTTATCTTACCCAAACAGAACTACTCCAAGGCACATCGTAATAAAATTATCACAAAACAACAACAAAGAAAGAATACTCAAGACAGCTAGGGGAAAAAAGAATATAACATATAAAGGATGGCCCATTAGGCTATCATCATGTTTCTTAGCAGAAACTCTACAAGTCAAAGAGAGTAGACACCAACCTTTAAAGTACTGAAAGAGAGGAACGACCAGCCAAGAACACTATATTCATCAAAGCTATCCTTCAAATATGAAGGGGAAATAAAATCATTTACAAATATAAAGAAGATGAGGAAATTTGTCACCAGAAAACCCTCACAAACCTTTAACCAGGCTCATAAAAAGAAGAGAGTGAGACCTCAAATAAATAAAAATAGAAATGAAAATGGAGAAGTAACAACTGACACTGAAAAAAGACAAAAGATTGTAGGAAAACACTATGAAGATATATATGCCAAAATATTGGACATCCTAGGTGAAATGGATAAATTCCTAGAAATATACAATCTTCCAAAACTCAATTTGGAAGAATCAGAAAACCTAAACAGACCAATTACAACAAATAAAATTGAAAGTTAACAAAACACTCCCAACAAACAGAAGTCCTGGACCGGATGGCTTCACATCATATTTTACCAAATATTCAAACAAGAACTAATACCTGTCTTTCTCAAGATATTTCAAGAAATTTAAGAGGAGGGGAGACTTCCAAGATCCTTTTATGAAGCAAGCATTATCCTCATTTCAAAACCAGGTAAAGACACTACAAAGAAAAAAAACTATAGGCCAATATTCCTGATGAATACAGATGTTAAAATTTTCAACAAAATATTAGCAAGCCAGATCCAACAATACCTTAAAAATGTCATACATCATGATCAAGAGGGATTTATTCTGGAGAGGCAAGGCTGGTACAATATTCACAAATCAATCAATATGATTCATCACATAAACAAAAGGAAGGATAAAAATCACATGAGTATATCAATAGATGCACTAAAAGCATTTGATAAAATCCAGCACCCATTTATGATCAAAATTGTCAGCAGAGTGGGAATACAGGGAACATACCTCAACATAATAAAGGCCATCTATGACAAACCAACAGCCAACATCACACTCAATGGGCAAAAATTAAAAGAAATCCCCTTAAGATCATGAATAAGGCGGAGGTGCCCTGTTTCACCAACTTATTCAACATAATTTGGGAAGTCCTAGCCACAGTAATCAGATAAGAGGAAGAAATAAAAGACATCCAAATTGGAAAAGAAGAAGTAATACTATCATTATTTGCTGATGGCATGATACTGAACACAGAGAACACTAAAGTCTCAGTCAAAAAACTACTAGACCTGATAAATGAATTTGCAAAGTGGCAGGATATAAAATTAATATTAAGAAATCAGTAGCATTTTTATACACCAACAATAAACAGAATAAAAGAGAAATTAAGGAAACAATACCCTTCACTATTGCAACAAAAAAGTAAAGTATCTAGGAGTAAATCTAACTAAAAAGGTAAAAGACTTGTTTTTTTGTTTGTTTTTTGGTTTTTTGTTTGTTCTTTTGTATTTTTCTGAAGCTGGAAACGGGGAGGCAGTCAGACAGACCCCGCATGCGTCCTTTCGGGATCCAACCAGCATGCCCACCAGGGGGTGATGCTCTGCCCATCTGGGGCATCGCTCTTTTGCAACCAGAGCCATTCTAGCGCCTGAGGCAGAGGCCATGGAGCCATCCTCAGTGCCCGGGCCAACCTTGCTAAAATGGAGCCTCAGCTGCAGGAGGGGAAGAGAGAGAGATAGAGAGGAAGGAGATGGGGAGGGGTGGAGAAGCAGATGGGCGTTTCTTCGGTGTGCCCTGGCCGAAAACTCGAACCCAGGACTCCTGCACACCAGGCCAACACTCTACCACTGAGCTGAGTGGCCAGGGCCAAGAGGTAAAATATTTGTACTCAGAAAATTATAAGACATTGAAAAAAGGAATCAAGAAAGATAAAAACAAGTGAAAACACAGATCGTGTTCATGGAAAGAAAAAATAAACATCATTAAAATGTCTATATTCTCCAGAGCAACCTATGGATTCAATGCAAATCCTATTAAAATACCAATGACATACTTCAAAGATACAGAACAAATATTTCAAAAATTTATATGGAACCAAAAAAGAACATGAATAGCTTCAGCAATCTTGAAAATGAGGAATAAAGTAGGAGGTATCACACTTCCTGATATTAAGTTATACGACAAGGCTACTGTCATCAAAACAGCTTGGTGCTGGCTTAAGAACAGGCATACAGATCAATGGAACAGAGCAGAGAACCAAGAAATAAACCCATGCCTTTATGGTCAATTGATATTTGACAAAAAAGTAAGGGCATACACTGCAATAAAGACTGTCTCTTTAATAAATGGTGATGGAAAAGTTGAACGGGTACATGCAAAAAGATTAAACTAGACCACCAACTTATTTCATTCACGAAAATAAACTCAAAATGGATAAAAGACCTAAATGTAAGTTATGAAACAACAAACATCTTGGAAGTGAACATTGGCAGTAAATTCTTCGACATCTCTCGTAGCAATATTTTTGCTGATTTATCTCCATGGGCAAGTGAAATAAAGACAAAATTAAAAAAATGGGACTATATCAAACTAAAAAGCTTTTGCATAGCAAAAGACACCATGAACAAAATAAAAAGACAACCCACACAATGAAGGAATATATTTGCCAATATGCCTGATAAGGAGTTAATAACAAAAATTTGTAAAGAACTTCTAAAACTAAACACCAGAAAGGTAAATAATCCAATTTAAAAATTGGCAAAAGAACTAAATAGACACTTCTCCAAAGAGGACATACAGATGGCCAATAGGCATATGAAAAAAATGTTCAACATTATTAATCATCAGAGAAATGCAAATTAAAACAACAATGATATACCACTTCACACCTGTCAGAATGGCGCTCATTAGCAAAACAACACATAATAAGTGCTGGTGAGGGTGTGGAGAAAAGGGACCCTATGCACTGCTGGTGGGAGTGCAGATTAGTGCAGCTGCTCTGAAAGACAATATGGAGATTCCTCAAGAAATTAAAAATGGGACTGCCTTTTGACCCAGCCATCCCACTTTTAGGAATATATCTTAAGAATATCATATTATTCACTCAAAAGGAGAAATGCACCCCCATGTTTATTGCAGCATTGTTTACAATAGCCAAAATCTGGAAACAGCCCAAGTGTCCATCAGTGGTCAAGTGGATTAAAAAGCAGTGCTACAGATACAGAATGGAATACTATGCGCCCATGAAAAAGAAAGAAATCTTACTTTTTGCAACAGCATGGATGGACCTGGAGATTATTATGCTAAGTGAAATAAGCCAGGCAAGAAAGAAAAATATCAAATTATCTCACTTATATGTGCAATCTAATGAACAAAGTGAACGGGAACAGAATAGAGGCAGAAGTGGGGTCAAAGGGAGCAGAGGGACAGCTGTCAGAGAAAAGGGGAATGAGGGAATGGAATCAGAGAAAGTGAAGGGATTATTGAAATTACATGTACATAACACATAGATACCGATGACAGGACAGCGTGTTCCTGAGGAAAGGGGAAAGGGAGTTGGGAGAGCGGCCAAGGGGATGCAATGAGGGAAAAGGAGGTAATGGCAAGGGAGTTACACTGAGTGGGACACTTGGATCCATGTTACCACAATAAATTTTAATTAATAAAAAATTTTAATAAAGTTGAATAAGGCAGGTCTGTGTAGCATAAGACAAATGCACGGGGATCTGAGCACTCAGAGAACGTAAGGCCTCCAGGTGTATGTCTGGGGGAAAGCACAGACTCTCCCAGGTGTCAGATAAGTATCAGGGTTTGGTCATGGGAAACACATAAGCCTGGGAGTCAGAGACCACGCCACACTCCTGGTTCCTCACTGACTGATGACTGCCTGGCCAGTCAGGGGCCGTATCTTCCAGCTGCACAGAACTCCATCACTCAACTGAAATAGGTTTCCATGAGGCACCATTTCCCAGGACCTACCTGAGAGGGGTTCTAGCAGAAATAACTAGTAGGGACCAATGGCAAGTTGGTGATCAGTTGATTACTCAGGAACTTGGGTAAAGAGGTGGGTCAGGTCTTCCCGGGTGAATGTGACTGCCATGAGCACAGTGAGCCAATAAGTGACAGAATAGAGCCCAAGGAGTGAGCTAGAAAAGAGCAGGGGCCAGGAAGAGCTGACTGTGGCAGCAGAACTATGTTCTGTCTCTTTGGGCATAGAGTCATTCTCCCTGTGCTGAGGGCAGGTGAGATCTTGTGCAAATGCAGAAGGGGTGAGGGGTGGATGGCAAGAGAGGAGATAGACGGGCTAAAATTCTGGCTTCTGTGAATGACTTGTGTTTGGTGGTTTTGAGATAGAAATTTGGAAAGAACTAAAAATTATTGCATATGTGAAAATTATTATTCATACTGAGGGTATAAGAGCAATTGCTGGAAAAAATATTTATCTTGAGAGCAGAAAGGCATCTGAGATATGGGTCTCATCTTTTGGAGGGACAGGGAGCCTGTCCCATGTGGCCAGAATAACAAGAAGTCTAAATCTAATTCCAATCTCTGAAGAGATTTTGAATCATTCATTCATTCATTCATTCACTCACCATTTATTTCTTCCTAATTTATCAAAAGCTACTAAGTGTCTGTTACGTGTTGTCCCTGGGCTGGCTGCAGGTGGAGAGTGGGGAGTGAGAAGCAAAGTCCTTTTCATGTCCAGTGGGAGTGACATCCACTCATCAGGAAAGAAAGAAGTGATTTCGGCCCTGGCCAGTTGGCTCAGTGGTAGAGCATCGGCCTGGCGTGCAGTGGTCCCAGGTTCGATTTCCGGCCAGGGCACACAGGAGAAGCACCCATCTGCTTCTCCACCCCTCCCCCTCTCCTTCCTCTCTGTCTCTCTCTTCCCCTCCCGCAGCGAGGCTCCATTGGAGCAAGGATGGCCCGGGCGCTGGGGATGGCTCCTTGGCCTCTGCCCCAGGCGCTAGAGTGGCTCTGGTCATGACAGAGCCACGCCCAGGAGGGGCAGAGCATCACCCCCCGGTGGGCAGAGCGTTGCCCCCTGGTGGGCGTGCCGGGTGGATCCAGGTCGGGCGCATGCGGGAGTCTGTCTGTCTCTCCCCGTTTCCAGCTTTGGAAAAATGCAAAAAAGAAAGAAAAAAAAAAGAAGTGATTTCATTTTTTTTAAGATGATGTTTTTTCTAAAAAACAACAAAAAACTTTATTGATTTTAGAGAGGAGAGAGAGAAAAAGAGAAAGAGAAAAAGAAAAAGAAAGAGAAAGAGGCAAGGAACAGAAAGCATCAACTCCCGTATGCGCCTTGACCAGGCAAGAACAGGGTTTCAAACCAGCAACCTCAGCTTTCCAGGTTGACGTTTTATCCACTGCGCCACCACAGTTGAGGCACAAAGCAGTGACTCAAGTCCAGGGCAGGGAAGTGTGGATCGTTCTCCTGAGCAGAAGGCCTAGGCCTTCCCAGTACCGACTCTGATTGTTACTGCCAGAAATTTGATTCTGGAGTAAAAACAGAGTAATTCTCCATTTGCTGTCTCTCCCCAGACCAGAATCTCTCCCTTGAGCTAGGGACACCTAAGGAGAAAGGATCTGATTCAGTGGTTGGCCTAAGAAAGCCCCCAGGGTGGAGGAGAGAACAAGGCTATGGCTGCAGACAGGTCTCAGGTGTCTCTGATCAGCTGCTCATGGTCTGTGTGATTGTTCTTTAGAGAGTGTAGCTCCCTGTGCCTCAGGTTTTCCTCAGAGAAGAAGGATAAATACTTGGCATCCAGGTCGTCGGTAATATTAACCATAAAATATTCACAGTGTATGACAGGGGTCCCCAAACTACGGCCTGCGGGCCGCATACGGCCCCCTGAGGCCATTTATCCGGCCCCCGCCGCACACCCAGAAGGGGCACCTCTTTCATTGGTGGTCAGTGAGAGGAGCATAGTTCCCATTGAAATACTGGTCAGTTTGTTGATTTAAATTTACTTGTTTTCTATTTTAAATATTGTATTCGTTCCCATTTTGTTTTTTTACTTTAAAATAAGATATGTGCAGTGTGCATAGGGATTTGTTCATAGTTTTTTTATAGTCCGACCCTCCAACAGTCTGAGGGACAGTGAACTGGCCCCCTGTGTAAAAAGTTTGGGGACCCCTGGTGTATGACCTAAATCTTGGGATAGGGGAGTTGCTCAAATGAGGAGCGTATTATTGACTCCAAGAGAAACTTCCCTGAGCAGATCCTTGATGGAGAAGGAGCTGCCGGAAGCATCTTTTCTTCTCAGTTTCTTCCTGGGCCCGCGGAACTTTCTCTGGATTCCCCTAAGGCCAGCTAATGATGTGCCGTTGTGTAGTCAGCGTTGATAAAGATGAATTCTTTAAAAATGATGCTGAGATAGTGTGTGCAAGGAAACAGAAGGGTCCCCTCACTGCTGGCGACAAGTGTGTTCACAGGACTTCAATGGCTTACCCCATGTTTACTTAGTTTTTAGCCCAATATGCAACAAAATGATATTACAGTCTCACTGTGATGCACTGGGAAGGTGCAGATCCCCATGGGAAATACCGTCAGAAACAATCAGTGACTCTCATTGTGCAGAGACAGACAAACCCAGGCTGTGGGACATTCCACAGAAAAAGAGGAAAGTGATTTTCACAGGGAACCAAAGTGTAGGCCACGTCTAGTTTGAAGGGGACCACAGATGGCAAAGGCAGCCATGCCCCAGGATTGCCTCCCTGACCAAAAACAGAATCAGTGTAAAGGATGTTATTGAAATAATGGAGAAAAATTGAAAATGGAGTGTATATTCGACCGTACTGTAGCAATGTAAATTCCTGGGGCGTGATACTGGTCTCGGGGCAGCACGAGGATTTTATTCTTTATTCTTAAGAGGTACCTGCTGATGCACTTAGCAATAAGACTCATAGTGTCTACAACTTGTGTTTAAATTTTACAAATATTTTTAAATTGTGTGTGCAAACACAGCAAAATGATAACAGTTCATGAATGTGACTGGATGAGTGTCCTTGCAGCTATTTGGTAGGTTAAATATTTTCAAAATAAAAACACTAGGGAACAAAAAGTAATAACCCTTTGAAGACATGTGAGTATGAACTTTCTTGACCCTCAAAAGCCCTCCTGTGTGGACAGGGCCCTGTGTTGAGCCTCCCCCACGATTTGGAGATGAGCAGACAGATGGGGACAGTCACTGCCCAGGGTGGTTAGGGCAGTGACAGAGGCAGGGGCTGGACTGGGGAAACCTCAAGGAGAAGTACTTATTTCTCTAGTCATTAAGGAAGGTTGGGGTAGGGAGGGGGAAATGTGTTTGCTGGACATAATTATGGAAGCAACCCAAAAAAACGTTGAAGATTCTGACTTTGTCATCTGTAGATAAATCTTGAGAGCAAATTCTGACCTGACGCATATCGGGTGAATGCAGCCTCCAGTCCAGAAGAAGAAATTGGAAAGAATCAGCCAAACTGTGAACTAAGGGACCTAGAACTGACTTAGAGGCCTTGGCAAGATCTGTTTCTCAGTGTCTGGCTCCTGTTTTTCATGGGAGCAAGGACTGTTGCCACTGTTGCTCCCAATGACAAGAAGAGAAAAGAAAGGAAAAGAAAGAAACCAGACTTGCAGTGCTGGGTGAACATCTTAAGGTTCTTAACAATGTCACTCTATAGCATTGATGAGGTGAGATAGCGTTTATCATTGTTAGTAATCCTGTTCTTGCTATAAAGTTGGTATTCTTAGAAATGCACAGAAGATCCTCATGCAGGGGTAGCGGTTAGGAACTGGACCCTGAAGGTAAATCTGTCTCCAGCTCTAGTGTGAGCACTGTGTCCTACCCAGATGCCCTTGGCCAGCTGGCATGGGCTGAGAACACCTCACAGTGCCTTTACTCAGTGGGACCTCTAGCCACTCAGCCTTCACTCTCTCCACTCAGAGGCAAGATTTTGGACTATGACTGACTAGAGTGGGGGTGCAAAACGGTGTTCTTTCATGACAGGTGCAACTCTGTGGTGCAATATGTCAGATTGAACTAAAGTGCAATTTCAGCCAAACCACCTCCTTTCGTAGTCTCTCTTGTCCACCCTACCTTCTTTCCTCACTCCCCTTCTCTTGAAAATACTCCCTCAGGAAAGCACTTGACGAAGAAGCTCTGTCTCCAGTTCTGCTTCCAGGACATCCATCCCAAGAAAAGCACTTCCTAGCTGTGTGCAATGTATTAGAAATTCTTGTTTCTACAACAAATACCTCATTAAATTGAGTTTCTGGGGTTTCATTAGGCTAGGGAGCTGAATATTAGTAAGGGAAGAAAGCAGAAGGAATCAGATGTGGAGCATAATAAACTAGGGATGAGGGAATCAAATAATAACATTAATAAAACTGGGAAGGCTGCTTCAGTAAGAAGTCCCAGCATTCCATTTACTGGGAAGCCATAGCATTTGCCACAGAAATTGCCTTGCTAAAAGGATTAACACCCCTCTCTGTCTCATGTAGGGAGGAGGGATGAGCTCATCAACCTCCTCAGGGTACAAGCAGTCCATTTGCAAACTATGGGGGAAGGTGCTTCTGTGCTTCCACTTCAGAGAATGTGCAATGGAAGCCTAGATAACACCCACAGAGGCCATCTAACCTAGAAGAAGGATCTGATTGGTTAGTGCTAGGAACCAACACAAGCCCATGATAGATTAAGAAGTTAATTGGTTAGTTTAAGGAATAAAATCAAAGTTGAGAAAAGACCTTCCCTTTTTC